>NW_022196905.1:168979699-168991547 GCF_008632895.1 Mastomys coucha | reverse complement strand
CGTGAAGGGAATATTCCATCCTGCTTTGGTGAGAACCACAAAGTTCCAATCTAAATGATCTATAGATATGGACCACTGCTCTCTCCGCTCACAGGCCCTCTTGCCTAGAGTTTATCACGGCTCTTTTATATGTTTCCTTATATGACAATGTAATCCTCACAGTCTTAAAGATAATTTCCTTGGGGTCCATGGAGGCTCACGGAGACTGACCCCCCCAACCAAAGAGCGTGCAGGGACTGGACCTTGGCCCCCTACACATTTGTGGCAGACTTGCAACTTGTCTTCCATGTGGGTCCTCTAACAGTTGGAGTGGAGGCTGTCTGAATCATTTGCCTGCCTTTGGATCTCCTTCCCCTAACTAGACTGCCTGGCTGGGACTCACTGGGAGAGCATATGCTAAGACCTATGGCAACTGGATGTCCCAGGGTGGGGCGGTACCCAAGGGGGACTTTTCCTTGTCTAAGGAGAAGGGGAAGGATTTGTGTGTGGGGCGGGGGATTTGGAAGAGAGGAGGGACTGCTGCCATGATCGGGAAGTAAAGTGAATGAATGAATTAATTAATTAATGCAAAAAAATTATAAAAAAAAGAGATAATTTCTGAGCAAGCATTTGAGTCTCACTCTGATACACACACGGAACACAACACTTATCATCATTCTGTCTATTCATTTCACTTCTTTTCTTCGTGAGGAATTCCACATGTAATGTTCATTAATTACTTTGACAGTTGTGCTCGTACACTGTAGGATATAAACTCATTGTCTATGTTCACCATTAAACAGCTTAGTGCTTGATATTCTGGGACTAGAAATTATTGAACATAAAATGTCAGCAGGATGCAAAGCACCATTTGCTGCATCTCAATAGCATGTTCGGCTAAAATTCATACGTTATAAATCCATATAATGGCATGCACTTGTGTAAATATTCAAGGCTATCTACAGCCACTATATATTGTAATGACAGATAAAGTCAGTGTACTACAGTACTATATATGATGAATTTATTTACTGCAAATTTTTAATTTAATTGCAGAGCACCAAAGTCTCCAGTCTGGAAGGAATCACTGTCTTTATAGCTAATTGTATTAATTATACATGTGTATTCTCCCCTACAACAGAGACAAATAAGAACACTTGTGACTAAAATATGTAAGTGAAGCTTTTTCCTTGGCAGTCCCGATTGGTAATAAGCAACATTAAACTTTGAATCACTAGAAAGGTTAGCTCTTTAGAATGAATCAAATTCTGAGGTTATGACTCTGACATTGTTCATAATTTCTACTACATAATCCTAAGTGTCAAATACGGTGTAACTTTTTAATATCACAAATCATGAAAAACATTTTAAGAATCTAAAAGTATACTTTAACTTAACTTACACCAGTCTCCTTAAATACTTAGGAAAGTGTTAAAACTGAAAATTAACAATCCATTGCCTCTCCAGGACAAGGAGAATGGTACTTTCATATAGTTCCTGGTACATAGTTTAACAAAGAAAATGTTCTTTAAAGGCTTTAATTCAAATATGCATGTACCTGTCTTTGCATATTTCTGCTATCACACCATTCTTGTTCTCCTTCTGATATGCTTGTAGTTGGTTCTGCTGTAATAGAATTAGTTTAAAACCTATTTTTAAAGTTTTATAAAATGATAGTTTTGTAACCCACCCCAAAATCATCCCACTCCTAAGGCTCAGGGAACAACAGTGCAGGAGGGATAAGAAAAGTTAAGAGCCAGAGGATGAGGCACTTCGCTGTTAGACTGTGTCTTGTCATCAGATGCCACATCAACATGGCTGCCTGAATATGAGCTGAACAAGGATGACACCACTGAACCTGCCAAACTGGACAGAGGAAAGCCATCAGGCTTCAACCCTACACAAAGCACTACAGGCGATGAGGAACGCTCAAGTAGGAGAGATGATTTTCCTGAGGGTAAGGCACACAACCCTGAAAACATACATACAAGTAAGTCATAAATATCATTGTACAGACCAAACATACTCATATATGTATATGCATGCAATACCAATTAGTGAGAAACAAGACTATAAAATTGAAGGGTAATAGGGTCAGATATACAAGAGATTTGGGAGGAAGCAAAAGGAGAAAGTTTGCAATTACATTATACTCTAAAAAGTAAAATAAAATTTAAAATTCAAATATATATTTACCAATGAAGAACATACGTGCAAAACACCAAAAGCCTCTATACATAGCATAGACTCAGGGCAGAAGTTGTCAGGCTCAAGGTGTGCACAAATCTCGTGGGACACTGCACATAGTCCACTAACTGAACTCGAAAAGAACACATTTCATAAGCAACACTGAAAAGCCCATGAAATCAAGGAAGTCATACTGGATACTGTCCTCTGCCTTGTCAGAATACCACTGCAAGCACAAGCTAGGCATTTTCTCCAGTTGTTACACTTACCATTCAATATTATGTTTTGTGAAAATCTTAATCACTAACATCCAAAACCACTATGTCCAGATTTTGACAAGGTTATCTTCTTCTTCTAAAATGCAGTGCAAAATATAGAAAGTCTTCCTTGATATGGTTCTCTTTTTCTAGATGAAAATGTGTTGTTTTCCTTAGGGTTACCTTAGACTTTGTTGACTGCAACATTTCCTTACAATTAAGTATAAAATGTGGTTTCACATACCAGACCCTTTTGCTCCGAACTTGGTGAAAATTTTGGACTTAAATTTTGTCAACTCTATCTTGGCATCATGTTTACTCAATAATCACTTGTTGAATGCCTACTCTTGTAATTGATAATGTTTAAGTAAATGTTTCAGAGAAAGACTTTCAGAAATGATGGCTGGTTGCAATCCTACGGAGTGGCTTAAGCACACAAAGAAATCCTGCATAGGACAGAAAAACATGAGTGCATCAAATGTTTAGCAATCGAGTTAGTGGCAGATGTAGCATACTATAATAAATGAAGAACAGAGGAGACACTGCCAGCCAGCCAGTAATATTAGGCATGATGATATCTGTAAGAAACAAGATGTTGGCCACAAGAAAAGGATCAGATGAAATTTTGAGTATACAAACTTTGCTTAATTTTAAAATGTATGGCCATTAATGATAAAACTAAAGTTGTTAAGATAGTTCACTCTAAATGCAGGTAGAAGGACTATATATGAATAAGAAAGAATAAAATGATCCAACCCTAAGCATAGAGAATATTTTCAGGTATAGTCTATTCAAGTATTAAAGAATATGACAGAAAATATTTTATTGAATGGGTATAAGTATGAATATAATACCATGCAACCATATTCTCATCATTATGTGCATCAAATGAGATAGAAATGAACTGCACATAGTGACTGGGTTATTTGTTTAATTTGGCTTCCTTTTCTCTTTTACAAATTCCTGGCTCAGAAACTAATTAAGGAGCTTTCAGAAGTACCCTACTCTTGGTATGTACTGGGCCTATCAAGAAAGAGTTAAGGGGGCTGGAGAGATGGCTCAGGGGGTAAGAGCACTGACTGCTCTTCCAAAGGTCCTGAGTTCAAATCCCAACAACCACATGCTGGCTCACAACCACTCATAATGAGATCTGACGCCCTCTTCTGATGCGTCTGAAGACAGCTACAGTGAATTACGCCAGAGCGAACGGGGCCAGAACGAGCAGGCCGGAGCGAGCAGGCTGGCAGAGGTCCTGAGTTCAATTCCCAGCAGCCACACACATGATGGCTCACGGCCATCTGTACAGCTACAGTGTCCTCAAACACATTAAATAAATAAATAAAATATTTTTAAAAAAGAAAAAGAAAAAGTTAAGAACAGTATTTTGAACCTTGGTTCCAATCCTATGAGAATTTAAAATAGTCTACTTAAGTGGATGCATAGTATATAAATAACAACCACAAGTGCACACAAGGTAAGCACAATAAGAAAAGATAGGTGCTGCAGAGATGCTTCAGTGGTTTAAAGTGTTTGCTAATCAGAGCCAAAAACTGGGGTTTGGTTCCCAGCACCCACAACCATCTGATACACTAGATCCCAAGGATCTGACGTCCTTTTCTGATCTCCATGGCCATGCACACATATATCTACACATACATGTAAGCAAACACTAATACACACAAACTTAAGCTTTAAAAATAATACAAAATATAAGAGAAGATAAATATATGAACCCGGATTTTGAGCTTGTACGACCTCTTATTAGAGATCTTCTACAATACAGGTTGGGGTTTCTATGTGTTAGGAAAATAGATCTTATCAAGTTATGCTATATGAATTCTTGCTACAGACCTTCTGCCATGATAGACTAAAGGCACCGAATTAATCGGTATATTATGCACACTCTGGATTCCCCCACACTACTGGTTTCATAGGAAGTGCCTGGTGCAACATCCCAGACAGCTGAACACATGTGTGAAGCACTGCAACCCCACTCCAGCAACACACAAACTTTGGAAACATTTTGGTCTGTCATAACTGACCCTAAGTAATCTCTGAGGACCGTGGGGATACAGAACTGAAACCGCTGCTAAGACTTAAAACTAATCTCTGTATGTGTGTTGGGGGCCTCATATCAGCTGGTGTATGTATGCTGCCTGTTTGGTGGTCCAGTGTTTGAGAGATCTTGGGAGTCTAGATTAATTGAGACTGCTGGTCCTCCTACAGGATCGTCCTTCTCCTCAGCTTCTTTCAGCCTTCCCTTATTCAAAACAGGGGTCAGCTGCTTCTGTCCATTGGTTGGGTTCAAATATCTACATCTTGACTCTTTCAGCTGCTTGTGGGGTCTTCCAGAGTGTGGTCATGCTAGGTCCCTTTTTGTGAGCACTCCACCAACACATATACAGTAGAGAACTGCCAGGTCTGTGTTCATTCAGAGATGATGCACCTAACCCAGAGACTGGAGGCCCCAGGGAGTTCAGAGGTCAGGTGGAGCCAGGGGTGGGGATATCCACATGGAGATAGGGGGGTGGGGAGGAAGTATGGGATATGGAACAGTCAGAGGGTGGACGGAGAGGGGGGAATAAAATATGGAGTGTAAAAATATTAATGAATTAACTAATAAATTAAAAGATAAAAAATAAAATTGGGAAAAAACTAATCTCTAATCCCTAACCCATCGTTTATAATTTCTGAATATTTTCAAGCTAAAAATAATGTTTACAATTATTTTCATTATTTATACTAAATCCTTCAATGAAATTATAGGAACAAAGGCATAAAAATGAGAAGGAACTTGTTCGAGTATTTTGAACTAGTCAGTCATAACTTATGGCGAACCTCACCTGTGAGGAAGGGTTTCCCAGGCTTTGCTGCTGATGCTCTGTGTGGAGAAGGATCCTCTTCAGTTGTAGGCTGTATGGGCTTAGAAAGAAAATACAGTATTTCATACATCTCATGCAATGAAGTTAAGGATTTAAGACAAAAATAGTAGACAGATTACCTTCCACTGAAGTTGTTGTTCAGGGGAATCTGTAATGCCAAAGAGACATATGATCAATTTTACATAAATATGCTAGAATCTACTGTACTTTCGTGTAAGATTAGTATTAAAAAAGTAGTCTTTGTTTTTATCTTTGGATGTGGTTACTTTAGGTTTCCATATTGATAGAATTTTAGTTTGCATGCTCTTAGTCTAGTTATGAATATTGGTGTAAATCCCCTGAAAACCCATTACTATAGCATTAAACATAAGTGTTTTCTTATGAAAGAAAGTTTTCTGAGTTGATAGGGTTAGAATTCACTTACACAGGCACATTCCATATCAGCATACACATGCATGTGTTTTGTTTTGTTTTGTTTTCAGGACTGCATGTCTGTATTTTTCTTCTCTAGTTTGCACATCCTAAATATTTCAGTTGATTATTGAGGAGGCATGTGAACCTAAGCTACAAATAATTCACAAGAAGTACTAAAATAGAGTTGTCCAAAGAATAACTACAAGTTTCGTTTTAATATTTGAATGTGATGCAGTCTCTCATTTCTTTATCACTTGCCTTAAGTTTACATTTTCCTTCTATGACAATGACAATGTGCATAACTTTTTTCAAAATGTATTCTAGGTTAATAGTCTTTAAACTTTTCTCTTACATTCTTTTGACGGTCAAGGTCCTTTCCTCTCTGTGACTGCATTTGTACAATTAGGAGATAAGCCTTCTTGAAATACTTAGATACAATGAAATTATTAACCCACACACTGCACAGAATTATGTGTTGTCTGACCTCACTGTGTTCCTTTCCCTTTGGCTAGTAGCCCGCTCAGGAAGAAGAGCAACATTGAGGTTCTCCTTTACTTCTGTCCTATTGTAAACTGTTATACAATAGACCCTTTTAATTCCTTAAAGAGGAGCAAATGCAATTGTGTTTTGAATATGAAATGTTCCTCATAGGCTTGTGATTTTAAACACTTTAGAGATACTGGTTTTTGGAAGATTATACACCATTTAGCAAGGGAAGCCTTGCTGGAGGAGGGCTTTGAGATTTTATAGCCAGATCTCACGTGAGTGACATCCTCTCTCTCTCTCTCTCTCTCTCTCTCTCTCTCTCTCTCTCTCTCTCTCTCTCTCTCTCTCTCTCTCTCTTCTCTCTCTCTCTTTCTCTCTCTCTCTCCTCCCATCAGGATTAGCCTGGTTCCTGCTCCTGTCTCTGGGCCTTCTTTGCCTGGTTCCATGTCCCTCTCACTGTGATTTAGCTTGTCCCTCTGGAATTAAAAGTCAAAACAAATCTGTTCTCCCTTAAGTTGTTTTCATTGCGACACTTCCTCACCATAACAGAAAAGAAAATAACACAGAAATTGGTACCAAGAGTGAGTTCATTGCTGTGGTAAACCTGTATGATTTGGGGAGTGCTTGGCTTTTGTTTTCTCGGAGAAAGGTAGATAATTGTTAACTTAGGGAAGAAAAAGTCATTGAATATTGTAAAAGGAGCCTAATATGCTATTCTATTAAAACCTCAGAAGACAGTAATGCTGAGAAGAACTTGGGCAGTAGAGACATGGCTCGTGGGGGTTTTGAGGTGAATAAGGACTCTATCAGAAACTGGGATAAAGGCCATTTGTGTCATACCTTGACAACGAGGTCTTCTCCATTCTGTCAGTATCCTGAGAATTTTCAGGAGGTTAAACTAAAAAGTAATGGACTAATTTCTTTGGTAGAGGAAACTTCAAAATAGTCCAACACTGGGATTGTGGCATGGTTACTCTTATACATGTCTCTAATGAAACAAGGCAATAAGTGCACAAGAAACTTTAAAAATATGTTTATTTTGGAAAGGAAAATAACACAAAAAAGCTCTACAGTTGTAGCCCAGTGGAGGGAGGAAGGAAGGAAGGAGAAAGAGAGAGGAAGAAAAAAGAAAGAAAGAATAAAGAAACAATACAAAGGAAAAAAAAGGTTACAATCGTTAAAGATACTATTGTCCTTTAAAAGAAGCCTTATATGAAACCGGGCCAATCTCAAACCTCTGCCCTCTTGAGTGCTGGGATTACAGGCCTGAACCACCATGTCAAATTCAAATAAAGTTTTTTATAAAACGGAGTGGTTAGAGCTGGAGAGATGCTCAGCAGTCAAGAGCACCGACTGCTCTTCCAGAGGTCCTGAGTTCAGTTCCCAACAACCACATGGTGACTCACAGCCATCTGTAATGGGATCTTATGCCCTCTTCTGGTGGTGTACTCATAAGCATTAAATAAATAAATAAATAAATAAATAAATAAATAAATAAATCTTTTTTTAAAAAAAATGAAGTGATTACCTTCCTCTTGGCCTTCTGCAGAATTTTCTCTAGTTTTATCATTAGCCATGGATAAATATTCAATGTCCTTTGGTTGAGGTTGTTTGAATGCAGCCTGATAAAATTAGCATCAGTAATGAGTTACCTAGAGATTTTCTGTTTCCTATCCTTTATTGTTTTAAGGATGTTATTTACAATACAACTGGCAAGTAGTGAAAATTAAGAAGAAGAAGAAATACCTCATATGTGTCTTCCAAATACAGAGTATGTTGTATTTTCTTAGGCTCTCTGACTGTGTAAACAAGCCAGGGAAGTCCACAGTAGTATAGTCAGGGGGAGAAGGGTGGCCAAGGTGCATACTTTAATGAAAAATTAGTTTCTGAATACCTAAATATTATTTACTCCTCAGGAAACTGTGAGGACTTTTGCAATAATCACTTTTTAATCTGTTAGGGGAATTTGCAATAACACTGGGCTAAATGTTTCAAACATTTCCAATGGTGTAAGTATCTTAAAAATAAATCTAAGAGGCTTCAAAGCACGTGCTGTTGAATACAAACAAAATGTTATCATAGAGGCTCCCTTCGGGACTAAAGACATAGATATTTTATAATAAATCTTTCTATGGAAAAGATCAGTTATATAAAATGGTGAAAATGTAAAAAAAAAAAAAACAATTTAGGATATATTTGAGTAACATGTAAATACTATTCAAGGTGGTAGTGTACGCGTGCCTCTCACATTAAAGAAAATACAAAAACTATAACAAGCATTAATTAAAAGTAGAGGCATAAAAACCTTTCTTCAAAGTGCATGAGACATGCCAGCTTCTTATTTACACATTTTACTTTTGATGTACTATAAGCTGAAAGGTGACCGTGACAATGGTACTATTTCTTCATGCTTCCTGGCCAGTGTGGAATTTGAGTCCCAGTTGGGTTACAGGTATGACCTGCTGTTGTCCTTTTTTCATATGCTCTCTGATGTCATTCCCCAAGGCCCCTTCTTTGTCCTTTTGTCAGCAACCTCAGTTACATCACAAAACATATTGGAATAAATTTTTCCCTGTCACTACCACACCCAACCTAAACGCAAACCCTTTCAATTTACCATGACATGGAGCCTTCACAGAAAACATCCAGACCATTTTCCTATTATTTGCTGTTTTGCTCTTAAGACTACCGTCTTCTACCATATTCCTGCCCCTCATTCCCACCCTTACCTAATACCCTGGCACTTACTTAACACTGAATAATTTCAAATTATTTGAAGTCCAAATAATTGAAAGGTATTCAAAGAGGCAGCCAACACTAATGGCTATATCACAGCAGCATGAGGCTCTCGATGGCTTTGTATAAATTAGAAACCATATGGCGACACATGTGTGTACTATGCTGATTCCTGGAACACTTTAATGCCAAGAAAGTCAGTGGGCAACATGTTTACCATACTATACGGTTTTATTTGTTGAAACAGATGTAAGATTTAATGCATTATAGCAGAACAGCACAGGTTCCATTCTAGAAGGTGTGATTTCTTTTTTTTTTTTTACCTAAATTTATAATTTATATTTAGAACTTCAAACTCAAACAGCAATTAATGTAACTTTTGCTATACTTAGGATATTCCAGATATAATTAAACAACTAAATTGTGTGTGCGTGTGTGTGTGTGTATGTAGATATACTGTGTGTGTATGTGTATATATACATATATAGAGAGAGAGGGGGAGGACCAGGAGGTAAATTACCAGGCAAGCCAGTCAACATATTTTTCAAAAAATATATGCTGGTCCCAAGATATTTGGGGATACCAGCCGGTTAACATGCACTGGTGTGGCTCACTTCTTTTCTACCACAATAGATGCTGAAGATAGAGAACGAAAGGAAGACTTGAAACTTAAAGCTTTGAAGTAGACAAGTGTTTCAAATGTGAGTTGAAGGCAACTTTTGAGTAACTGGGGATGACAGTACATAAACACGAAATAAATTCGATAGCAAGCCCAGTGATATCATTCATAATTTTGCCTGTTTGGTCAAAAGCATCACAACTGCTCAATCTGTTTAACGTGTAAGGAGCGTGTAGGGTTGGAATGCAAAGATGATGAAGAAAATGTGGAATTAAATCCAAAGATAAAGTTTTTCTTAAGCTTTGTAACTTATAAGGTGTTATATGTTACAAAAATTCTGAGAGAATAATAAAGTATTAAATCATAATAAAAGTTTTAGAGTAAATTTTTAAGTTGTGATCTATTGCTTCTCAAGGGCAGACTGAAGGAACTTGGCATGTTCTATAATATAGTATATCAGTTACCAAAATAAAAATCTTAAACAGAGATTGAAATGTAAATACTTATGTACCACTCTCTGATTCTTCTCGTGGTCATCAGGGCATTTCTGATCTTCCACCGATGTCACTTTTACAGATGATTCTGCTGACAAACCCATATAGTTTATTAAAATACTCAGAAAACTTTTTGAATAATAGTCAAAGTGCCTATGGAATATTCAAGGTAATGCAAACT
Organism: Mastomys coucha; assembly: GCF_008632895.1. Classification (NCBI taxonomy): domain Eukaryota; kingdom Metazoa; phylum Chordata; class Mammalia; order Rodentia; family Muridae; genus Mastomys; species Mastomys coucha. The sequence goes on along the minus strand of NW_022196905.1, from coordinate 168,981,312 downwards.
GAATTTTTAGTTTCTTAGTTAAAAACTTCAATTAAGATTAAGGTGATTTGGATATTTCCTGCTATAGGAAGTCCATGTAATTACAAACAGCTTCACCATATCACATACACACAATCAGCAGAAGACAATGATCCCTTAAAGCCAAGCATGCGTACTAAAGCCCACTTCCAATTTTTCTACCAGACATGCATGAACACATTTACAGGAACAAAACTAAAAAGCATGTGGAATCAAACAAAACCGTATTGAAATACATTCTCTACTTTGTAAGTGTAGCTTGAGTGGTTAATTTGCTGTTTTCATTAATTACTATCCCTTCCAAGCCTCATTCTGTGAACGCCCTGCTCCCTAAATCTGAATCTTTATTTTGTTTGATGCTTATAGAAACTTCTTTTATCACTTAAGACTCAGCATAATATTTAAAAAATCCCTCTATTATTGTTATGTTTTGTAGTAAAATATAATTTGATTTCAGTAGTATGTTGGTGCCACTTTTCTTCATATATCACCACTTTCTCATGGACTAGAGAACAGTTTTAACTTTAATTTGTTTTACTCAATAATTGTTTATGTAGTTCTCTGTAAAAGCTGGCCCTGGAATTTAAAAGTCATAAGCAAAAGTTTAATGGATGGGCTTCAGAAAATCAAGCCTGGTTTGACCCTTTAAAGGTAAGCTTAGGAAGAGTGGGGACAGGGAAGAATAAGACTTTGAAAATCAGTAGTAAAAGATACTGTTAAATGACAAATGTATCTGTGTTAGAATAAGAAGAAAATAAGTTGGAGATCTTCAGTTGTTTTGTCAGATCAAGGGAATTAAAACTAAAGGGCTAGGGAAGAGGATATCAAAGATTTATGTAAACCCTAAATATTCTTGCCCAAGAATATTTTTAAAAATTCTTTCTATTCATTATTTTAACTTAGATAATTATAATTGTAAATGTGATGACAAGATCAATGTTAAAAGCTGTAAATGTGGCCATGTGGTGGTAGTGCATGTCTTTAATCCCAAACTCAGGAGGCAGTGACAGGTGGGACTCAGTGAGTTCAAGGCCAGCCTGGTCTACAAAGTGGGTTCCAGGACAGCCAGGGCTGTTACACAGAGAAACCCTGTCTCTAAACTTTTAAAAAAAAAAAAACAAACAGGGTCTGAGCAGACCTTGGATGCAAGCTCTGCAGCCAGTCCCACAACACCCAGAGGAAGCTCCACTCCCATGCCCTCTGACACTCTCAAGATCAGAGATGAGGAGGACCCAACTCTGTCTCAAAACTGGCAGTAACTGGGACCTGCAGGACCAGGCACACAGGAACTCTGACAGCAGAGTGGCTCGGGTTCCTTCCAGTCTCTCTGGGTTGGTGTCCTGAACAGACCTTGAGCCCAGGATCCACAGCCAGACCCACAACACCCAGAGGAAGCTGCTGCACTCCCAAGTGCTCTAACAAGCCCAGGGTCACAGGATCTCAGAATCACAGAATCATAGAGACAGCCTGACTCTGAGGAGTTCTGATATAACCAGGATCACAGGAAGGACTGATTCCAGTCAGATCTAGCAAGGGCAGGTAGCACTAGAGATAACCAGATGGCCGGGGGCAAGTGTAAGAAAATAAACAACACA
>NW_022196905.1:168978216-168979017 GCF_008632895.1 Mastomys coucha | reverse complement strand
AGGCCTATCAGAATTACATCAGACTTCTCACCAGAGACTATGAAAGCTAGAAGATCCTGGGCAGATGTTTTACACACCCTAAGAGAACACAAATGCCAGCCCAGGCTATATACCCAGCAAAACTCTCAATTACCATAGATGGAGAAAACAAGATATTCCATCTTGGAATATCCATAGATGGAGAAAACAAGATATGTGCTTAGGCAGCACATATACTAAAATTGGAACAATACAGAGAAGATTAGCATGACCCCTGCACAAGGATGACATGCAAATTCGTGAAGCGTTCCATATTTAAAAAAAAAAAGAAAGAAAAAAAAAAACAAGATATTCCATGACAAAACCAAATTTACACAATATCTTTCCACAAATCCAGCCCTACAAAGGATAATAGATAGAAAACACCAACATAAGGAGCAAAACTACACCCTAGAAGAAGCAAGAAAATAATCTTTCAACAAGCCCACACAAACTTAATTCCATCTCTAACAACAAAAACAACAGGAAGTAACAATTACTTTTTCTTAATATCTTAATATGAAATTAATATTACCAACATATCCTAATCATTGAAATCCAAAAATATGAGGAATTAGAAATTTGTTGACTGTCATCCAATGGTCTCTCTAATTCGGTAATTGGAGAAATATGTCCAATATTGTACAATCCATATACACTTTCTGCTTGTTTGTACATGACAATGTCTTGCTGTGTATCACATAATGGCCTTGAAATCAGGCTTCTTCTATCTCAGCCTCTCTCTTAGTAGGATTGTCTATTTGATGTTTTTATACTATACTA
>NW_022196905.1:168960834-168978099 GCF_008632895.1 Mastomys coucha | reverse complement strand
GAAATGTAGACAATTAACTTGGAAGGTGGCTTGTAAGAGAACAACAAAGAGTGAGACTGAATGTTTTGCTTGATGTCTGTTAACTATTGTATCAAATTTGAAGAAGACTGTCTAAGTTACTCTTTCTCTGAGATGAATGCTTTTCAAAATCACCACAGCCAATGAACCCGATTCTTACCCTCACCTAATGTCTGTGTCACCCTCCAAGCAGAACCATTGTTCATTGAAACAGTTGTGAATGACTTTATAGACACATACCATTTCTTAAATGAATATAACCTGTTCTCTGTGGGCTGAGAATAAAGACACTCACTCAAGTCAAATAGCTTTGACCATAGCAGGAAGTCTGTATCCAAAAATCGTGTCTACAATTCATTCCTTGGCAGACCTGTCAACTCTCAGCTTAGCTACTGTGGAGATAAAATCCTTTGATGATGTGAGGGTCATTGAAGTATACAGCCTCATTACAATGAACTCCAATGTCTAAAAATTGTTCTTATTTTGGGCTTATACCACAGTAAGAGCCAAGATTTTAAGCTCTACTAAATACAAAACAAACAAACAAAAAGACTTTATATATTTATGTTCATTTAAAAAATACTAGCAGTGATGCATTATTTTAAAATATACAGTTAATATGTTTGGAGTTATTCAAAATTTATATTGAGAAAAATGTATATATTTTCAGTATTGCTGTAGACAAGCATCTACATAAGACTGTTAAATTGATTGTTGTTTTATATCAAACAATTTTTATAATATTCATTTTTGTTATAATATTTTATAAATTTTAAAGAATATGACAAAAAAGGTATTGCAGGTATTGAAGGAGGGTCTCTGGGGGGAATTGGGATACAAAAAGAAAACAAGAATGTGATTTAATTATATTTACTTAAAATATGTTTTTAAATGTTAAATTCAGATACACTGAAAACATGTATCTTTTCTCATAATAAAGCAATAAAACTTAAATCAATTAAAAAAGAAGAAAGAGAAAAAACAAGATATGATTTCCAAACAAAAAACAACTAATTGTCACAGAAGCGTTATAATTTACTAATTTGCTACATTTCAAATCATAGCAGTGTTTAATATTAGATATGTATTCAATAAAGAACCTTATATGTCCTTTTCTCACAGCTACCTTATATGGTGTCCCATGGGAATATGCAAGCAGAATTTCATCAGCTAGCAATCTTATAAGGAAGTTCAGTGTCATTTCAAAACTGGATGATGACTTTTCATTAAAATTAATCTCATCTTAATCACTAAAATCAATGTCATCTACATCCTTGATGTCTCAAACTTACAGAGAAAACTAAATGTTATAGTTTCGCTATATGATACTCATCTTGGTTCCAATAACTTATACAATAGCATTAATCTCATTTTTATTTGAATCAACAATAATCAAAGATTTCTGAGATTCTATCTTTATAATTCCTAATCATTAACACCAAATTTGCATATTGTTTCTTTTTTCCTGTATTGGTTAATTTTTTGTCCACTTAACACAAGCTAGAGTCACTTGAGAAGAAGAAACCTCAGTTGAAAATAAAATGCTTACAGCCAAGTCTGTGGGGCAATTTCTTTACTGATGATTAATATGTAACATCACAGGTCACTATGTGTAGTACCATTTCTTCAGTATATAATAAAGCAAACTGAGCATGCCAGGATGAGCAAGCCAATAAGCAGCATTCCTTCATGACGCCTACTCCATGATGTTCCTGACTCCATGTACCAGCTTTGGCATCCCTCAATGGACAGTGAGCAGAGATGCAAACCCTTTGCTCCCCATGGTGCTTTTATTCATGGTGTTTTGTCACAATAGAAAACCAACTAAGACACTTCCCATTTTTAGTTTCGCTGTGAAACCTTCTTTCCATCACATCCTTTCCCTTTTGCATTCCTTTTGTAAATTGATCCTATAAGTTCCTTTCCTTTTTGTTTAGTGTTGCTATAACTGTAGAAATTATATTCTCAAACATGTAAACAGATACAGAATTGGTGATCAAAACATCTCATGGGATTGCATTTTTTCTATGACATTTCCATGTTCATTCTCCCCTTGAGAAATATTCTCAGAAATAATAACAAAATGTAGGTTTTCATTTGATGTTGTCAACCAGAGGATCTTTCTAGATTTCTTTAATGAGAGGTCTACATCTTGCTGATCATTGTGTTTGGAATACCAGCTACACCACTAGACAACTTCTAAGAAATGAAGAATCCCAGAAAAGTTGAACTAAAATTATTTTGAACATTATGTTCAACAGGCTGACCATGAAACTTTGAGGAGCTCGGTCTATCAAGAGCCTCTTACAAAATCCTTTTACTACTCAACTCTATAACACTGAATTTCTCTTTGGTGTGATTTTCCTACCATGTCTCACAATTTGAGTCAGCATCATAAACCATGACCTTTGAATGTTCTTTGGGCCTATTGATGGCACTTTAGATCAACTTACAACTGAAGCCTCATATTTTTCTTTTAGGCCCAAAATGGTATTATACTGGGGTTTAAGAACACTTTATACTGGCATTAAATAATATATACAGCTGATAATAGGTGATGATCATATATAAGAAATAGCACTAAAGAAAGATCTAAGACCTCAAATCTTTATACCTTGTGAGGAAACAAGTCTGTTCATTCTCTTACACGCAATTCTGTGTTTTCGCATGTGCAATCTCCTACTCATGATTTTTATATGTATTTCATGCCCTTCCCTACATGATACTTTTCTTCATTCTCTTCATTTCTTCTTTATCCCTCCTACTTTTCCTAGTTAATCCCCATTCTTGATCATTTCAGCGTTCTTCCTAACCTCCCCCAGGGGCAAAAGGACCTGAGAGGTAACTCATATCTGCATGCCCTCATTTTCATTCCCTTCATTTAGCCTGTCTTATAACTTGTGTTTGACATACAAATAACTGCACATTAACATATCCTGATACTTAGTAAATATTTAAGAGGTAACTTTCCTGGTTTGGAGTATATGTAATTCCTTGTGTTTTAAACAAATATTCTGTCAAAGGGCTTTTTGTTGCAAGACCCCTCACCTTTTTCCTGAGATGTCATTTTTTCTCCTCTTTGATATTTAGTTATTGATAAATAGCCAATGTCCTGTGCTGGGATTTGCTTTAAAATATTCTGCAGAAATAAGTATCAATAATCAGTTACAAAATACTTTAATTATTTTCTAGCAAAATCTCAGTTATCTATTTTTAAATTAATTGAATTAATTTAAAGGGGCAGGGAGAGGAAAAAACTGGAAAGAAGGAAATGAGGTGTGGATCAAATACAAACATTGGATGTGTGTCCAAATTTTAAATTAAAAATAAAAAAGATTTAAAGTAAATACACATTGAAAATTTATTACAAACAGCAAAAATGACTCAGCATAATATATGAATGTGTGCATCTACACACACACATATGTACGTGTACATGTGTATGCATAACAATAACAAAAAAAGGCTAACAATTTGGATGGGGAGTCATAGGAGGGCCTTGAGGGAAGGTAGGTGGGGAAAGTGGAGGGAGGAAAGGGAAGATGGGAAGTGATGTAATTCTATTTCCATTAAAAATATATTTCCAAAAAATTTGTATAGAGAGCCATCAGTCAAGTCTTCTGATGCTATAAAAGTAGTAGGATGCAAATTTCATATACAAAAATCAGTGGCCTTCCAATAAAAAACGTACCGAGAACGAAATCAGAGAAATAGACACATTCAAAACAGTATCTTAGAACATCTTGGAATTCATCTGGCTTTAAAATTTGTGGTATGATTCAGAGATCTCCTAGTAGTAGATAGGAGATGCAATGGGGAAAATAGAAGGTAGAGATTTAACTTGAGATGGAATAAGAAGGATGTTACAAAGAGAAAGGAATTCTGGGAAATAAATACTACTAAAGTTGTTTGGAAAAGCCACAGGTCAAGTTCTTATTTTATGAGCTTACACATATATGTACATACATACAGTGTGTGTGTGTGTATGTGTGTGTGTGTGTGTGTGTGTGTGCATGTGCAAACAGAGAAAGACAGAGATTCCAGTAGTGTCTACTGTCAATTGCTCTTCTCCTTTTCCATATGTCCTTCTATATTCAGAAATACCTTCTCTGAGATCTTATTTCTATTCATTTATCATTCTGACCTTATATTTAAACTGCATTAATCCTTTCCAAACCCCTGCCTCTTCAGGGTGTCCTGAGGGTGCACCACTATATCTGACTATACCGATTTTCTCTATCTAGACAGCAAATGATACCATTTATGAAGAAGTTAGTGTTTGATGATTCTTTAGGTGAAGAAGTTGTTTATGTTGGGTGCCTAATAGCCTAGTTCATTGCTGATACTCAATAACTGAAATTATTCAAGGCCATACAATTAAAATTGTTGTTGTGAGACCATTTTATGTACTGTATCGAATGTACCAGTACATTCCAACAGTATATATTTTTCTATTGTTTTCTCCAACTAGAAATCTAGACTCTGACATGAAACTTATAACCACCTAAGTTCAGTCCTGATACATTCTAGTATTCAGTAAAGTCATTGTGTAACATTTTTGATACAGTTTCTGACTCCATTTATTGAAATAAGTTGAACTTGAAGTTTTACTGTAGAGCATAGCACCACTGGCCCTAATGGATGGTACATTCTCTTTATAGGAAGTGAGACACAGTGTACAGCTGTGTTTTCTCTCACAGTAGCACTGCTACTGGAGAATAAAATGAGTAAGTGAAACTTAGATATCGATAATACTGACTTATCATAGCAAACCTCAATTTTTTAGTTACTCAGAATAATAGGCTTTTCTAATACATCAAATTGTGAAATCATTCAAACTTTGAAGTGCCTAGTTTTAAGTCTTAAATTTGATCTATCCTCTAAATAGGTATGTTATAAGAATAGAAATTAACAATAAGATTAATTTTTTGAAATAGATCCAAGGACCTGGTAAGTTTTTTTTTTTTTCAGATTCCAAAAACATTCTGTAATCCATAACTAAGTAAATGGTGTTCAAAACTAAATGTTAAGTCACAATCTATTGATTCTGAGAGCAGTTTGAAAAACAACTTTCCCTGAACTATTTCACATTATTGTACAATGAGAAACATCAAGTTTGCAATTCAAAGTTAAATACTTAAATACCGATGGTGGATTCCTTTCAAAGCCATCTTGACTATTCGGTTCTTCCTCTGATGTGAATTTTACAGCCGGCCCTTCTGACAAGTCCACATATGTAATTAAAATAAACAATAAAACCATTTAAGTAACATGATAATTCTTCCATATATAGAAAAATAAGCATTAGTTGTAACAACGATTGGACTTCTAGTTGTCCAATTAGAGTATTCAAATAGGTTTACTCTTCAACAGAATTACTGACTTACTTAACTATGAAAAGCTTCCATGGAGTACCGAGACTCTCAAGTATAACATGTACACAGCATACACACATCCCAAAGAGTCTAGAACAATCACTCCATTAAACACTAGTGAACATACTTTTGAAACAAAATTGGGGGAAAAAAGGAAGCATTTGCAGTCACCCTTTACACATTTCTCCATAAAGCCATGAGTCATAATTGATTATGCATTTTCCTCTGACTACTCACTTTGTGTAATTACAGAACGTGAAATTTACATTGAGAAAACTGACTGGTTATCAACAATCTTTCTTGTTTGTTTTGGGGGGTTTTTTGTTAGTTTGTTTGGGGGGTGGTTTTTGTTTGGTTTGGTTTGATTTTGATTTCAGTTTTGTTTTTTGAGACAGGGTTTGTCTGTGTAATAGCTCTGCCTGTCCTGGACTTACTTTGTAGACCAGGCTGACCTCGAACTCACAGAGATCTGCCTCTGCCTCTTGAGTGCTGGGATTAAAGGCGTATACTGCCACGCCTAGCTGACAATCTCATCTTTTGGGTTACTCTAAGATGCGGTTAATGTAATTTACAGCTGAAAAACCATGCTCCCTATTCCTGTTCCAACATGCTGAGTTTTCTGCTCTGAAGGCTCAGTGTCACAGACCAAGTCTTTCTCCAGTATCGTTCTTTCTGCCTAGATGATTATGCTTGCTTTCCACGGCTCTCCCCTTGCTCTTTTTTGTTCATTTTTTCCTGTGTATCTTTATGATTTCCACTGTAAATTGTCTATTTATGTCTCTATTCATTTTGTTCCTGAACTACGTTGGTGATTTCATACATTGTCTTTGTATAAAATTATTACCATACTGAACAATTAATGATCATGATCCTGGAGATGGGCTCTAAAGAGTATATATTTTAAAAGCCAGGTGAATCTTTATATATAATACCTTATCTCAAAGTTAAGAAATGATTTATGAAGGTATTGTGACAACACATAGCAAGAGCACAATGTTTAGAAATAACAGAGAAGAAGTACCAATGGGGTGTGAGGGAGTAAGAGTGTGACAGAATGACGTCATCATCACTGTACAAACACCAAAAAAATTTGGCTCAAAGTAGAGATTTAGATGGAAGTCTTATTATGGAAATGTACATAATTAACACAGGCTTGAATACTGGTACTTTTAATTTGTCTATATTATCATTTGATGAGGACATGAAGTCCTTTATATGTGGCAGAGATGCCAGTGTGAGAGATCCTTAAGTAAGTGGGTGGAAATGATGTAGTAGAGGGCAACAGTGCAAATTCAAACTGAAACAGCTTCCAGAAAATTTTGAAATATAATCACTGCCCAGTAAAGAATAATTTTATCAAGTGAGTAAATCTATAAGCATTGTTCTCTGGAGAGTTCGATGGTCCTCATTACTCAGCAAAGGGCGTGAAGTGAGATGTGAACTGAACAGCCTCCTCTATGTAGGATGGCTTGCCAACCTTGTCCTCTCCCTAGCATATCTGGTACTGAAGAAATCCATGAGTGCATTCAGACATGAAAGTTTAAAGAACTAACTCGAGTTGCTTCTTCAAACCAGTTCTTCCAACTTGTAAATCTATTCTTTAAGATCTATATCAACAATAACATTTGAGTTACTTAGAACAAATCCTGACATCTAATCTTGGGGAAAAAAAAGAAATAGGGGTGAGAAGTCTGTGGGTATTCCAAATATATACAGTACTTCTTTCCAGAGTAACAAGTAGGACAAAACCTACCCAACTGTACTATCCCTGCTTCCTTGATGGGGACCACTTTATCCAGAACAGAATCCTTCATTTCATTGGTAGTCTGTAAGGGGTTTGAAGGAACAATTGAACAATAACTGTATATTTCATTTAATGTGATGTAATATATTCAAAGCAAAAACATAAATAATTACCATCAAGGGTGGATATTCCTTTGCAGATTCTAAAAAGCCAAAGAGATCATCAATGATATGTAAATAAATAGATCAATCTTACATTCATGCATAGTAAATGTGGAATTCAGTCTCCCTGGCTACCTTTGTAAATGATAACTTTATATTTGGGCTATTCAGGTTTTGATTTGGTTTATTTTGCTTTTGTGTCTAGTTGGAATCATAACACATAAATAAATAATCAAATAAATTGAAGAAAAATTAAAATCCAGTTTCAATTAAATTTGCCCAGATTTTCAAAATGAGATCATTATACAATGAATATAGCAGAAATACAAAAGGCACATATAACATTGCAACTATGATAATAAATAAGCAATCCCTAACGAGGGAAGAATGTTCATATCAACTGTCAAAGCTACTATAGAATGGAACAGTATATAACACTTTTGACATATGTTCGTTGGTGTTTTAGTTTGGTTTGGTTTGGTTTGGTTTCTTTTGTTGACATAAGTTAACAATACAAACTAGAGTCATCTTGGAAGAGGAAACCTAAATTGTTGAATTGTCTCCATGCAATAGGCCCAAAGCCTTGATTTAATGTAAATTCTACCACCCTATTCTGCTTGGTTGAGAGTACTCCATCGCAGTGGGACACTAATGCTTTACTTTGTATGCCTGACATGCTTTGTGTACTCCTTCTCATCCTGCTTTTCTCATCCTTCATCTCCCATCTTTCCCATCCTTCATCCCCAATCTTTCCCATCCTTCATCCCTTTTCAATTTCATCTCTTTATGACTGATTAGCATATCTTTAGTATTAGGATTGCCAAAAACATGACTCACAATTCAACTTCCTTAGTGATGTTCTCAGTTTGTCACTGAAGCTTGATAACACATCAGCCTCCTTTCATATACAGGCATCACACCAAATGAGTATTTCATAAGACGCACTTCCTACCTGCTGCTTGTCTGTTTGTCCTTTCTCTTCTTGGATCTGCTGCCACAGATACATTGCCAGACGTATTTGGCGGACCCTCACGGATTCTCTGTTAATATAAGTACTGCTCAAGATTGTGCCAAGTCCTCCCGATAAGAGTTTATCAAGGGACCAAATTTCACATTTTAAAACTCCCAGAGTTGCATATAAAAGAACCACCATTAGAATCTAAAGTATTTGGAAATAGAACCTTCTATGTGCTCTTCAAATCCGTTCTAATCTTGGCATGGCCATTGACTATGTAAGCAGCACGGCAGGCCAAAAGAACATACAAATACATACTAATAGATTATTTACATATTTTGGCCAGGAGTTTTCTTCTTCATGCCAAAACTGCATCCCCAGCAAAAGTAAGAAAATGGGTTTCGTTTTCCAAAATGTATGTAAACTTAAGAAACACATGTTGTATTATATCAAGTACTCATAAATGTACTTGATATAAGACAACATTGAATATCCAGGCACTTAAGATGAACCAGCAAATGTATTGGAATTGAATATAATACATGGTACAAAGAACTGTTGGCACAATCAGCACTGGACATAATTTGAAGATTCTTCAAAGAAATAGAGGGTAAAGGTTTGCACTTTTTGCTAAATTGCTTACTAATTGGAGAAAAATGGTTTAAAATGAGAAATTGAGGAGCAGAGGTAAGATGGTACATTAGAAGCCACAACTCTGAGACAGGGAGGGAGAAAACAATAAAAAAAAAAAAAAGCTACTAGGAAAGAAATGAGCAAGGTACAGAAAATAGAAATAATAAAAAAAAATAGCTAAGAATTTCTCTACAAAGTGTCTCAAATGCACCCTGAGTACACCAACATGCTTGTGCTGATGCAGGTCTCACCAAGGGAAGTATATACAACAACTCTGGTCACCTGTCACCACAAAAGCCAAGCAATGAGACTGTTCACATGACTAGAAACCTAAACTGAAGGTGAGAACTCAGCTCTCACAGAGGGAAACATGAAGTAAACCAATTAATGTACATGCAATAGATATACAAGATGGAATTTTATCCAGCCATAAAGGAAAGAAAGTTATGGAGTTTGCAAGCAATTGAATCTATTTGGAAATTATCATATTAAGTGAAGTGGCCCATATTCAAAAGAACAGAGGCCACAACATCCACAAAATACAACTTCTTTACTTTCATCACTGTTTCAAGAATTTTTTTCAGTCACTAGATTTCTTTCACAAAGACAAAACAGACATTGGAGAGCACTTGATACCTCTAGTGCCTGATATAAAAAATTGTGTCAAATGAATGGAGCTGGTGGGGAGGACACAGTTCGGAGACTGCAGCTCTCACTGGTGAAGGAAAACATTAGTGGACCTTAGGAAATAAAGAGCATTGATATGAATTTAGCTAGTGATGGTGTCTAAATAGTGATAGGATGACCCTCTAAAAAACTGTGAAAGGAGGAATTTTACCACCTCCACTAGGTGGCTTCTTCATAATATTCTGTAACATACCCTACTGTTAGCAAGTTCACTGATGTCTCTTGACTACACACACACCACACCACACAGAGATACATACCACACACACACAGATACACACACACATACATGCACCATACATGCACCACACATTCACACACAAACACACACAGATACACACACACACCACACAAGACACACACAGATACATACACATATACAGACATCACACATATCACACATATGCAAACACCATATACAAACCATATTGAGATGATTACATCCTCTAAATCTTTTATTCTTCTCTTTAGCATAATAGGAACCAGCGATGTCTTCATATATCTTAGTTCATTCAACCCTACACACAGTCTATGACTATATTTTTCATTAATTAATTAATTAATTAATTTTATTTACATCCTGATCAGGGCTTCTCCTTCCTCCTCTCCTCCAAGTCTGAGGATGTTAAATCACATTCAACTTTTGTGCTGAATTATATATAAAAATGTTAAATGGTCCAAACTGATCATGTGAAGATTGATTTTCTGCGAACTCACCCCCATTTTAATTCACCTTGTATATCAAGAGCTGCTGTGAACACTTAGCATTAATGATGTAGTTGAAATATATTTTATCTTTGAAAAAAGGCCAACACCAAGTATGCATTCATAAGCAGATCCTAACTTCTAATCCTAACTGACTATCCAATGGAGATATTGATAGTGCTTATGAAACTAGAAAGAGGACCACGAGAATAGGGGGAAGGCTTTAAGGAAAGGGAATGGAAAAGGTAATAGAATATATGAGAAATGAAAGAGGAAAGGGGGACTGTTGTGAATGGAAAGGTATGACCCAGGAAGAGAGTAGGTGAGGGGAGAATGGTCAGCCTAGACTGTGGATGAAAACCCCTCAACACCTTATTTTGTATACTAATGCAAAAGTCTTTAAATAACAAATTCCCAGAAAGAAATCTCTATGGTATGACTAAATAATGTTGCACAAATTCTACATATTGGTATACAACCGTTATCAGTGAAGGAGTACTCCCAACACAAAGACACTGAGCTTTTACGTGACTGAACTCCACAGATGTACCCTCAGATGCATGTCTCTATGTGCATATGACAATAAGATGATGGTTGTGGGGCTTATCCCACTCCATGCTTCCTGGTTATCCCAGGTAAAAGCCAATTAAAGAAAAGATGTGCTACACTCTCCTTCGCAGATTAGTCACCTTGATTAGATTTCCCTTGGTTGGTATGCCTCCATCTTTTCACTGGAAGTTACTTCTCCCTCAGGAAAGTCTTCCCTGAATTTACAATTGCACCACCACCCACTGCCCCATTCTAACTACAAAGTCCTTCAGCGCTGTGTAGATTAATGTTATTTTCCTCATATGCTCTTCATAAAGCTCTTGCTGAATATCGTTTGGTGATTCTCACTAGAAAATGAGACATCTGGATTATTCAGTGTTTAAATATCTAGCTAACATATCATTGGCCAGCAAAAACAAAATTATTTGGTATTATCTTGGGGTTACTAGTGCTGTGATGAAATACTATGACCAAAGCAACTTGGAAAGGAGGGGTTTTATTTGGCTTACACTTCCAGATCACTGTTCATCATCAAAGGAAGTTAGGATAGGAACTCAAAACAAGGCAGAAATATGAAAGTAGAAACTGATACAGTGGCCATGGAGGAGTGCTCCTTACTGGTTTGCTGCTCGTGGCTTGTTCAACCTGTTTTGTTATAGAATACAGGACCAGCAACCCAGGGATGGCATGACTCACAATGGGTGGGCCATCCCCCATCAATCACTAATTAAGACAATGCCTTGCAGCTTGATCATGAGGAGGCAATTTTTTCAATTGATGTTACCACCTTTCAGATAACTCTAGCTTGGGACAAGTAGACAGAAAACTGTATAGCATGGGTCTTAACACTTAAAATGTTTTAAGTAATGCCTCAAGTACCAGTCACAACATTTCTATTACAGATTATTCTTCCAAAAGTTGAAAATTTATTTAACATCATAGTTATATAAACTCTCTGCACTAAGTTGTTCAAATGTGTTCTAAAGTTCACTAGAGAGAATAGACCACGCTTTTGATATTTTTACTGATTTGACTTCGTGCTGGGTTCATGACTACCACCCTGTTAATGCTTATACCTGCTCAAACCCAAGACTCAAAAAAGGTTATTGATTTTTTTCCAGATAAAGAATATAGACAGTATTGGTTATGATATCTTTATCCTAAGTGTACTAAACACAGGGAAAATAATGTTTAAGGATAAATGTTAGCTATATGTTTCATAAGATGGTAAAATGTTCTTTAAAATTCCTATAAGACTAAGTATTAAATTATAAGCCATTAATTAATTCTTGGTTTTCTGAACAGTGATTTTCTTTGGTCCATGCAACATTTTTGGAAACAAAGATTTTTATACCAGAAACTGTAATTTATATTTACATACCAAAGACTGATTTCTCCTGTCGTCAAATCTATTATGATCTTCCTTTAGTGTCACTTCTAAGTCTGGTTCTACTAATAAATATTTTTAGTTAAGCAAACTATTGAGACATTGTGCACAAAACAATAGTCTTTATAGCAGTAGATGGAAGTATTTTAAACTTTGTGTTCATGAGAATTGCATTTGGAATTTCCCCAATTAATTTGTATCCTGCTTAACAAACAGCTAAATATTTGGTTCTTAAAGAGTTGCTACTGGTCACCATCAATATTTAGCTCAACTCTAAACAGATTCTAGATGTAAAAAGCATTTGAGATTCATCCTCACATGCATTCATTCAATATAAATGACTAAGCCCTCAGAAAAGAAATTTCAAAATATCACAGAAATGAATAAAGTCGTGGGGGTACACTCTTCTTTATCTCATACTATTAACTTTTAAATAACCCACTAATTGTGTTCTAAACAAAATTGCCAGCATTCTTCATAGCCTTGCTCTTCATGCCCTTGCTCTTCACGCCCTTGCTCTTCACACCCTTGCTCTTCACACCCTTGCTCTTCATGCCCTTGCTCTTCACACCCTTGCTCTTCACACCCTTGCTCTTCACACCCTTGCTCTTCATGCCCTTGCTCTTCACGCCCTTGCTCTTCACGACCTTGCTCTTCACACCCTTGCTCTTCACGACCTTGCTCTTCACACCCTTGCTCTTCACGCCCTTGCTCTTCACGCCCTTGCTCTTCATGCCCTTGCTCTTCACACCCTTGCTCTTCACACCCTTGCTCTTCACGACCTTGCTCTTCACACCCTTGCTCTTCACGCCCTTGCTCTTCACGCCCTTGCTCTTCACGACCTTGCTCTTCACGCCCTTGCTCTTCACGTCCTTGCTCTTCACGACCTTGCTCTTCACACCCTTGCTCTTCATGCCCTTGCTCTTCACACTCTTGCTCTTCATGCCCTTGCTCTTCACACCCTTTCTCTTCATGCCCTAGCCCTTGCCACCCTGTTCATTACATTCCTCCTATAACCTTTCTGTCCACTATTCTGACAGTTTTGTTTCATCTTTTAAAGCTTGGTTTACCATATAAAGTTTTGAGTTCTGGTTCTTTTCTTTTTTATTGGATATTTTATTTATTTACATTTCAAATATTATCCTCTTTCCCATTTTCCCCTCCACAAATCCCCTATCCCATCTCCCCCGCTTCTATGAGGGTGTTCCCCTACCCACCCATCCATTCCCGCCTCCCCTCCCTGGCATTCCCCTACACTGGGGCATCAAGCCTTCATAGGACCAAGGCCCTCTCCTCCCATTGATGTCTGGTTCTTTTCTTAAATAGACAGATCACTCTTTTCTCGCATCTGTTTGGGTATTTTATTGATTTTTGAACTTTATTTTTACCTCTAGGCCTGCAAATTATTTATTTACATGTTTATTCCTTTTTATCTACTGTGGGGAGAAAAGCCTTTTAACTCATTCCAGTGTAAGCAGTCTTTATTTTAATTTTCTCAATACTTGTTTATTGGATTCTTATTAGTTGCTGGCATTTATATGAAATTATGAAAATGATGGGTATATGGATGGCTTTTTATAAACGTAATAACTGTTTGATAGTTTAGTCAGACATCAGTCATGAAAGTGCAAGTACATGAAAGGAAGTACAAGAGAGAAGTATTATGTATACTAGGGATCTGCATAAAAGCAAATTGTTAGAAAAGATACCACCAACAGTCTAGTAATTTCACAGGGAAGGGGAGACTGAAGGTGTGCTAAGGATACAGTATTAGGCACTAGTCATGGAAGCCTTCTCTATAGTTTTAAGAAGGCTGGACACTTTCATTTCAGAATGTTAACATGCTAACACTTTCAGTTAAGACAATTCATCAATGTAGTTGGTGTATGAGTGTGCACGGTATGAGTATAAATGGAGGAATGTGTTTTATAGGAAGTGTCTGGGGCAAGATAAACACTCTCCAGACCATAACTGGTAGAATGTTTATGGAAATGTTTAGGTTATTAATTTATGAATGTCTGGATAGGACCATATTTTATTAATAAATAAATGTGTAAGTCAGTTTGTATCCTTGGAGAAAGTGACTCTTATCATTTGGGAAAACTATGAAAGTGAATTATGTTTAAGTTATTTGCATTTGCCATTTTTCTGGTACCACCTTTCTAGGTTGGGGGTACTAGGTTGGTGTCTTGTTTCAAATGATCTGATCTTTTCTTAATCTACTAAACTCATCATCAAGCAATGACTTCATGGTAGGGTATCAGCTCTTGGGTAAATTAAGTAGCTAGCTTCTGTGAAGCAATTGTATGGTGTGTGGTGTGGTGTGTAGAACTTTATGTCACTACAAAGCAACTGAAGTCTGTAAAAAAGAGTCTTAAGGTTAGAAGGAAAGGCAAGGTACAAGAGACGTCATATCACATTGTAATTAACTCGATTGTCCTAACAGATTCATGGCATGGAAGTAACAAATGTGCAATCTAAAACACATCCAGATACACATAATCAATAGACTTCCCAATTATAAAAAAAATGAACATTATTTATGGATAGAACTATGACTGCTTTGCTTACAGGATCCTTGAAATTGTGGATTAAAGAGAGGCTCTTGTGTTTCATCTTGCTAAGTGAATCAACAGGCATATGGCAAATCACTCAGCTAGCCAACTACTATTTTAGACTTTGAGAAAAACTTTAGACCTTCCCAGTTACTTTCTATAAGTCCCTAATAACTATAGGTTTCAAGCAAGCAATCTTTATGAGATGACACAAGAAAGAAGAAATACCTGATTTAAAGTGTAAATTTCTAATATCTAGCCCTGAAAATGCCTTTATTTTCAGTTATCTATGCCAACAATGACTTTGGAATATTTAGTTCAATTGAATTGTTAAGTTTATCTGTACTTTCTAAGTAGGAGTGAGAAGACTGTGAGGTGACTTTATTGCATGCTTTACCTGAGTGGGAGATGTGTGCACTCTTTGTTGCCCATGGTTCTTTGGAAACAGGGTCTTTCATTTCAATAGGAGTCTGGATGGGTTTTGGAATAGGACATTTAATAAATATTGCATACTTCACCCAATGGTGATGTTCATCATCCAGGATAAAGGACAATAGTCATTACCCTCAGTTGAGCATATTCCTCATCAGACTCTAAAATGCCAAATGGACATCAGTCAATCATAAGTAAGTATATGGAAGTCATCCACATTGTCACATAGAGTTGTTACCAAATTTAGTCCTCACATTTTCTCTTAGAAATGTTTGCTGTAGGTTTGGGGGTTGGGCAACTTTTAGTTTGTTATCTTATTTTCTGATTGGTAAGGAGATATTGAAGAAATATCATGAATTAAAATAAGATAGCTTTCAACAAATATTTTCAAAGAAGACTGTGAAACCAATGACTGTACCTGAAGCAGAAGAGGCACTTGTGCCAATGTGGTGAGCATGCTGATTGATGCAGACAATCATCTGCATGGCTCCTCACTAAGAAGTGAATCATGACTCTGAGGACACTTAACTGTCAAAGATGTTGGTAGAGTAAGACATTGTATATCTCGTTAAAACACTGTCAGCAAACTTTGCCTCTAAGGGTGAGATTTGCTGCCTTCCTCAATGGGTGACATAAAATTAGGAAGGACACACCAGTGGTAACTTCTCAAACAGAGTTCTCTGAACTAAATAATTTTTAATGTACTTAAGTTTGCACATCCTCCTTTAATTATGCTACCTTGTTGACTGCCATGCTGTGCTTTTATATTTTAGTGCAGATATCCTAACGCTCCTTGATTCGGTAATATAAGAAGTTATATTAATCACATGTAGAGCATAGACTTCAATAGTGAACTGTGATTATCCAAAGAAAATACAAACTGAATTTCCAGGTAAATATAACATATTAGAAGCCTGTTATATGTGAGATCAATTATTTATTAAACTTTGTAAATATTATATTAAAGGAATAAACTCTCTAAAGCCAGTGTCTCCAAAGGCACACTGTTTTGGCATATCACATTAGTGCTCAAAGAACTTCCATGAAACAACTGTATGGTATAGAATGTTGTTTCTCGTATGAGAAAATAATGCTACTGTGTTCAAATTAATTTTGCTTGTCTACTTAAGATCAATTCACCTTATTCCTTTAAAACTTAGAAGTTTTAAGAAGCAATTGGTTGACATCTTCTCTGATTCATTTTATCTCCCTTCACTTCCACCAACCCACACAAAGGCAATAAAACAAAGATTGTGCCTTTGTCTTCAGTGTTAAGTGTGCAGACAGAGTGTGGTGAATCACCTGAAGCCTCCCTATAGCACACCCTTCATTAGTATCTCTCTTTTCTTCTCTAACTAGGCCATTTATTTTTTTAAATAATGTATAGATCTGTAGACTTGAGTCTTTCAGTTTTATATACTTTATGGATTATTAGAACCACTATCTCTCCATTTATCAAAAGTATCTAAGAATTACAAGTGTAGGGCTGGCGAGATGGCTCAGCGGGTAAGAGCACTGACTGCTCTTCCGAAGGTCCTGAGTTCGGATCCCAGCAACCACATGGTGGCTCACAACCACCCGTAATAAGATCTGACACCCTCTTCTGGTGCATCTGAAGACAGCTACAGCGTACTATGCCGGAGGTGGGGCTGGAGCAAGCCATCTGTACAGCTAGTGTACTCATACACATAAAATAAATAAATCTTTTAAAAAAAAAAGGATTACAAGTGTAAAATTCTGGAACCATGCAGACCCCGACAGTTAGTATTACATTACACCTTCCATTTCTTTATCCATTTACTCCTTTCTCTCTGGCTAGAAACATGCTCAGAAATAAAAGAGAAATGCATGGTCTCCTTTTGTCCAGTTTTGTTCCTAAATATCATTCATTGCTCTGTGTACAGAAAATGTGTCTCTATTTTTTTCTCTTTAGACTGTGGACAGAGGCCCAGTGCTTGCATCTCCAGGGATTATATTAGAGAGGCAGGGTCCCAGAGACTCTGGGGCACGGTGTGTGTACAGCACAGTAAGTCTTTTTTTTTTTTTAGATATTTTCTTTATTTA
>NW_022196905.1:168943038-168959365 GCF_008632895.1 Mastomys coucha | reverse complement strand
TGCTTAGTTAGGGTTACACCGAGGTATTTTATATTATTTGTAACTATTGTGAAGGGTATTGTTTCCCAGATTTCTTTCTCTGACTGTTTATTCTTTGTGTATAGGAAGGCCTCTGATTTGCTTGAGTTAATTTTATATCCAGCTACTTTGCTGAAGTTGTTTATCAGGTTTAGGAGCTCTCTGGTGGAATTTTTGGGGTCACTTAAGTATACTATCATATCATCAGCAAATAGCAGCATGGTAAGTCTTAAAACCTGAAAATTTCTGGTAAATATGGAGTCTTCATCTTAATACCTTTACCTAACTCACATTCTCTCTTCCAGGCCCCTTAACCCCCCAATCAAAACAGCATGAGCAATCACGCACTTTTGGGCATTTGTTTTCTTTGTGAGTTTCCTAATCTTCCCACTAGTAATCCTATGCTTTTCCTTCCAACTCTATTGTAATATGTATAACTACCCCTGCGAATAGCAGTGCATTACAAGACACTAAACTTTTCTATGCATGCCTGACCATACATGATTTCATTTATCTACGGTCTATAGAGCATTCCTTTACTTGATGGGTACTTAAAGCCTTCAGTGATGAAAACAAGTATAGGGACATTTGATTCCACCTCTTAAGTATGACTGGTTACTAGAAACTCAAGTCATGCTTTTACAACATTCATAATACCATTGCATGCTTTAGATAAAGTAGTCTCAAAACTCCCCCGTCCCTCGTGTATATAAAATCTAATTTTCCATCATTGAATTTCTGTATTCACTACTTTTCTTGTTCTTCGCTCTCCTTCTATCCTTTTCCTTAATATCAGAATTCCTGGGTTATTAGAATACCCTGTAGTAACTAATAATTCAGATCTTCTAGTGATACTATCAGTTTACCAAGTTGCTAAAATTTGAAGTTGCTCAACTTGTTATTTAAGTCTCTCATCTCTTATTAGATACTCAATATTTTAGTATCATGTAACAGTAATCTGCTTTGAGTAAGTAAGTGATCACATAAATTTTTAATAAAATGCTATTCCTACCTTTCATTTGTCCATTTATATTAATTTTTCCCATTTGATATCCTGCACAAGATGAATGGCCAAACTTTATCTGTGGAAGATGTTCCAATTTACTCTGCTAAAATAAGTGTCAATAACAAGGTATACAAATATTTCCTAGCTGCCTTTTGAGAAGATATATGGTTTTCCAACTTCAAAAGCAATTAAAATAGAAAATAATAGTAAGTTGTACAGACAGTAAAACATTTTATAGAGATACTCTTTATATAAATTTAATATTTTTCCATCATATGGATGCTGGCTATGTAAACAGATCATGGAAGGACAGAAGAATTAAATGGCTTATACATAATAGTGGCTAGCCTGCACATTTTAATAAAAATTAATCTCTAAGTATCTAGTGCTATTTTATAGTCCCACAAAAAGGATAATTCTCAAAAATACATATTATTAATTTTATTAAAACTAAAAGTACTTTCTATAGAGAACATTTAACCTTTAGAGTACTTCTCCAATGACAGAAATGTCTTAGAGGTAGAAGAAAATATTTACTAGCTTATTGTGTTGGGTATCAACAAAACACTGAAAAAGCTGTTTGGTATGGGTGAATAATTCTTAAACCAAACCTGTTTTTATATAAAGTGTTTTCTGGTAGAAAAATGCTTAAATGAATAATAATTTAGAAAATGTTTATTTATATTGTATTTAAATAATAGAATAAACTATCAGATGTAATATGCAACTGTTTCATAATGGAGAAATTCCAAAACTGATAGCAAACCTTAGTAAGAATACACAATATAAGGCTGTGTATATGTGTTTATCCATATACATGATACACACATGTATGAACATAACAATTAACTTAAAGAAGAAAAGACATGAATATGAGAGGAAGTGTGAGAGGCACAGGAGAAGTTGGTGGGGCAGAAGGAGAGGTAAGGTGCCAGCAGCTGCCCCGGCCTTTGGGAGTTCAGAGCTGAGGTGGAACACAAAGTTGGATGAAAGCCAAAAGGCTGCTATCTCCAGCCTTGTAGCCTCTCTCTGACTGAGGGCTAGAAGCTAGTGGCTTCTGGAAACTTAACCCTCTCTGCACTTAGAGAAGTGCAGGGAAATTATGAAAAAGGATTTCATTGTTAGTACTCCTTTCTCTGGCGAGTCAGCCAGAAGCTTCATGCCGGCCAAGGAGAAAAGAAAGGAAAGGAGTCACCCACAAACAACATACACAATGGATGATTCAGAGAGCAGCTACACCCCTTTTTTATAGCTTTTTGGACAAAAAGTTCTCTACGTAAAAAGAATTACCTCATAGATAAAGTGTTGCATAAAAGGGAAGTAACAGAAAAATATCAATAACAAGTTGAAATCAGTGTTTTGTTATGTAAGCTCATTATAAGTTCAAAGCAACAATTTTTACATGGCCTTGCATTGTCAGAGTGCACACCTGTGGCCTCATCTTTGGACCTGAATGTTTTCCTTGAACACAAATTCGTCCCAAACCTATATCTCCTTTTAGTGTAATTTATGAAAGTTTATTGTATTTCTTCTTATGCAACCTTTACTTACTATTTATGGGGAGGGTGCACATTCTATGTTTGATTATATCTTTATTATATCTTTCTAGCAAAACAACTAAAACCATCTCTTAAAGCTTCCTTCCTAAGATTATTTGAAACAATCAGGAATTCTATAAAATCATTAATTCACCTCAACAGTATTAATTCATGAATGTTCATCTTTATGTTGATCTACAGGAAATCTGCTTAATAGGCTGGAGTAATACCCAGAAATCCTTAGGCTATGTAAAAGTGACTGGAAAGGCATATCAGCTGCAAGAAGCCATCTTGGGATGAAGTCTCTTGGAGCCTTGCCTCTTAGATCTCAACCATCAAAGACCATGGGTAGACAGTTGGCCACCTCCAGGAAGGTCACCTGTAGCCTCAGCCTTTCTTAGATGGCTCCTGACACTGAAATAATATAAATGTTGTAAACTCATGTGTGTTGGCTGGTTTTGTGTGTCAGCTTGACACAAGCTGGAGTTATCACAGAGAAAGGAGCCTCCCTTGAGGAAATGCCACCATGAGATCCAGCTGTAAGGCATTTTCTCAATTAGTGACCAAAGGGGGAAGGCCCAGCCCATTGTGGATAGTGCCATCCTTGGGCTGGTGGTACTGAGTTCTATAAGAAAGCAAACTGAGCAAGCCAGGGGAAGCAGGCCAGTAAGTAACATCCTTCCATGACCTCTGCATCAGCACTTGCTTCCTGACCTGTTTGAGTTCCAGCCCTGACTTTCTTTGGTGATGAACAGCAATGTGGAAATATAAACTAAATAAACCCTTTCCTTCCCAACTTGTTTCTTGGGAAGGAAATAGATGTTTTGTGTAGAAATAGAAACCCTGACTACGACACTCACGTAAGAAGATCTAAAAACAATTTAAAATTTAAATTTAAAAGGGAACATTTCCTTGTTTTCAGATGTCATTGTTTCATCCATCATCTAAAGAACCCAGAGTCTCCACTAAAAAAAACTCCTACAGCTGATAAACGCATTCTGAAAAGTCACATGATACAATAGAAATCAATAAGGAAAATTATATGAATTTGAAAGAGCAAGGAGGGGATGCATGAGATGGCTTGAAGGAAGAAAAGGAAGGGAAAATGATATAATTTCAAAAATGGAAATTAATCAAGGAAATGATACCATTTACAACAGTGTATATGTATATATACTATACATGTATGAGTAAGTTTAACTGTGGAAGAAAAATACTTGTACAATAAAAACTTCATATTACAAAAAAATAAATTTTAAAAAGAAATAAAAGAAAGTTCTTCCATGCTTATGGACTGGAAGGATTAATTCTGTGAAAATGACCATCCTACCAAAAGCAATCTATAGATTGAACAAAACTACCCCTGTCTGTATTCCAGCACAATTCTTTGCAAACATTGTTAGAGTAATTTTAAATTTCATACAGAAATACAAGAGAAAATAAAACAACACACAAAACGATCTTGTCCAAAAATAGCAAATCGTGGGAGGTAGCATCATCCCAGATTTTAAGCTCTACTTAATAATAATAGAAAACAGCATAGTACTGAAACAAAAACAAACTCATTGATCAACTGAATAGAACTGAGAACCAACACAAATGTCCACATTCTTACAATCACATGATTTTTAACAAAGAGATCAATAGTACTACTAGAAAAAAGACAGTATCTTCAACATTTGATGCTGGTCAAACCAGATAAATTTCTGTGTGTAGAAGAAACTCAACCTTTGTCTCTCATCCTGTACAAGCTTAACTCCAAAATGGACCTCAAAATAATACCTGATATTCTGGGGGAAAGCCATACAGAAGCCTACTAGTGTAGAAGTTTCCATATGGATGGATAGAATAGTTGTTTAATAAATAGATTATGACAATAGATAGATGACAGATAGATAGATAGATAGATAGATAGATAGATAGATAGATAGATAGATAGACAGACAGACCTATAACAAGGCAATGATACCCCTATTAGACTCCAGAGTCTAACTAATAAAAAGCCAAGGACTAGTTATTTCAAAAGAAATAACTAGTGCCAAGAACTGGTTATTTCTTTTGAAGTTGTGGGTCAGTGAGGCCCCATGAATGTCAAACAATACAGACATGCTCTTGGAAACTTGAATAATAGACCCTAGCTTGTACTGAAGACACGAGATCCTTGAGTTATAGAACATAAAGAAATCAAACTAGTACTGAGCCAGAAGCTTAATCCCTACTTAGCTAACTTTCATTGTTCTGGAAGGTACATGCCAAGAGAGAGGAAAAAAATCAATTACCCAACTGTGAACCTTGAAAGCTACAATAATGGCTGGCCTCACAATACATGACCACTGATATAATCATGGCATAAACATTATGAGAGTAACAAACCAACTTCTGTTTGAATTGATGTCCTACTCCAAAACATTAAACATTAAACCCATACCTAGAACTATTATCAGGTAAAGAAGCCCTGACTATAAAAACCACAGGCCCTAGAAAGAGTCTACTACTATCATGCTGCCAAATGGATATAGAAATTAAACTTATATCTAATGACGTGTTGTTAAACTTACAAGTTAATTCATCTCTTAACCCTCATCCAAGAAACTTCTATTTATGCTGAATGGTGATTAATACAAAGATCACATGCAAAAAATTTCAGGGGCTGCAGAATGCTCATCCCTAAATATAGTATATATTCCATACACCTGCTTCCAAGACTCGGGAATCATTATAGAAGTGGTACGTAACCACAAGGAAAGTGTCTTTGGGGTACCATGTGGGCAGCTGCACTTATGATCTCACAGCACCCACAAGACTGTGCAAGCCCAAGCCAGACCAAATCCCAGCATGGAGAGAGAAGTTGACTCAGAGTCCCAGGCCTAGTCATGGAGCTATAAGATGCTGGGAGAGGAATTGTTTCTCTGGGTGTAGCTCTTGGAAAGTCTGCCACACTCCCATGGATGATTACACACCCCAGGATACTTGGATAGCACAGTGTATAAAGAATAAAATGGTTTTAAAAGCTCAGATAAAGATAATTCCTTGGGGAGTCTAGAGAAACTGGACTTTGGAGATGGGGGTAAGAGATGGCTTTGTACCTGGCATTGGTAAAAGCTATTATTTAAAATGAAGATGCATTCATACCTAAGTATTGGAGGTTAAGTATTGTACTGCACAGCTATCAAGAGAATTTGAGAACAGAGGAGTCAAAATAATGAAACTTTTCTTGTTTCTCTATACTTACTGACAACAGAGAAGTGGTCAGCTTTATTTGGTTGGCTTTGGAAAGAGAGTCTCTCCCTTTTCCTTAGCTCTCTATAAATTATTCTAGCATGCAAAAGCTGGGATTGCATTTTCCCCAGGAGACAAAAACTTTAAAAATGATGGCCAACATTAATCTGAACCCATTAAAACCAACTTTTAATGTATGGTTTTCCAACTTAGCATAACTTAACACTCCTGTGTACCACCACAAAACCTCAATGCACACAAGGCTATGAGATAGTGGTTTTAGTAGTGATTGAAATTTTTATGGAGGCTGGAGAGATAGCTCAGCAGTTAAGAACACTGACTGCTCTTCTAGAGGTCCTGAGTTCAATTCCCAACAACCACATGGTGGCTCTCAACCATCTGTAATGAGATCCAATGCCCTCTTCTAATGTGTCTGAAGACAGCTATAGTGTACTCATATACACAAAATAAATAAAATAAGTCTTTATAAAAAGAAAATCTCTTTTATACCATGATATAAATATAAGATGCTTTACAATGTATACCCATCTATTTTTGTCTACATAGGTGCTCCAAGCTATTTACGAGCCTAGATTTCAGTTCTTCTTCCTTCTCTATTGAACATACTAAATACATGGTTAAGCGGGGGAGGTATACTCAAAGTTGCATGGGTAGGGAAGGAATTGGGGTAGATCTGAAAGGGGTTGAGTGACAAGCAATGAATATGATCAAAACACATTGTACATAAAACAAATAACAAATAATGTTTTCAACTTTAGCAATAAATATTATAGAGTTTAAGGATATTCTAAAGCTTGGGGTTGTTGTTTTGTTTTTGTTCTGAGGGTCTGGCTGTGTGGCTCTGGCTGTCCTAGAACTCACTATGTGAAATTTTATAACAAGGTAGAAATGTTTTATTAGACTTTAACCATTCAGATATCTATCAGTTAGATTCTATTAATTCTATCAAGTAATCTAAAATATGCTTCCTGAGGCTCATGCCAGACTACTAAGCAAAAGAAAATAATATGTGATATTTAAAATTAAATGTTTTCATACCAATGGCTGGTCATTTTTGCTTTCATCAGACACATCTTCTTCTACTGACATCAATTCTAACTCTGTTTCTGTTGGCAAACACATTTATCAATTGTATAGAATTCATATAGGGCAATAGTCTGCATAATAATATGAGCGCTTAAATTAGCTAAAATAACATTACTTTCTGATTAAGAATTTCAACTAAGTACATAAGAAGCTGGATCTTTCTAGCTATCTAAACTGTCATCATTTACTCAAATATAAGCAGCAGAGGGCACCATCCTCAACACGTTAGAACATCCTAAAGATTTGCACTTAAATTCACCTACTCAATCAAAAAGAATAAAGCTTCCAGAAACAAATTTCCAAGTACCCTAGCAACAAATAAATTCATAATATGCATTAAGTTTTACCTTATAATATTACATTTTAAACAGTCTCTCAATCATTTTGATCACAGAGTAACAGCTAAGTCATACATGTTCATCTATGATCACATGGTTTCATCTGACGTGTGAGATTGTTTTCACCTTCCATGAGACAAATTTCTTCTTCCAAGACTCACACTAATACATGAACTCTTCTGTATTGAACTGGTTATACTTTTTCTTTGTCGACTTCAATACTTCCATGACTTTTCACTGTAACTGTAAATACTTCTGCCCATGTCTCCCCTTTCCGCCCTGGCACTAGCGCATCCACCCTTCACACCATCCCTGTACAGTCAGTTTTCCTGATTCTATGCAAAAAATTATTTTTGTGACTTGATAGGAAATGGCATGACGTTTTGCAGACTGGAAATGAAATGTCAGTGAGGGATTTTCTAGAGTTAATGGGAGATTTAGAAACTAAGAGGTAAGCTGAAAGGACCTCTGGCTGTCCCCTGAAAGGCTCTGCCACAGCCTGACCAATACAGATGCAGATGCTCACAGCCAGCCATCTGTGGGACCCCAATGGAAGAGTTATGGGAAGGATTGAAGGAACTGACAGGATTTGCAACCCCATAGGAAGAACAATAATATCAACTAACTGGACTCCCCCACACACACACCCCCAGAGCTCCCAGGGACTAAACCACCAACCAAAGAGTACACATGGAGGGATCCATGGCTCCAGCTGCATATGTAGCAGAGGATGACCTTATCATTAATGGGAGGGGAGATTCTTGGTCCTGTGGAGGCTCAATGCTCCAACATAGGGGAATACCAGGGCAGGGAGGTAAGAGTGGGTGGGTGGAGAGCACCCTCTTAGAAGCAGGGGAGGAGGGAATAGGGAGTTTGCAGAAGGGGAACCGGGAAGGGGGATAACATTTGAAATGTAAATAAAAAATAACCAATAAAAAATTAAGAGGTAAGGTGGAGAGGCTCACAGCCATCCATTGGACTGAGCTCAGGGACCCCAATGAAGGAGCTAGAGAAAGGACCCAAGGAGCTGAAGGGTTTGCAGCCCCTTAGGACGAACAACAATATGAACTAACTAGTACCCTCAGAACTCTCAGGGACTAAACCACCAACCAAAGAACACACATGGTGGGACTCATGGCTCTAGCAGCATATGTAGCAGAGAATGGCCTAGTCAGTCATCAATGGGAGGAGAGGCCCTCGGTCCTGTGAAGGTTTATGCCCCAGTGTAGGGGAATGCCAGGGCCAGGAAGTGGGAGAGGATGGGTTGGTGAGCAGGGGGAGGGGAGAGGAAACAGCGTTTGGTTTTTGGTTTTGTTTTTGATATTTTTTCGGAGGGGTAACCAGGAGACGAGATATCATTTGAAATGTAAATAAAGAAAATATCTAATAAAAAAAGGAGGTAAGAAGGAGCAAATACAGAACTTTCTATGGGAAAAAATGAAGGAAAAATAAGTAAAGCCATGACACTTTCAAGTATCTTTGGCTTTAAAACATAAGGTCAACTGTGTAACAGTAAAATAGTAATAACTAATTTATGGTTACAGAATATATGACTGATTCAATGGTAGGAAAATACACACACACACACACACACACAATCCAGACCTCCAGCTGACTGGTATCTGAGCAGAAATGAAATTGGCTTTCTTGAGTTTTAGGAAACAATATGCTGCTTTGTGCACACACAGGTCCAAAACTTCCTAAGCAAAATGAATGTCTAGTCTGATCCTCTAAGGTATCTGACTTTTCAGTGTGTGGCATAGTACCCAGTTCTCCAAACAGCATTTTTTTAACTGTAGAAAAAAATTTCATGGGCATTATAATCACCCTCTGTAAATCCTCATGTGGGACAGAGGTCCCACACTGGAAATGCAGGACACTGAAATGCAAAACTGGAAACAACTTGTCCACCTTACATTTTACAGATCTTGCATTCACAAATTCTCCTTTTAAAAACATAGGTGCTACTCATATCACCTACATCAAATCATACCATCAACTTGGGGGAGGGCAAAATTAGGATGATGAGGTCCACAAACTTTTCAAACACTTTATCTTGACCCAAAATGATCTGCTTCGCAAAGTGTACCTGATTCAGATGGCAACAGTTTGATCCTTTCTACTGCTTCATTTGTAACAGACTCTCTGACTTCAGTGGCAGACTAAAGAGATTTTAAAAGCAAAATATTTAAATGTTTTATACATCTATATCACATAATACATATTTAATAATTCATGATAAAGTAAAAAAAGCTTCTTACCTTTGAAGATGGACCTTTCTCAACCCATGCTAAAAAGCAAAGG
This sequence comes from Mastomys coucha, assembly GCF_008632895.1. NCBI lineage: Eukaryota > Metazoa > Chordata > Mammalia > Rodentia > Muridae > Mastomys > Mastomys coucha. Next base: position 168,949,835 of record NW_022196905.1, on the reverse strand, counting down.
GAAACATGATCATTTCTATGTCAATATCTCACCAGTCATATATGCTCATAAAGAATTAGGATGGAATTAAACTCTCAGTCTTAGATTTCCAATCATTAGTCTGTAGTTAGAATATCTGGAAGATTTTTACAGGTCTGGACAGCAACACAGCTGAAAAACACACCCATGACATTGTAGATATGGCTCAGTGGTTAAAAGTACTTCTTAGTCTCCAGAGGACCCAAGTACAGTTCCCATCACTCACAATGAGTGGCTCACAGCCACCTGAAACTCCAGGTCTAGAGGATCCAGTGCCATCTTCTGACCCTTGCTGGCACCCTCATACAGGTGGCAGACATTCGAACAGAAATTTAAAAATAAATGAAATATGCTCAAAGGAGTAATCTGTGCAAAATTAATAAAAATACAGATTTTGGCTTGACACAAATGATCATCCTGTAATGTTTGTCACCTCTCAGATTGGAATTGTGTGGTGGTATTTGTTACTGTTTGAAGAATAGCTAATATCTATTAAGTCAGACACATTTAGAAGGCAAATGTCACATGTTTTATTTCCTGTGTAGCATCTATCCTTACGTATGTATAAATGGCATAAAAGTAGAGATGGTAGAGATGGTATTATTCTCAGAGAGGAGCAACAGGAGAAGGGGTAAGGCAGATCAAGAGATTGTTAGTGGGGAGCAAAAATGAACAAAGTAAAAATGCATGGTGAAATGTTGTAATTAAATAAATATTATATCTCTAGAATTGAAAATAATCCTAATGGTTGGAGAAATGGCTCCATGGTTAAGAGTTAAGACTGCTCTTGCAGGTGACCTGAGTTCAAGTCCCAACATCTACACAGTATCTCACAGCCATCTGTTCCAATTCCAGGAAATCAATGGCCCTCTTCTGGCCTCGGTACTTTCATTCACAAATAAACAGTCTACTAATCATTTTGATCACAAAGTAACAGCTAAGCCACACATGTTCATCTGTGATCACATGGTTTCTGACGTGTGAACTTGTTTTCACCTACCATCAGACAAATCTATTCTTCCAAGTCTCAATAATAATGCGTGAAGTCACACTGGTTATGTTTTTTCTTTGTCTATTTCAATACTTCAGTGACTTTTCACTATAACTATAAATTACTTCTTCCCACGTCCCTCCCTTTCACCTCTGCACTAGAGCATTTACAAAGATGGAAACCTAGTTATCCTAATATAATGAACTAAACAAACCAAAGGTGGCACTTTGGTTTCCAATCCTGGAGAAGACCAAAGGCTTTGGGTAGGATAAAACCAATTCCTGAGGATGTATTATTTTTCTTTTTCTATTTATTAGAATATTTTCATACAATAAAAATAAATAAGTAAAAATCATTTTAATAACACATTCTTCTATATTCAATTATTTATTTATTAATATTGATAACTGCTATCTATTCAACACACATCTTTAGAGTCTGGTGATTATGGAGAGGTGATTGTGTGACTGCAGTTTACTAAATTCTAGCATTCCCACAACTCGTCACTTTTGCCAGGAGCAGCGATGACCTCAGCTTTGGGTGGCATACACATATATTGAAGCCATCTGAACTAAGTTCGTTTACATTCCCTAATTAATTCAGATGTTCCCAGAATTATTCTTGCTCTTACAGCTGAAAGACACTTTTCCTTTCTTCTTTTCCTTTGCCGTTTGTTCATTTATTTGCCATTTGTTCATTTGTTTCCCTGTATCCCAAACTGGCCTTGACCTCACTCTATAGGCAGATGAGGACCCTCTGATTCTCCTGCCTGTAAGAGGCCCAGACCCAGTTTATGGGGTGCTAGGGACATAGGGCTTCCTGCGTACCAGCTTTCTCAGCTGACTGAGCCTCATCCCAGGCCTCCCTCTTCTTTACAGGAGTAGTCTCCACAGCTCAGGGTTTTCGTTTGTTTGGTTTTTGGTTATTTTATTTATTTACATTTCAAATGTTATCCCCCCTTCCCGGTCTCCCCTTTGCAAAATCCCATCCCATCCCCCTTCCCTTTTGCATCTAAGAGGATGTTCCCCCATCCACCAGCCCACTCCCACCTCACCCCCAAGCATCCCCCTCTAGCACCTCCCTAGCATCAAGCCTTCACAGGACCAAGGGCCTCCCCTCCCAATGATGCCAGATAGGGCAATCCTCTTCTACTCCATTGTACTCAAAGCCTCTGGTAGTTTGGCTTCTTTTCCTCCTTGGCCCCGTACTGGTCATCAGGGTCGTACTCCTCCTGGAATCCTGCCTCATCCAATTTCTAAAGCAACAGATAAGTAGCCTTGAAAAAGCACTGCTAATCTGGTTCTGGTTCAATACCAAACTGGACCCAGCAGAGAAGCTGGTACCTGCGATGATATGCCCACTTTATAAAACAAAAACGGAGAAATGTGGGGCCAGAAGATTGCGTGACTGGGGGAGTTGGTCTGGAGCAAGAGTGATGTTGAAGCATGTCCAAACTCTGAAAATCTCGTGCGAAGACTGGCAGGAGTGACACTGCTTCCTCCCTGCCCTTGGCCTGCATGTTCCAGCACACACAGCCTTTTGGACCTCCATATCTGCCACCCTTCCGATCGTCATGTTCCTGGTGGCCAGGTTACAAGTTAAACTTTTCTCCTCGTAAGGACATGTCCAGCGAGCACCTGGAATTCCTTTTCATGCAGTGAAAGCATTCCTCAGCCCCTCATGCCCAGCCAATGATGGACACTCACCCTGAAAACCTCAACTCATTCCCCAAGGCTTGTCCTTGGGGATAAGGGGAATATCCTTATTCCCCTCCAATAGAGAGAGATGTTTCACTGAAAACTGTCTCCAGAGAAGGCTGTTTCTCCTGCACGCACACTGCCAGAGACCCGGTCTAACCTACCCACCGCAGTTAAGCCTTACTCCCTCCAGTCCAGCCCAGTGCACTGTGGTCTTGGACACCCTGGGTGGAGAAGCAGACCCCGAGGGACAGATACCTTCCACGGTTCTTTTTCCTCTGTTTCCAAATATTTTGTCTACAGCTGCCGGGGAATCGCCAGCACAGTTAGGATGCTCACTCTCCGAGTTACTCTGCTAAAATTAGCATAAAAATTAGTTGCATAGATTTTCCTTAATCACTTTAAGACATGTGAATTGTTTATTTTTAAAGCAACTTTACCAAAAAAAAATATGTATGTTTAAAATTTCAGTGCTTTGGTACCAAACCTCATGCAAGGCTCTCTAGAGCAAACCTATCCTTGTAATTTTACTCAGCAACTTTTATATGCATACTAATTCTGTGAACCTGATACGAAAATTCATAGGGAAATATTCATAGGCAAGATACTTACTCATGTGCACATTTCCAAAGAGGGGCCACCATGCCATCTAACTCTTAGATTCCATAACCAAAAAGAAAGGGTTTTTTTTTTTTAAGATTTTTTTATTTTATGTATATGAGTACACCATTGCTCTCTTCAGATACACCAGAAGAGGGCATCGGATCCCATTAGATGCCCAAGATGGTTGTGAGTCACTATGTGATTGCTGGGAATTGAACTCAGGACCTCTGGAAGAAGGGTTGGTGCTCTTAACCGCTGAACCATCTCTCTGGCCCAGAATGGGGCATTTTTAAACTATGCATATGTGAACATGGTGTTATAAGTATAGTTGGCATGTTAAAGAAGTAGACATTTAAACATTTCAGATGGCTGAAATTATTTCAGTGTTAAGGTACTTGGTTTGGGGTATCTTAGTGAGTAAAGTCATTTGGTAGGAAGACTAACACATGAGTTTGAGCCAAAGAATGCATACACACAGGAAAGGGAGAGATGACTGCATGAAGTTGGCCTATGACCTCCACATGCTCATTGTGATACATGCACATCTGTGCATATGCACATGTGCACTCTTATACACACACTAACATACACATACACACATATATACACACATTCACATGCACATACATTTTTGGCAAACAGAGTAATAAATAAAATTGGAGTCAGGCGGTGGTGGCACATGCCTTTAATCCCAGCACTTGGGAGGCAGAGGCAGGCAGATTTCTGAGTTCAAGGCCAGCCTGGTCTACAGAGTGAGTTCCAGAACAGCCAGGGCTACACAGAGAAACCCTGTCTCAAAAAAATAAATAAAAATAAAAAATAAAATAAAATTAGAGGGTATTTGGCTTGAAAAAGCTCTCTTTTTTTTTATAGTAATTTGTATATAAACGGAGGATTTTAGAAGCTAGGTCTTTTTGGCAGAAGCTTCCTAAACAATTTTGCTAATATGAGGTACCCACAGGGGGCTTTAGATGTGCTTGCTGTTTGTCTTTCTACTGTGGAGCAATGGCACAGTCCCTCATCTGCAAGAGGCAATGCCTATATAGCACAAAATGGAGACTTAGTGACAAAGATGTGTTGAAGGTCAAAATATTTAAAAATTCATCAGAAAGGCTGTAAAAGTGCCAAATTGCTGTCTTCCTATAGGATATATAAATAAATGTGTTCCTAACGTTTGGCATAGTCCAAGTTAAAAATATATCTGCTTCTTATAACTTTTTAACTTTTACTCTTGATGCTACTATCATTTTACTGTCCACTGGTTAAAGAAAATGTCTTCAAAAGAAAATGTCTTCAACACTTAACTCACAACATGAAAACAGGCTTGGTTTTCTTGTGTGGTAACATAATTTACATTTCACAAAATGTTTTACCCATTCCCAACATTTATTCATGAGATACATGCAAATGTTACATATATCATATCCCCTTAAAGTCACAGTAACATTCTTGACATTGATACATGTTTTCCTTTATTTAGTTTTGTAAAGATACTTAATGACAGAACTAGGATTCTGATAGGTCCTCTTCCTTCACCTCCTGTGCCTTCACAGTAGAGCACAGCACTGCCCTACTGTGCTCACACCACTGACCCACTGCGCTCACAGTACTGCCCTACTGTGCTCACAGCACTGCCCTACTATGTTCACAGTACTGCTCTGCTGTGCTCACAGCACTGCGCTACTGTGTTCACAATACTGTGTAACTCGGCTTACATTTAACACAGTCCCTTTCCATCTCTTTGCTTGGTGTTATCTTTGTGTTTTCATTATTTATAGTTATTACTACAAGAATGTGTGCCATAAATGTAATCAATGCACTTAACTCTTCAGTTGATTTATCCTTAGTCAAGCATCAAAAGCCAAACTGAACTTCTAGTCTCCAATTTTACGTTTGTGCATTTCCTTGAACCCTTCCTTCCTGAAAGCCAATACCTGGCCTTTTAGATTGCATAATAATTTCACAAATGATCTTTTTCTTCTTCTTCAGATATTTTACAAATATGCAGCTTTCATTTTAAAGATGTTTTACTTCTAAGCAAGAAATCTAAAAGGCACACAGGTACATGTCTAATAATAATTCCGAAATGTGTAAAATGTTGGGCTACTGAGGACCTGTTCTGGCAAAGAATGTGAGTCCTAGGGGTAGCACTGTCATCCACCTGCCTTCTGGCCCTGCTCACCCTTCCCTGAAGACTGGATTCTTCATCTGAATGCACCCCAAAACTAAGTAATTTTAAAGAACAGACACTCTTAAAACAATTCGAAAAATGGAGAAGGGTACTCCCAAACTTCTTCTGTGGATCCAGATAAAAATGCAATAAAATAATTGTAAACCAAGATCCACAACAAACATGTAGACTCTAGATTTCTCAATAAGATACTTGCAAACAGAAAATAAACACACATCAAAAATATTATCCACCATGAATATCCATGAAATTCAGGGATGGTTCAACATGCACAAATCAATAAGTGAAATAAGCCACATAAATGGACTTAAAAGCAAAAGTCACCACACTGAGCCCCACCCCACAGCTCCGCATCCTCCCAAGTGTCAAAAAAAAAGGCACAAAACATGAAAAACTTAAAAGACAAACTTAAAATGCAATGGAAAAAGTATACTAGAAAATAAAAAATTATGTTTATCTAAATTATGTATATACTCACTGACAAGTTTAAAATTTCTTCTATTATTGGAAGTCTAATACAATTTCTCTTGATTTCTCTTAGATTCCATATTTTTCTACCATTAGCCTATAATGTCAAAGTACTTACCAGCCCTTCTGATCACTTACCAAACTGACAAGTGTTCTCAGCCTGCTCACACTCTTGTTTCTGCGGACTAACTTTCCATGTACCGACATAACATTCCAAACCACTAGTAAACATGCAGAATAAACCAAAACCAAATTTAGGCCAAGAAGGTAAGAGCACAGAGGAGCCATTTACCCTGGTATCACAGCTGTTCTCGGCTTCCTTCATTGTAAGCACGGGAGTCTCTGGGCTAGGACAGCTGGCGATCCTGCAGAGCAGAGTATGCAGTAAGGACGGGTGAGCATTCCCTGCAAGTTCACATGGTTGCACAGGAAGCAACGCTGCTTCATTGGAGTGAATACAACTTGACCTCTTACTAAACAAAGGCTCTCAACTCAAAACATCGAGGAGAGTCTCTGAAGCACTTTTCATGTTTTAATTCTGTAAAAATGTCAAACTGAACTTAATTCTATGTGTAGATAGCAAGAAAAAAAGACTTCCCAGAAAGACTCGATACTTTAAATTTTTAAATTCCAATTATTTTCCAGTCCTCTAGCATTTTTTATGTGTACGAAAACAATCAAACACTTAAGAACTTTCAAAAGTGTCCAGACACTCGAGGGAGAGTCTTCTGTAAAACTGCTCTCCTATCTCCCGTGCTTGTGGACTGGCAGGATTAATATACTAAAAATGGCCATCTTGCCAAAAGCAATCTACAGATTCAATGCAGTC
>NW_022196905.1:168942659-168943028 GCF_008632895.1 Mastomys coucha | reverse complement strand
AAAACAAAAAAAACAAAACAGGATAGCCAAAACTATTCTCAACAATAAAGGAACCTCTGGGGGAATCACCATCCTGAACCTTAAGCTGTACTACAGAGCAATTGTGATAAAAACTGGATGGTATTGGTACAGTGACAGGCAAGTAGATCAATGGAATAGAATTGAAGACCCAGAAATAAACCCACACACCTATGGTCACTTGGTCTTTGATAAAGGAGCTAAAACCATCCAGTGGAAAAAAGACAGCATTTTAAACAAATGGTGCTGGCTCAACTGGCAGTTAACATGTAGAAAAATGCAAATTGTTTTTAAAAGCTGAGTAGTACTCCATTGTGTAGATGTACCACAATTTCTGTATCCACTCCTCTG
>NW_022196905.1:168922102-168941960 GCF_008632895.1 Mastomys coucha | reverse complement strand
TTTTGGAGGGGAAACTGGGAATGGAGAAATTCGCATGTAAATAAAGAAAATATCTAAAATTTAAAAAATTTAAAAAAAATAAAAAAATAATAATAATTGGGAGAGGGTGGGGTGGCAGGCATGGGGAGGGGGAAGGCAACAGGGGTTTGTTTTTGTTGTTTTTGTTTGTTTCTTTGTTTTTTGGAGGGAAAACTGGGAATGGAGAAATTTACATGTAAATAAAGAAAATATCAAAAAAAAAGAAAAATGCAAATTGATCCATTCCTATCTCCTCTCCTCGTACAAAGCTCAAGTCCAAGTGGATCAAGGACCTCCACATAAAACCAGATACACTGAAACTAATAGAAAAGAAAGTGGGGAAAAAACCTCAAACACATAGAATTGACAAATGAGACCTCATAAAATTGTAAACCTTCTGTAAGGCAAAGGACACTGTCAATAGAACAAAAAGGCAACCAACAAATTGGGAAAAGATGTTTACCAATCCTATATCTGATAGAGGGCTAATATCCAATATACAAAGAACTCAAGAAGTTAGACTCCAGAGAACCAAATAAACCTATTAAAAAATGGGGTACAGAGCTAAACAAAGAATTCCCACCTGAAAAATACCGAATGGCTGAGAAGCACCTAAAGAAATGATCAACATCCTTAGTCATCAGGGAAATGCAAATCAAAACAATCCTGAGATTCCACCTCACACCAGTCAGAATGGCTAGGATAAAAAAACTCAGGTGACAGCAGATGCTGGAGAGGTTGTGGAGAAAGAGGAACATTACTGCATTGCTGGTGGGATTGCAAACTGGTACAACCACTCTGGAAATCAGTTTGGCAGTTCCTCAGGAAATTGGACATAGTACTACCAGAGGACCCAGCTATACCACTCCTGAGCATATACCCAGAAGATGCTCCAACATATAATAAGGACACATGCTCTACTATGTTCATAGAAGCCTTATTTATAATAGCCAGAAACTGGAAACAACCCAGATGTCTCTCAACATAGGAATGGATACAGAAAATGTGGTACATCTACACAATGAAATACTACTCAGCTATTAAAAACAATGAATTTATGAAATTCTTAAGAGAAATGAATGGATCTGGAGAATATCATCCTGAGTGATGTAACCCAATCACAAAAGAACACACATGGTATGCATTCTCTGATTAGTGGATATTAGCCCAGAAGATCAGAATACACAAAGTACAATCCACAAACCACAAGAAACTAAAGAAGAAGGAAGACCAAAGTGTGGATACTTCGTTCCTTCTTAAAAGGGGGAACAAAATACCCATGGAGGAGTTGTAGAGACTAACTATGGAGGAGAGCCTAAAGGAAGGACAATCCAGAGACTGCTTCAACTGGGAATCCTCCCCATATTCAATCATCAAATCCAGACACAATTGTAGATGCCAGCAAGTGCTGGCTGACAGGAGCCTGGTATAGCTGTCTCCTGAGAGGCTTTTCCAGTGCTCAACTAATACAGAAATAGAGGCTCACAACCATCCATTGGACTGAGTACAGGGTCCCCAATGAAGGAGCTAGAAAAAGGACCCAAGAAGCTGAAGGGCTTGCAGCCCCTTAGGACAAACAACAATATGAACTACCTAGTACCCTCAGGGCTCCCAGAGACTAAACCACCAATCAAAGAGTACACATGATGGGACTCATGGCTCCAGCAGCATATGCATAGCAGAGGATGTCCAAGTCAGTCATCAATGGGAGGAGAGGCCCTTGGTCCTGTGAAGGTTCTATGCCCCAGTGTAGAGGAATGCCAGGTCCAGTAAGCAGAAGAGGGTGGGGTGGTGAGCAAGCGGAGGGGGGAGGAAACAGGGATTTGTTTTTGGTTTTGTTTTTATTTTTTATTATTTTTTTCTTTTTTCTTTTGAGGGGAACCTGGGAAAGGAGATATTGTATGACACGTATAATAAATAAATAAATAAATAAATAAATAAATAAATAAATAAATACTGGTCTCCTGCTGTCGGCGCTGCTCTTCCCGGTCCTCTAGAACTACTTCCTTCCGGTGACTTCCACTTCTACTTCCACAGGACTCAAGGACAGTCTCCAAAATTGATATCTCCAGCCCAGGAAAATAATAAGATGCGTCCAAAGCATCAAGCTAAACACAGCCATTTTACTAACTGCCCAACAAAGCCATGGTGACTTCAGTGCCAGGAGATCCTCAAACGGTCCTACCCACCATGGAGTTAGGAAGGTTGCCAATCGATTCAGGAACGCTGGAGGGAGAAACCCGCCTCGGTCACAGGTACACCTTGTTCCTCAACTTCTAAGGCCCTGCTGCTTGGTGGGCTCTACGGCCAACTTGGGGTGATGTAAACGGTTATCAACCTCTAGCTGCTACAGAGACTGGCCCCAATGGCTCAGATTACCCTACTGACTTTCCAACAGAAACGCTGATGTCTTTCCATTCCTGTGAGCAAACAAGCACGCAGTGTCTTTATCAAGATTGTCCTGAGTGTTCCACGTTTATGTGCGGGCACATTTCAATGGGCCTGCCTATAAACATTCAATATCTTGGGTCCTTAATGCCTGCTTTCTTCGTACCAAATTTGTCAAATAATATTGCCTGCATTCTAGTCCTTTCTCTAAAACCTGCATTCTGTTGAACCCACATCCTTCTCTTGATCCATGTTTGTTAACAGCATTCCATTATCATCATCACCATCACCATCATCATTCCCTTTACATCCTGATCGCAGCCCCCCACATCTCCTCCCAGTCCCATCTTCTGTTAACACCATTCTTCTCCTCTACTACCTTAATTTTATTCTTATCCTGTGCCAGTGCAATTGCTGGGTTCTCTTCCTAGTTACTCTCTAAAATACCCATCTATGGAATCAAACAAAAAATGACAATAGGCCTGAATACTAAAGCCCATGGGTCTAATGTCATCTCTGCCATTTTTTGTCCATCCAGAGAATTCACATTAATATCTTTTGAGTTTTCAGCTCTCCATCTGGATGAAGCACAAGAGTATATTTTGATTAGTTCTTTGATTCCTTAAGATTCTGAAAATTCTTAATGCTTTTGAATCTTCTCTACAGGAAAACAGAATATTTAGCTGGCAGCAATTTTACAAACAGGAAAAACAAAGGGAAAATGAGAAAAGGTGATTTTTATACAAAGAAAACTTTTTACCACAAAAAAAAAGCCAAGAGTAGATAAAATAAAATGTCATTTGACTAAGTATATAGAGAAGCTTAAAGGAAAAAATGAAAAATTCGTAATCAGGGAAACTAATTTCCAAATAGCCTTTTCAAAGGTGTTAAATACAATATAGATTATATGCTTGCACACAGATAGTCTTCATTTTCAGAAAAGAAAATCTTCTCCTGAAGTTGTTTCTGTGGCCCTAAGTCCATGTTCACAAGGTATGCAGACAACTGTTGGTACAAGTCAAGACTAACATTGCAATTATCAAAATTCTCAGAAAAAAATTTATGGAGTAGCTGCACTTCCCAAGAAAATCCCAGAGGAGCTCATCTATAAATTCAGCTTCCTCAGTTGATCTGACGTAGACCTCATTTAGCTCTCAGGAGCTACACAGGTCCTCGCCAACCTGTGGCTAAGCATGAGTCGGAGAGCCAAACAAGATGGCAGTCAAAGCATGAATGGATGACTTTCAGTTGCAGCTGGCTACTTAGTGAGAAACAAACAGTGATAACATGTACCTTGAGTGTCTGTTGTGAGAATCAGAATAAACAACAGTATTGAACTGTAAAGTGTGTGCCTCCCACAAGGAATGCTGACCAAATGTTGCTTTCTCATCTGTCCACTCAATATTTAGATGACAATCAGATTTTAAGACTTACCTGGCTAATGAGTCGTTTCCAGCATCAATTTGTTTTGCTAAAGAGAAACATGAAATGTGTTTTAAACCAATGAAAGAAAAGTATCAAATATTCAAAGTCGATGACCCAGGAGTCTCTGCTAGAGGCATGTTCACTGGGAAAGGGACCATAGGAATCCCCCACAGTAGATATGGATTATACTGCAGATGGAGTGATGAGCATATTAATATTTTTTTTCCTCGGGCTGGAGAGATGGTTAATAGCACTGACTGCTTTTCCTAAGATCCTGATTAAAATCCCAGCAACCACATAGTGGCTCACAACCATCTGTAATGAGATCTGATGCCCTCTTCTGGAATGTCTGAAGACAGCTACAGTATACTCACATATAATAAGAAAAAAAATTTAAAAACACAGAAAAAAAAGGGTTTTTTTCTCTTGTTTGTATTAGCGGGACACAAGGAGAAAGAAAAAACTTATGACATTATATGAAACAAACTGTTGTGTACAGTGACCATAATCCCAGTGGACTAGTATGAGACTAACTTAAAATGGTGTCATATCCTAAAATAATGCCATCAAGAAAACCACCTGACATATCTGGACTGATAGCATAGGGAATTAAGGGAATAAAGACTTCAGCCATACACCATCCTGAACACTGTAAATCGCATCCAATAAGAGAATGTGTGTGCTATAACAAAAGAGAGATTTTTCAAGCCATCAGTTTTCCAGGTTAGGATGAATATACTATCCCAATGACACTTACACTTTCCAGGTGCCAATGAAGAGCCTCAAGAGTCAGCAGTCCCATGCTTGTACCAGCTAACTGTGAAGGTTTGTATATGCTCAGCCTGGGGAGTGGCACATTAGTGGGTGTGGCCATGCTGGAGTAGGTGTGTCACTGAGGGCGTGGGCTTAAAGATCCTCATCCTAGCTGCCTGGAAGTAAGTATTCTGCTAGCAGCCTTCAGATGAAGATGTAGAACTCTTAGCTCCTAATGTACCATGCCTGCCTGGATCCTGCTATGTTCCTGCCTTGATGATAATGGACTGAACTTCTGAACCTGTGAGCCAGCCCCAATTAAATGTTGTATTTTATAGGGCTTGCTTTGTTCATAATGTCTGTTCACAGCAGTAAAACCCTAACTAAGACACTAACCAATATGCTTTCTCAGTAAAAGCTATTTTCTTGTTCTTCTTATCTGTAGAACAAAGTTCAAATTCATATAACATTCTTCCTCCAGTGGAAATGTTATTAGATCACTTCCTTGAGAATGTGTCCATTGCACCTAACACAGAAACACTTAAAGGAACTGGGGCAGCCGTCTGTTGCCTGGGAAGACATGCTCTTTTTAAATGTACAGCTTTGTTTTCTATAAAAACAAAAGTTGTTAAGAGCCTACTAGACATGAATAGAACATAATAGTCCGATCATGATATTGGTACCAGTATCAATGAAAGCATGACATCATTTCTCTCAAACTCTCTTATTAGGTAGAAGACCACTCTAAGGACAGAGCTTGGGGGATGGGGAGATGATTGAGATAGCTTTAGTGGTTAAAAACACTTACTACTCCTGCAGAGGTTTAAGTCCCAACATTCACGTGGATGCTCACATCTGTCTATAACTCCATTCCAGGAGATCTGAACTCCCCTCTTCAATGGATGCTCACAACTGTCTATAACTCCATTCCAGGAGATCTGAACTCCCCTCTTTGCATGGATGCTCACAACTGTTTATAACTCCATTCCAGGAGATCTGAACTCCCCTCTTCACATGGATGCTCACAACTGTTTATAACTCCATTCCAGGAGATCTGACCCTCCTCCCTCTTCTGGCCTTCACCAGCACTTCACACATGGTGCACGTACACCCAGGCAAATTGCTCATGCATGTAATAAGTCATTTTTATAAAAGCTTTTGGAGGACAGTGAGATGGCTCATGAGGCAACATCGCTTAGCATGCAGAACGAGCCACTCGAATCAATAGAAACCATGTAAGGGGAGAAGGAGAGAACTAACATCACAAAGTAGTCCTCTGACCTTCAAGTGCATGCCTCTGCAGCATGTTTTCACAAATGTAACAATATATTGGTTTTATATATATATATATATATATATATATATATATATATATATATATATCATATATATATCATATATATGTAACAACATATATATACATACATGGCTTTTTACATGTAGAATACTTTTTATAGCTTCTGATAGTGAGCAAAAACAATAGGAATAAAAAGGCTGGAGGTAAAGCAAATTATACAGCACTTACCCATAATGCAGGAGGTATTGAGTTCAACTTCTAGTTCTATAAAAACAAAAGTCTTGATTGGTTTTGTCTTCTCTCTCCTCTTTCTATTCTGTAGGTATATCTCTGTCTCTGTCTCTCTTTGTCTCTTTCTCTGTCTCTCTCTATATATATGCACATGTTTATGGTGTGGGGTTTTCTATGCATATACATGCACATACCTATGAAGTCCAGATGTCAATATTAAGGGTCTTCCTCAATGACTCTCCACGTGATTTTTTTTAAAGATCACACTTCCTATTCTGACATTCATTTAATTTATGTCTGAGATCATTCTGACCTGTAGACTATTCAGAAAGAACTCAAGAAAATATGAATATAATTTTCTGGCCTTTTTTGAATGAAAACTTTCTTAAGTTTGATATTTTAGTGAATGGTAGGACTACAAAGAGCAGTTCATTTTGTCTTACCTGGTTCATTATCATTTTTGTTACTATGTAGATTTTCTTCAAAATCCAGAAGTGTCTGTCTACTGTTGTGTGAAAAATATTAAATATAATTACTACTTTAATACTTATCTTAAAAAGCATTTTAGTACATTTAGTCCTTAAGGATATTACAAGGGTTGGGGGTGCAAAGAGGTAGCTCCATTGGCAGAGTGTCTGTCTAGCACGCACTAGGCCTTGGTTCTGTCTCTAACATTGGATATAGCCAGGCATGGTGAGATGCACACACCTGTAATTACAGTGTTTGGGAGGTAGGGGCAGAAAGGTCCACACGTCCAAGGTCATTCCTAGACACACAGTGAACTTAAGGCCACATGAGGTACATGAGACCCTGTCTCTAAATAAAGACTATCATTGAAAATAGTAGAGGAGCTACTAGGAGTTTTTACCTCATGTTTGAAATTTATGAGCCTTAAATTAAGTCTTTTAATGAAGCCTATAATGAGAGAAAAGAGACTAAAGTAAAGGGGGCATGAAGTAAGAGAAATAAAGCTTATGGGTGGACAGGATTTGCTTGACAATACCCTGATGTCAGAAGACATCCTCCCTCTGCAATTAAGAGCTACTGCTCAAATTCTTTCCGGTAGACATTAAGTGTTATTCAAAATAAATAAATAATAAATAAATAAGGATTTCATTGCTTTCATTCTGTAGGTTTCTTTTAAGATTTTATATGATATATTAAAACATGTGCAGGAAAATACCAAAGCCAACAAGAATTTCCTGGTGCTGAGCTCTTCTCAACCCCAAATAAAGGCCAATGTGTATTTCTTTGCACTGTCTGAAATTCAAATATTACAGCTGTTTAGAAAATGTTAAGCCCTCACTCTTTAGTTATTAACTATTCTGTTTTGTGACTTATGATTCAGAGAAAATGCATTGTTTAACCATTGGAAACCAAGTACTTTATTGATATATTACCTACTTAATTAATAGCGGCTCACTATTACTAAAATTATCAGTCCTACTGAAGGCAGAAAGAGACTTAATCCCAACACCTGGCTTTGCTCTCATCTTTGTCTTCTCCCACCTATTTTAAATCATCCTATTATCTCCAAATGACTTTTTTTTCTTTATTTTGTTTTGTTTTCTTTGTTTTGTTTTGTTTGTTTGTTGAGACAGAGTCTGTCTGTGTAACAACCTTGGCTGCCCTAGAATTCTCTTTGTAGACCAAGCTGGCCTCAAACTCACATGAGATCTGACTACCTCAGCCTCCCAAGTGCTGCAGCTAAAGGTATGTGTGCCACCACACCCAGCTACCTGATGTAATTATGTTCTCTTATGCCCTACTGTTCTTTGGATCTAGAGACATGTTTAGCTGTTTCTTTGTGGGTAAGAATTCAAAAATCTCTGTAAACCTAAGACCAGAACTGAAATAACTTGAGAAAAATTTACTGCTATAGACAGAGGGGGAGAGAGAGAGAGAGAGAGAGAGAGAAAGAGAGAGAGAGAGAGAGAGAGAGAGAGAGAGAGAGAGAGAGAGAGAATATGAATCAGTAGAATGCCTGCCCATGAAAAAATTAACAGCAGCCCTAGACAGGTTAATACAGTGCACCCCAGAACCTAGGAAAAA
The DNA here is from genome assembly GCF_008632895.1 of Mastomys coucha. NCBI lineage: Eukaryota > Metazoa > Chordata > Mammalia > Rodentia > Muridae > Mastomys > Mastomys coucha. The sequence continues at coordinate 168,933,796 of NW_022196905.1, read as the reverse complement.
GTATACAAGGGGAATGATCAGCCTGTGATATAGATCAAGTATTAATCAAAAGAGGAGTTCCAAGGTTTTTCTACAACATGATTTGAATGTTTATACAGTTTATATCTGTCAGAAACAAAAAACACACACACACACAAATTTCTCAATGTGAATTGACCACAAAAGTCTAAGCTAATATGTGAGTTCTATATGAGATTCTGAATGGAAGGGAAGGGCCAGATTGCTAACGATGTTTGTGGCAGAAGCTAGGAAGTCCAATTGCCAAAAGATAAAGTGTTGCTTTAAGAATAGCTGGATTTTACAAAATAAGTACATGTAAACTTAAGATACTGTAACTTTCAGGGCTGAGTGTATACTATAGTAAGGACTTAGAGGTCGGGCTTAGTGTGGACAACGTGGTGGTTAAGATTAACTGGTATCCAGTTTCAGGGTGTGTTTTAATAGGGTTGGAACCGACAGACATAAAGAATGATAGGCTGTCATTCTTCTGCTCCATCTGACTTTCCTGAAGAGAACTGGCTTCCTTGGATCTAAGAAACCCCTTCAGCTACTGAAGAATGAAGGAGTAAGGCACAGAAGACAGCTCCCACAGCAGAGTGGGACTGTGTGCTAAAATGGACATTTCAAGACCTGACTGGCCACGCAACAGCTTATTGAAAAGATCAGAAATGTGATAGACTATTTAGACCCCATATCTAGGGGTTATATTTGGGGATGACATGAAAAAATGCTGAGATTCTCTAAGGTTTAATAGGTCTTTAGGTCTCTTGGCTGGAGATTTAGTAAAATGATGGGAGGCTCGCCTGGAACAGATCAGACCCTGGGTCCAGTGTCCAGCATTCATCACAGCAAGTCCAGCCTAAGCGTTCCGTCCCCAGTGCTGTCCCTAGCTACTTTTCTACACTCCTGACTGACTGAGTGGACTAAGTCACTGCCATTCTGAAACTGCACAGTGCAAAGTCGCCTCACCTAGATGATGCAATCGCCATGTCTGTCTTGAACTTCAATACAATTTTACTTCACGTGTTAATGTAAATACTTACAAAGTACAGTGGCCTTCGATAGCGTAGCGTAATGCTGTCCATCCAAAGACATCCTTGTAGAAGAAATCAATACCTTTCTCAAGGAGTAATACAGCCAGATCTCTTGATCCACATCTTATAGCGTATATCAAGGTGTTTCTAAAACAGCAGATGTACAGAGTTGCTGTTAGGAAATGAATGAAATGAGCTAAATCCACATAGATGTGTTCTACCAACTCACTGTCTTGCCTGGCCGTGTAGAATTAACCATTTACTAACAGACTTAGCATCATGGGACCACACTTGTTCCTCTTTGTGGGACTATATCCCAAGATAAAGAACAGCACATACAGAAAACCTTTTTGCCCGTTGGTTACTTTAAAGTAGAACCCCTAACTTCCATGGCCTTTGGAAAAAAAAAAATAGCTGTGCTCAGGTCATGCATCCGAAGTAGTTGAGGAACAATTCACATTACACTGATCTGATAGAACATTGTATGTATACACACACACACACACACACATATACACATATATACATATATGTGTATATATATAATATAGAATATATATTTCTTAATAAGCCAAAGATGAAATAATTCAATGCTATTGCATGATTTGAGTACTACAAAAATAATAATAAAATTGATAGTTTTTAGTTAATGATGTTGATGACCATGTACTATACACTAAATAAATGCCATGCAAAGAATTCTATAACCACTTATCAAGGGTGTCATCCTCTCTTTCAAAACAGGGGATATATTTTGCTGTGAGCATCATTCTGAAAATGACATGCCTAGCTCCTGGGAAAACTGAGAACTAAATCCAGCCTTGAATGGCTCTGAAGTCTCCCCTCTTTATCATTTGCTTATGAGTTACCTTCATTGGAGTTTATCCACTGAATACTGCCTTAACTCCTTTCCATTGTCAAGTAAATATAAATAAATTAAAATAAATCAGGGAGGGCGATACAAACATTTAGTAATAATAAATAATAGTCAGCCAGGCGGTGGTGGCACACGCCTGTAATCCCAGGACTTGGGAGGCAGAGGCAGGTGGATTTCTGTGTTTGAAGCCAGCCTGGTCTACAGAGGGAGTTCCAGGACAGCCAGGGCTACACAGAGAAACCCTGTCTCAAAAAAAGAAAACAAAAGAAAAGAAAAGAGAAAATAACAAAATAATAGTCACTTAAAGATAACCTGATATCAATATTTTTACGAAGAAAAGCAATTTAAAGAGTCATCCCCTTATTATAATTTTCAAATCCTGAAATACAGTGTCTCCAAGTATACAGGAAGGAAATGTATGGATACTCTTAAGATCTCTGAGACCTCATTAGAAAGGTTTTCTTTTTTTTTTTTTTAAAGATTTTTGCCTTTGTTTTCATTTTGCATTGATTTTCATTTTTATTTTTAATTTTTTTTAAAAAAAGATTTATTTATTATTATGTGTGAGTACACTGTAGCTGTCTTCAGATGCACCAGAAGAGGGCGTCCGATCTCATTACGGGTGGTTGTGAGCCACCATGTGGTTGCTGGGATTTGAACTCAGGACCTTCAGAAGAGGGGTCAGTGCTCTTAACCGCTGAGCCATCTCTCCAGCCCGGGTTTTCTTGCATAGTGAACAGTAATTAATGCAGAAACTCACAGCTGGTCAAAGTGTAGAAAATGAGTGACAAAAGAGGCCTCGGCCATAAGTGGGACATTTACATCACACCCCTTCCTCAAGGCCCGGAGACCCTGAGGAGGGGGGAGAAAGGAAGGTTGTGAGAGCCAGAGGTGGGGAAGGAGTGGACTGGATCCGTGTCCTCTGGGCTGAACAGGGCGTCTGTGTTCGGGGATTCACCCCAGCTGTGGACGCCTGCGCGAGATCGAGCCAGTGAGATCTAGCCAGTCAGCCTTCTAGCGCGGGTTGGGGAAAGGCTCAAGAGTCCCGACACTAGCTAAGGAACTGTTGACAGCTGATGTGGAAAGAGAATCGGGTATCTTTAAGAGTGTGGCTAAGGGGTTAAAATTTGAAATGTAAATGAAGAAAATATCTAATTTAAAAAAAAAAAGTGTGGCAGCCGATATGTCAACCAAGCTCCAGTAGATGGCATCACAAGCAGAAGTATAGGGACAGTGGAAGGAAGTGTTATTTATTTAAAAATAAAAAAGAGGTCGGAGGGGAAACTGGGAAAGGGGGTACCTTATGGCATGTAAATAAAGAAAATATCTAATAAAAAAAGGAAAAAAATAGAAACATGTCAGTACCATGCCACGGACTCTACCTGCTCGTTTGGCCTCTTTATGCCAGATGTCAGGGTACGTACTTGGACATGTTGATGTTCAGGAATTAGAGGTGTCTCTAGTTTCTCTGTTGCCATCCCAAGCCTGGAAACTTCTGGAAGCCCTGATGAAAAGGGGTGTGTGCCTTCTGAAGAGCGACTGGCTTACTGAGCAGTTCCGTAGAAGTGTTTGGTTATGGTCATCACCAGGCCAGCTGGCCTTCGAGAGTAGTTGGTTCTCTGAGCAGCTGAGGGGAATCTTTCCAGAGTGGACAGTTCACTCTGCCAGTTCGGGTGAGACAAAATTACTGAATAAAAATATTCCCATAGTGGAAAAAAAAAGAGAGAAAACACATATGTTGCTGACTGTTGTTCATACAGGCTATTTCTGCTGCCCTGGAAGGGCTTAGTGAAGACTGACTTAATTCAAGTCACCTTTTTTTTTTTTTTTTGGTTTTTCGAGACAGGGTTTCTCTGTGTAACCCTGGCTGTCCTGGAACTCACTCTGTAGACTAGGCTGGCCTCGAACTCAGAAATACGTCTGCCTGTGCCTCCCAAGTGCTGGGATTAAAGGCGTGCGCCACCACTACCCGGCCAGGTTACTTTTTAGTAGAACATTTACAGGGGACAAATCTGCAAAATGTTTCCCACACAGGGATACCCTGCATCAACAAGTTTGTTTGGCATTTAAGTCAGGACTTAATCTACAGAAACCAGTTACCGATCGGATAGCAGTCCTTCAGTAGTGGTTACTTAATAGATTTGGAAAATTTTTCTTAAGAGGCATTTACAGTCCATTTCTTTTCTGAAATAAAGTTATTTTACTTAATATGGTTCCACTGTCATTTCTGCAAAAAAAAAAAAAAACCACTATGTTGGTAGCAAGGGTGGACACATAAAACAAATGAGGCTTGACTTTGGTTTTGTTGGACCTGTGGAATACTGCTCCCAGTTTACATGTCTAAAAGCTGTCTTCACATTTGTGTCTAAATTAGGGGACACATGGTTTGGGAAAAAAAAAAAAATTCACCTAGCAGGGGACTACAGAGAAATGGGCTTGGTTTTTTAAGAGTTCTGTTATGCCACAATTTGAAACACTCCTGACAACAGTAGCAGTAATTGGCATGGTAGCAAGCATGCGGATATACAAGGTGCTGTGAGGACAGGCAGCCTGAGAAGTCAGGTTTAAACTTAACATGTTTTCTGATCGTAATGACAGCAGAGGGGGTCTGTAATTGTTTTCATTTGTAGCATAATGAACTGTTACAGAAAGATGACCTTTTCATTAAAATATTTTTAGAAATGAAAAATATATATATATGTACTTATATATATATATTCATATATATATATATATATATATATATATATTTCCCATAGTGAAAAAAAAAGAGAGGACACAAAGTTGGGTTAGAAAGATGAGGGGAGAAGTAAAGGGGACGGCTGTAGGGAGCGTGACCAAAATGCAACACATTAAATTCTCAAAGAGTTACTAAAACTATTTTAAATAAAATAAATAAGTAAAGGTAAATCTTAAAAATGAAAAAAGGAGGGCTGGAGAGATGGATGGCTCAGCAGCCAAGAGCACTGGCTGTTCTTCCAGAGGTCCTGAGTTCAAATCCCAGCAAACACATGGTGGCTCACCACCATCTGTAATGGGATCCGATGCCCTCTTCTGGTGTATCTGCAGCCAGCTACAGTGTACTTACATATAATAAGTAAATAAATCTTTTTTTTAAAAATGAAAAAGGAAATACTGTAAGATGACCAGCAGTTTTACTGTGAATCAAACATATCACACTAGAAGTTCGTACATTTTAAAAACAAAAGAAACTCATTTAGCTCATCAACTCCTCAGGTCACAGACTGACAAAGTAAGATTACAAATAATAAAATAACAATCTTCAGGCAGTATATGAGGCAGTGTGGCTGTGTGTGTGTGTGTGTGTGTGTGTTGTTACTGTTATTTGCATTGCTCACTTCAAACAATTGCATGTTTCCCTAACAGACGAAACGGACACTTATGTCGATGCTTTCACTGTATCCTCATACATTAATCCTCTACTCCCAACCAGCCATGTTTCTGAGCTGAGTGCCTGCTACCGGTCCAGAATAGCGCTAAGGTTTAATTTCTTTTGAGACCAAACGGCATTACCTTTGCAGGTCATCTACAACATGTATGTCTGCTCCCATTCTTACTAAGAACTCTGCCACCTCCACCCGCTTTTCTCTGAGTGCCAGCAACAGCGGTGTGAAGCCATCCTGCAAAACGACAAACAGCAATTTGTAATTTTAAAAATTACAGCTTACCCAAAAACCTTACAAAGGACGCTACAGACACAAACATTGAGAAGACTGTAACATCGCAGTGGATAAATGACTCTTCCTTCTAACCACGCTGCCTCTCCCATGTTCTGCTTCTCTGGCCTACAGCGGTCACATGAGCCTAAGCCTCTCCAGTGCCCACATCAATCCTACATTGTGGCCTCAAATATTTGTTTCTATTACAGTGTCCACTATTAGAAGCCATGTTATTACTCTCCTATGATCTAAAAGCCTCTTGAGAGCAGAGCCTGCCGCCTCTTTTCAACGACAAGCCAAGCCCCATCATGCAGTGGTAAGGGATATTCATGAGTGAGTGAATCAATGGCCAAATTTTCATCTCTACATCAAGATTTTAAAGTAAGTACATGTGGGCCTCAGACAACATGGCTGCCTTCTGCATGGGAACCCAACAGTACAAGGTTCAAGGGAGACAGGGCTTACTTAATTCTTTGGGAGCAATACAAAGTTAAGAAGTCTCCTGAAACTTAACAGTAGGTTCAAGTCATGGAGGAAACTGGGTGAGTAAAGCCAGGGCCACTTTGAGCTCATATCCCCTGTGACCTCATGGCCACTGTGGTGTGCTCCAGAAGGCATATAAAACCCAAGTATGTTTTAGAAACGTTAGCCTTCCAAAATGTAATAAAAAACTCATCGTACTTACTTCTTTCTGCCCTTGATAATTTATACTCCACTTGTGTTCTATTTTTCCAGCACTCACAAAATGATTAATACTAGTCACATAGAAGATGAAGTTAAATGATCCCTATGGACTTTGTAGTGTGTGTGTGTGTGTGTGTGTGTGTGTGTGTGTGTGTGTGTGTGTGTGTATGTTTACAGCTTCCAGATTTTATCAACCAAACATCTACACTGAGATTGGTGACCAAACAGATAACTGTTTAAGCCACAAGAAGATTCATGTTTTCTTATATTCTTGTTTGTTTGGTTGGTTGGTTGTTTAGGTTTTTCAAGACAGGGTTTCTCTGTGTAGCCCTGGCTGTCCTGGAACTCACTCTGTAGACCAGGCTGGCCTCAAACTCAGAAATCCGCCTGCCTCTGCCTCCCAAGTGCTGGGATTAAAGGCATGTGCCACCACTGCCCGTTTTCTTATATTCTGATAGAGAAAATTCTAGATATTGTAACTGACATTTGAGGATATGTTAACTTGAAGAATGTACTGATGTGAAACCTTTAACAAAAAGCAATCTCTACTTATGAAATCTTTGAAGACCTTCTAAGAGTAGTGAATAATCATTGATAGTTAGAAGAGAAGTGGTTTATTCTGTAAGCTAGTAGTCACTATTGATTGTAACATTTAGCTTTGATTGTCCACTTGGCACAACCTGGAATCACCCAGGAAGAGAATCTCAATGAGGGAGCGCCTACATTAGACTGGCCTGTATGCATGTCTATGGCCAACTGTCTTTATTAAGGGGAAAAGGCTCAGCCTGCAGTGGGTGGCACCATTCCCTAGGCAGGTACCTGAACTATTTAAGGGTAAAAAAAATTAGAACTTTGCACAATCAAGCAAGTGGACATGAACTCTCTCGTTTTTTTTCTGCTTTGAGTATAGATGTTATGGAACCAAGATATGACCCAAGCTTCTGATGTGGTAACTTTCCCAAGATAATAGACCTAGAATTGTCAACTAGAATTGTCAACTTTCTCCCTGAAGTCACTTTTTGGTCAGGATCATTTTATCACAGTCACAAAATAACACATCCATGAAGTTAGGCTAGCATTATTAGAAAAGACACACTAGCAGGAAGTAGTATCTAATCAAATTCTAGTTCCTTTAGGGATGTCAGGATTTTAGAACCCAGAAATACCTATAATTCCGGTTATCTGTTTGGAGTCTCCTTTTAAAGCAGAAGTTGTTTCAGAATCTCATAGAAATAAATATTTTCTGAGATGCATGCCCATCACAAGTAAGTGGTACACTGAGTCAACCTGTACACAGCTGAGGCTGAGAACCAGAGCCCACACAAACAGAAAGAACTTCAGTCTCACCTATATGGGCATGGATGAGATTCTCTTCATCATTTGGGTATTTGACTGATAAGAGGGACTCAGTGGCTAAAAACAGGGAACACACAACTCGGAATGCAACATAATTTCAATATATAAAAAAAGTAATATATAAACAATTAAATATTTTATGCCCCACCCCCAGCAAGCAATTGTAGATTTGAGAACAGAGCTTAGTTTTTGATGTTGTTTGTTTTGTGTTGTTCTATTTTGTTTTTCCTAAATTGATTTCTCTTTCAGAAACTATACCAGTAAACAGTTCCATCTTCCCTCTAGTTCTCCACATAACTAGCACTTAGTCACAACCACTCTCATCTTTCCAGAGTTTCCTTCAACATGATATCCAGATATGCTGGCAGTCAAGTAGCTTTCTTGCTCAAACAACCACAAATTGTTACCTTCGGCATGAAGAAACACTGCAGTGGCACACATTAACTGATTTCTTTTTACATTCCTTTTGCTTTATTGTCTCAAGTAATTTTTCATTTTACATAAGTACTTTTGTTGACTTTAAGTTTTAACCTAAAGCCATTTCCACTCCACACCTCCTCTTCCTCAGCCGTGGGTCACTTGGCAATAACTTGCCAACAGCATCTCGAGTTTCATTTTACGTAAGTACTTTTGTTGTCTTTGAGTTTTAACCTAAAGCCATTTCCAAAGTAAATTTTGCTATCTACTGAGGTTGCTTTATAAGAGTCAGGAAGAAATGGTAAAAAAAAAAAAAAATGAGGAAATTTTACCTTTATCAAATTCAGTGATTTCTCAACTATTTCACATTAAATGTGTCAGAGAAAGTTGTACATCAAATATTTCTCTCAAAGCACGGATGTTGAACTCACGGCTTCTGTGGTTAAGCCCTTTCCAACTACTTCCGCTTAGGAAACACTTGGGTTTCTAAACATGAAACATTGACCCCCGCCTCTGCCGCTGTGAAAACATCTATTCCAGAGACTTTGAGATTAAAATGCAGTGAACTCTACCTTGGTTTTTTGTTCGATATCAGCGTTGTATTGAAGCAATAGGGCCACCATCTCCTCATGCCCGTTGTACACAGCGTAGTGCAAGGCACTGTTGCCACTGCTATCGCTAATGTTTGGATCAGCGCCATGCTTGAGCAGCACAGTGGCACATTTCTGCTTCCAGCACTGGACAGACTGCAATTTATAACAAGAAACAGATGGTCGGCTCGAGGAATTCAAGATAAATGTCCCACGGGAGTTGCCAGCAAGCCATAGGTAATGGAGGTAGAGTTCTTTCCACTGTAAGCACTTCAACCACACCTAAGCCACGCTGAAATGAATGGCTGCCACATACCTTCATCAGAGGGGTGATGTGGTTCTTGTCCAAGGCATCGATCTCACAATTATTGTTCACTAGAACAGTCACTACTGGTAGCCGGCCATAGACACAGGCAAAGTGCAAAGCTGTCCTGTGGGAATGAGAGGAATGCTTGTGACATTGTAGAGCGCTGTCTCAAAACCCGCAATTTTTTGTGTGTGAATATAGCATTAAATATCATGTCCTTCTTTTACCTTCTAAGCAAATCTTCAATGTTCTTCTTGTTAAGGGGGACAAGATTCACTCTTATTAAAGAAAAGGGATCCTATTTGAATCCCTATCTCCACGAGAGCTATGCACAGATCACATGATCTCCTTTCTGCAAGGAACAAGCTGTGTCACTGAGCTGCTCATTTGAATCAGTGGCGTGTTTGCATAGAAAAAAGTATGGGCCAATACAAAAGGAATCAATGGTATTTTTATACACTTTGTCTCATCTTGCTTTGTTTGGCCAGTGTGTGTGTGTGTGTGTGTGTGTGTGTGTTATTGGTCTTTTGCTTTTCCATTCCATGTTTGTGTTTTTATGAGACTTTTTGTGTGGATTTCTTGGTTTTGGTTTTTGTTTGGTTTTTTTTTGGGGGGGGGGCCTACTGTTTACTTGCTTCTTAACCAGAGAAAGGGTATGGAGTCAGGTGGGTGGGGATGGGGAAGATCTGAGAAGAGTGTTGAGAGAGGGAAAGCTTGATCAGAAAACATGAAATTTCTTTCTTTCAATAAAAAAAAGAAGCATCTCCTTTGAATTAAACTTCTCTTAGGTTTAATTCCCCTCTAAGCTAAGTCCCTTACTAGGTATTCCTGTGCCTCAGTTTCCTGGTCCATAAAATTAGAAACAAAAAGGACAGACCGGTCTTGAGAAGGCCACCAGTCCTTGGTGGGTCTTCTCTACCTTCGCTATGTAGTGTCCTTTACTAAGTGACTCTATTAATTACCGTGCTTACATCTGTTTAACTTTCTCCCTAAGAAACTCCAACTCTGCTTCAAAAACATGCTATGAGAAACCGGAGGAAGGGAGGTAGGAAGGGGGAGGAAAGAGAAAGAGGGTGGAGGAGGAAGAGAGAAAGGAGGGGAAGGGAGACACCAGCGGAGGAAGGGGACAAAAGAAGGGGGAGGTTAAAAAAGAGAGGGGGCAGGGAAACGGAAAGGGGGAGGAGGAGGAGGAAGAGAAGGGGAAGAGGGGGTGAAGAAGTGGGAAGGAAGAGCTGGTTAGAAGCACACACTTCCCACATGAACCAGGGATTTAGCTCAGTGGTAGAGCCCTTGCCTAGCAACTGAAAGGCCCAAGGTTTGGTCCTCAGCTCTGAAAAAAATAAATAAATAACAAATAACAAGAAGCACACACTTTTTTTCCCAAACGTCTGTACCGAAGACAGCACCAAAGATTGGTGTGCACGCTGTGAATAGAACACGTGGTTCACTTTACCCCCAAACTTCAATCAATATTAGGTTTCAGTGGAAAGCACAGCTCTCCAGCCACAGGCTCCTCAGCGCTTTGGCTTTTGACAACAGACATTTGACAGAGCTGTGGTTGCCAGTTCTGTTGGAGTAAGGAGAGGGAGGAGAGTGGGAAGCAGTTAAAAGTTCCTGTTTGGCAGTTCGGAACCCCTCCTAGGTGAGCAGGTCTCCAGGGTGGAGCCCCAGAAGCACAGGCAGACACCTCCCCCATGCTGGGTAGGCACCCAGACTCTCAGGGAAGACAAGAAGACAGGAAGACAGCCCTTCTCCCACAGTGGCCTGCCCAGGAAGTAAACAGATGCCCTCCCTCCAATATTACCTGTCCTTGCGGTCTCTATCGTACACGCTGCACTGTCCAAGCGTGATAAGAATCTCCATCCGGCCTGCATCGCCCTCAGCTGCAACCCGGTGGATCTGCCCCAAGGGTCTGTATGTTGTGTGATATTTCGGATAGTTTGGATTTTCACCGAAGAAAAACTCAGAGACAGTCATTTGTGGGGCATCGCAGAAACCCAAGGGTGTCTTTTCCTTAGCCCGAAAGATCTTCTTCATGGCAAACGACATTTGGCCTCAGGTCCCTTCCACACCTCTCATCTTTTCTGGTCCTCGGGTCTTAGTAAAATCCAAGCTTCACCAGCCACATTTGCACAGAGGACCTCAGGGCTTAAACGTCCACCAACCAGGGCCTTATACAGTTGGTAGAGGCACAGTTGCCAAGCAACGCTTCTAAGCACAGTGTGCATGCGCTAGCTTGCACAAGTGAGAAAGGGCATGCTACTGACACCCGAAGTCTCTGAGGCTATGGGCAAAGGTGCTGAGTAGTCTTGGGCAAAGCCGTGCCGGGCCAGTCTGAGCTGGGAAGCCGGACGTGTACATCCAAATGTCAGTGCGGGTTGGACAAATTTCATATCATTTCAACCTTTAATAGTGGGAAAAAACACTGCACATGCTTAGTTGAAAGCAGAGGGCAAAGTAGGTCAAAGACATAGTCACTAAATAAATAAATAAATAAATATTTTTAAAAATTGCTCTGAACCTGATCTGAACCTCTGTATTCCTCAGTTGATTCCCTTCATCATTTAACTGGGCCCTGCCAACCTTCATGGTCTACCAGTCGCCATGTTCGAGCTTACATTTCAGTTGCTGTGCTAAAACATTGGCTAAAGCAACATGGGACAAACAAGATCTATTTGGCTAGCAGGTTATACTTCATCATCAAGGAAGCAAGCTACCCAGAGAGTCTAGGTCAAGGCTTAGGGATATA
>NW_022196905.1:168914760-168921890 GCF_008632895.1 Mastomys coucha | reverse complement strand
GAGAGAGAGAGAGAGAGAGAGAGAGAGAGAGAGAGAACAGCATATATTCTTGGAGCTTATATATGAGGACATTGGAACGTGATGGCTTCTCAATAAAATTTCTAAAATGTCTTGTTTTTTTCTTTAATATATGAACAGTAGCATCAATAGGGATAATATCCTGATTGCAAAGGAACATTTGTTAACGTGAAACTTTTATTATAAAAGTTATTTTAAGATTTTTATTTTCGTGCTTGCAAACTGCATTATCTCAAGCTGCCCTCAAACTAAAGGAGCACTTTGACATAGTTATATAAGATGGGGTATGTGCTCTTTTTTTTTTTTTGAAGTTTGAGGGGATTTTTTTGACACAGAAAATGCATGAACGAACATTCTGCAGACTTCTCTCCAGCTGTCAGTTCGATTTAAATTCAGAACAGAACAGCAATCTGTCTATTAAAAATGTACATGAAAAAGGCCTTTAAATATGTATAATTTGTGAGTCCCCTACAGGATAGCACAATAAATAATATATACCATATGCTTTTTAAAATACATACTTAGGTTGAACTTCACTGCTTCTCTGTAATAGTTCACCTCAACCATTCTTAACAGTTCCCCTGGCAAGAAAAGAAATCAAAACATCAAGTAATGAAAAAGGTAATGATTTGGAACCACAGAAGGAATACTAAGTTGCTAATTTCCAGTCATAGAAGGACCTCAACTTGTTCCTGCATGCACATCTTTTATCCACTAAATCTTAAGAAAAGAAGGGAGCCTGAGGACTGAGTGGGTTAAAGCAAACAGTGGTCACCTTGATGAGAAAGGTAAGCACTGGTGACAATCCCCAGCACCCCTGAGCACTTCCTGTCTGCCAGCCACTAGATTAGTCCTTTTGATTCTCTCTGTTAATCCCCCAACCATGACTCATTGTGAGGCAAGGCTTCATTTTGAAAGTCAGGACAGTGACAATCCCAGAGGATAAGTAACTTTCCTAAAGCCCATCAGAGCTGGTAAGAGCTAGAATTCCAATCTGGATGCACCTGCAACTAAGCAAATGCTTTGAATCCCCTTGGAAGGCTTTTAGAGCCATGAATACTTTACAGATGGAATGTGCTTCAGAGTGGTTTCTGAACTGGGTCACTGTGGGCACCACCTCCACTTCCCTTCCCCTTGGATCCGCTCCTGTGCGCAGAGCTGTGGAAGGCAGAGCTGGTGAGACGATGGAGCTGGACCTTGTACCTAGTGCCAGGAGAACAGTGGGTAGAAGCATAGCTGTGGGTTTCTCTTTGCACTGCTGGGGTTGGAAGCCTAGGGCATGTTCTCCAGCTGAGCCACCTGCAGCTTTCAGTGTGTTTGTTAGCCCTGCCATGGGCACTGCTCAGCAGCTTCCAGTGAAGGACACACTCAGTGGAAATGATTCCCAGCACAGGATTCTGGGGATTCTGGAACTCCATTCCAGACCCTTGGCTTCTCTCTTTGCAAAGCAGTTATCTGGGGGTCTTCAACATCCAAATAAATGAACCTGAACTGTAAGTCTTGTGATGGAGAAACAATTTCAGCTTCAGTACCATTGTACTAGAACCAGGAACTCTGTGAAGGAAAATTTAATTCCACTGCAGGAGTTCTAGCTTTGTGATTGGAAATGAGAAAACTCTACGAAGTCCTATTTATTTCCTAGGGACCTTATAGTAATTCACAACAAATCTGGTGGGCAAACACCACAAAATGCTATTCCTTCAGAGCTCTGAGGCTAATAGCCCCAAAAGCAGCTGTTAGCAAAGCCAGACTTTCCTGCGGGCTCTGACAGAAACCTTCCTTGTCTTCTCCAGCTCTTGATGGCTCCAGGTGTGCCTTGCCTTACAGAATCCTAATTCAGATCTCTGCATCTGTAGCTGCAGGGCTTTATCTGTGCCCCAACACCCCTGCCTCTTTCTCCTCTGTCTCTTGCAAGGAAGGTGGGAGCTGGATTTAGAGCACAGTCCTAAGAAATGCTGCTTCTGCAGATCTGGAGTCTGGCTCATGCTACTGAATCTTTAAAGCTTGGTGGTTGATCCCGGTGGCCATAACCAGTTCTGTCCATCTGGGGAGAAACTTCTTCCAGAGAGCTGGAGAAGGTTTGCATGTGGCTCATTCACAGCGGGGCTCTGTGATATTATAGATTTTGACATTTCTGGGACATACCTGTCTCTGCCAATTTGTGTATCTTAAAACAAAACTGTGAGAGAGATGCTGAGGTTGTTATGTGAGTGCTGTGTTACATGTGAAACAGCTCAGTGAGCACTGGGGTGAATCCTGCAGTGTTCTTGGTCAACTGAGAAATGATTAAATGAGGTCACAGAGGGTGCACGTTCATTTTTCAAACTCCCTTTGAACACTCACAAAAATTGAGCTTTGGTTATAATTTAAAAAAAAAAAAAAAAAAAAGGTTCAACAAACTATAAAGACTCTATATCACAAAAAGCATCCACTGTCCAGAAATAACCTAATCAAAACTCAGTTCCCCGACCCCAGTGAGATGAGCAAATCATGAGAATCTGCCCCTTCACATATAAGCAGGACACAGCATGAGGTCAGTGGGACCTGTCTGCAGAAGAGTCTGTGGCCCCCAGTCTCTCTAGCTTCCTGTCTGGCAATGTGACTTCTTACTGACATGCATGAGTACAGATGTGTGAGGTCATGCCTTTGACGGCCTTTGCCAGAGCTTAGTCAATGTCAGTCATTACCTCTGAGCTCTCCCTACAATTAGATAAATAAATCTGCTTTTTTCATACAGTAAGGATGGCTCAGACATTTCATTCATAGTGATTCCAAGTGACTAATAAAGTCACCCTCAGAATTCAAAATTAAGTCTTAGAAATCTGATCCAAATAAAAAGAAAACATCTTAGAGGCAGTGGCCATCATTCTGTAATTTATTTCTCTAGCAATGGTGCATGTGTTTGAGAGATTAACCTATTACCCAAAAATCAAGGAAACAATAATGGATTCTATGACACTGAGGCTATAAAGGCAACGAAAACTCAAAGTTTGAAAAATGTAGATAAGAACTAGCATCCTAAGGGGAGAAATCTACCAGGCCAAGTTAGTGTTTACGCTGTCTACACTTGCCGGGCTACTCCATCATGACTCTTTGTGTGAAGAGGCATTTTAAATGCCAGGGAACTAGAAAACAGGATTAGAGGAGCTTTGAAGCTAAACATTAAGTCAAATCATTTCAAGGCCTTGAAGCTTAAGGTCATGTTTATATAACAATGGCCAAACTGCAAGGGTGGAAAGGTCAGGCTGTTTGTTTACTGGAGCCTGGAGCTACATCCCCAGAAGGCTTATAGAAACCCAGCATGCACTCTGCAAGGCCCTGAGAGGACTTGTAGTAACTTTAAACACATGATGATTGTGTCTGAAATTAAAATTCTGTACATAATCATAAGCTTGGATTTAATATGAGTGTTGGGAGAAAATAAACTTATCAGACTAAAGCTAAGATAGGATTAGATGCCTACAAATTAATCAAGGAAAACATAGACAAGGGCTTATTTTCTCCCCATTCTGAAGGTCAGCTTCAAAAACCATTGTGTTTAAGAAGTCTTGAGATTAATCATGACCTCTTTTCCTCTACTGTAAGATGTGGAGAACAATGGTTATGTGATTGCTTTAAAGTTTGATCCTATTATTTTCTTTTTGTGAAACTTGACCTGTAATAATTGTACATACATATGTGGGGTATTTAAATATGGTGAGGGTTTTTTTTAACAAAATGTACAGTACATATCAACCCAACCACAGTATGTAGCTATGATGGCACTGTCAACTTGATAAGGTCTAAAATCCCCTAGATGAAAGATCTCCAGGGAAACCTCACCTGTTGTCCTCTAAGCATAACAATAATGATTATGCTCATTGAGATGGGAATACCTACCCTAGAGGGGAACAGCGCCACTCACTTCCTGAGATAGGGCCCTGAGCAACAGTAAAGGAAGAAGTTACCTGAGTAACCACACCTCTACTTCCTGTCTGAGGGTATGAAGAATAGCATGTGAAGCTGCGTCATGATGGGTTATACCCTGTGAGCCAAGATAAATCCTTGCTTCCCTGGTTGCCTTTTGAAGAGTATTTTATCACAGCAACACAAAGCGCCTTAAGACACTAGAATCTTTTTCAGTTGGGACTTCCACTATTACTCTGTTCTGGGAACATCAGGTGAACTTTAAAACACATATTTTGGCACATAGCTAGGTACAGAGCTAAAAAGGCATTGTGTATTTGAGACTAGTATTTACCCAGAATTCTTAGGTAAACTTGATGCTTATGCTAAAATACAAAAAGAACCTGGCCACTTATAGTGTCCAAAGATATTTGGCCCTGAGATGTCTGAAAATGAATATAAACACTATGAGCTCACTTTAAGGAAAAGAAAACAATAATTGACTTTGAAATCTCACAAAAATAAGCAACCCATATTATACACAGTGCTTCTGAAAGCATCCTGTGTCCATATAGTGTGCACTGCACAGTGCTTCTTCTGCAAATGTCCTATGTGACCATTTACTGCACCCTGTACACGGATGCCCAGGCAGGCCTGGAGAAGCACAGGTAGGTCTGCCATTGAAGAAAATCACAGATGACACCATTTACTGCACACTGTACACGGATGCCCAGGCAGGCCTGGAGAAACACAGGTAGGTCTGCCATTGAAAATCACAGGTGACACCTTTCCAGGTCACAGTCAACAATGACAGGTACTGATGCTACTCAAGCAGTTTCTGGGGATACCACCCTGACGTGTACAGAACAAAGGGATGAAGTGTGAGGGATATCACGAGGTTGATACTTCTCAAGAGGGAACACTTGAATGCTAATAGATGTGAGAAGGAACACAGGAATGCCTGCAACCTTCCTCAATTCCTAAAGAACAGTTAAAGTAAGTGGCAGTCCCATACCTCAGACATTTTTTCTCTGACAGATAATATCATTGTGCTTAATATAACCTTGAATGTGCTGCCGGTGAGGCAGGCTTCTCTGCTGAATTGTAAACTCATAACTCTGTTATCAAAGGAGCTGTAACAATAAAAAGAAACTTTGTTGTGCAAAAGGCTTAAGGACATTGAGTTCTCTGGTTTCCCTTTTAAGTCCCCTTGTTTCCAGCATTAATCAAGAAAGGCAACCTGGTCAGCCCTCCCAATAAAAATATTGTTATTTTTGCTAAATGAACATAGTATCAAGAGACCTTCCAAATACATATTTCTTGACCCTCAAATTCATGCAGCTCCCAGTGCCCATCAGTTAAGTTTCTCTATGCAACTGACAGCGGCTGGGACAGAGACTCACAACTGATCAAAGAGCCAAGAATAACTCTCTGTGGTCAGCCACAAAAAGAACATCTCTACCATCCTGTCTTCCTTAGTTACTTGGAAATTACAGAAGAGGGTGAAAAAAAAGATCATCAGAGATAGAAATCAGGGAAGATGGAGATGAAAAAGTATCTTGGAGACACAGCAAGATGGTGAAATTCAAGACTTCGTGGAAGCTGTGGTTGCCTGCACAAGACCTGAACAAGATCAAGCCAATCGGTACTCAAGCATGGAACCCACCTTTAGCTGAGATCCTAAAAACAGTTGCTGAACAACGACTGGAAAGAGAAGGTCAGCTTTCCTTAGAGCTATGGTCCCAAGTAGATTAATCTTGCTCCATTGAATAGCTCTAATCAGACCCTGGGAACTCTACAGGGTCTGGCCAGTTGACACTGATGCTCCCTCCATGGGGCTACAACCCCCTCAGCTCCTTCAGTCCCTTCTCCAACTCCTCCATCGGGGACCCCACACTCAGTCCAGTGGTTGGCTGAGAACCTCTGAGCGTCCACCTCTGTATTTGCCAGGCTCTGGCAGAGCCTCTCAGGAGACAGCCATATCAGACTCCCATCAGCAAGCACTTCCCGGCATCCACAATAGTGTTCAGGTTTGGTGGACACTATTTGTATATGGGATGGATCCCTAGGTGGGGCAGTCTCTGGATGGCCTTTCCTTTAGTCTCCGCTCCACACTTTGTCTCCATATTTCCTCCTGTGAGAATTTTGTTCACCCTTCTAAGAAGCACTGAAGCATCCACATTTTGGTCTTCCTTCTTCTTGGGCTTCGTATGGTCTGTGAATTGAATCTTGGGTATTCCAAACTTTTGAGCTAACATCCACTCATCAGTGAATATATACCATGTGTGTTCTTTGTGACTAAATCACCTGACTCAAGATGATATTTTCTAGTTCCATCCATTTGCCTATGAATTTCATAAATTCATCATTTTTAATAGCTGAGTAGTATTCCATTGTGTAAATGTACCACATTGCCTTTATTCATTCCTCTGTTGAGGGACATCTGGGTTCTTTCCAGCTTCTGGCTATTATAAATAAGGCTGCTATGAACACACTGGAGCATGTGTCCTTATTACACATTGGAGCATCTTCTGGGTATATGCACAGGAGTGGGAAAGCGATACCAGCATTACTGAAGTGAAATCTTCTGGCAAGTGTTTCCTAGGAGTCAACACACAGAACCGTATTTTGGCAGCAGCTAAGGTTGTACCTTGTGCTGACAGCCAAACTTGGTAGTATAAGAGTCAGTCAGGCGGTACTGGTTTTGAAGGCATCAAAGGTTCATGGAGAGCAGCTGAGGCATGGCACTGTGAAAATCCAGGAAAGACCAATGGTGAAGGTGTATCCTCAGTGACAATTGAAGGCAAGGATTGAAAGGATCATACAGAGAAGTTTAAGCTTGTCACTATAAAGAGAGACCAGGAGAGCCTACTGGTGAAGGTGCAGCCCAGTTGCAACAGAAGACCCCAGCAATTTGGAGATGCCAGTACCAAGAACAGTACAAGAACTGGAATAGAGCTAACCAACGCACATAAGACAAGCTGTGTGTGCTGCAGAAGGCAGAGCTGGAGACGTGACCCAAGCCCCTGGTAAGAGCACAGAAGATTGTGGGCGAGTCCCAGATGATTGGACATTGTTTTATTGACACTGCTGGAATTTGGTTTCAGCTTTGTTCAGGTTGTGACTGTGCCCTGGCTCTTTTCTCTTGAAGAAAGAACTTGAGCTCCTAAACCTGATAAACAACTTCAGCAAAGTAGCTGGATATAAAATTAACTCAAGCAAATCAG
>NW_022196905.1:168897650-168912679 GCF_008632895.1 Mastomys coucha | reverse complement strand
GGAAACTGGGAATGGAGAAATTCGCATGTAAATAAAGAAAATATCTAAAATAAAAAAAAAGAAAGAAAGAACTTAATTTCTACTTGAGCCCACAACTGAAAAGCTTTTGATCTTTTAAGAGATTTTGGATTTTTAAAGAGATTGAATATTTTAAAAGAGACTGAACTTTTAGTGTGTCTGAATTTGTAAGGAGTGCATGCCTTTTAAAGACATTTTTGTTTTTAAATGTGAGATCTTGGGGATGAATGAGAAAGAAAAGGCTGTGACTAGGTGGTAATTTGTTTGTCAGGTTGACAAGGGATCAATTGTGCTGGACAGTTTTGTTTCAACTTAATACAGGCTAAAGTCATCTGAGAGGAGGAAACCTCAGTTGAGAAAATGCCTCCATAAGATGGAACAGTAGGCAACCCTGTAGGACATTTTCTTATTTAGTGATGATGGGGGGGGGGGGCTCAGTCCATTGTGGGCGGTGCTTTCCCTGAGCTGGTGGTCCTGTGGGTTCTATAAGAAAGCAGGCTGAGCAAGCCAGGGAGCAAGTCAGTACTGGGCACTCCTCCATGGCCTCTGCATCAGTTCCTGGCTCCTGTCTCCTGGATCCTGGATCCTGCCTCCTGCCTCCTGGATCCTGGATCCTGGATCCTGGCTCCAGCTTCCTGCCTTATTTAAGTTCCTACCCTAACTTCCTTTGATGATGAACTGTGATGTGGAAGCTTAAGCTGAACAAACCCTTTTCTCTCCAACTTGCTTTTCGGTCATGGTGTCTCATCACAGAAATAGAAACCCTAACAAATCTAGGGTAAAGAAATGAATTTGGGAGGTGGTTTGAATGACAATGGCCTCCTGTGGACCTCATATGTTTGAATGCTTGGTAACTTAGTGGAACTGTTTTGAAAGGATTAGAAGGTGTGGCCACTGGAGAATGTAATAACCAGGAGTAAACTTTGTGGTTTCAAAAGCTTTCCCAAGCCCAGTCTTGTTCTCTCCCTCTCTCTCTCTTTCTCTCCCTCTCTCCCTCTCCTTCTCCCTCCCTCCCTTCCTCCCTTCCTCTCTCTCTCTCCCTTCCACCTGTGGATCAGAATGCAAAACTCTCAGCTACTGCTCCAGCACCATACCTACCTGATTCGCACCATGATGACCATGGACTAACCCTCTACAAATGTAAGCAAACCCACAACTAAATGTTTTCATTTATGAGTGGCCTTGGATGGCATCTCTTCACTGCAGAAGAACAGTAACTAAGATGGAAGAAAATCCGGAATTTAGAGGGAGGAGGGAGTGACTTTGATCAAATCCATCTGTAAGATCATCAAAGAATAAATAAAAGTATTTTTAAGATTGCAACATATGGAAATTAATGCAGTGTTGGTCTTTTTACTACATCTAATTAAATTTAATTGCAAGCAGTAGCCACTAGGTGGCAGAAAAATCCTGGTTTGGGGCTAAGAGATCCTGGTCCCTAATCATACATGATGCATACCTAATTCAAGCTTTCAATCACGCTTCCCTTCCTATGGTGCACTTCGTGAGCACCAACACTGTTTTCCTTACTTGTTCACACTTTGCTCTAGCCTCCAGTACTTTCTGCACATTTGTTAGGAAAACTGACTTTGAGTCTCCTAATGCCAGTATTGGAATTCTTCTGGGAAGAACGTTTCCTGGCACTAGAATGTGGCTCCACAGTAAACCATGCTCACTGTTTGTGCGAGGCCCTGGATTTAAGCCCGGCAGTGGCGCTCTGAATTCTCTTTGAAGACTCATCTACCCAGAGTTCACTGCAACCCAGAGCTGCCTGTGGGTCTGGTCCCTGGCACAGCAGCCTTCAGTCATACAGTCCCTGTAGCTCCTTATACTCCCTCTTTCAGTGAACATGACATTCACACTTGCCGCCAAGATCTCGCTCCTATCACCATTTATTTATTGTTATACACTACTAAGTCAAACAGAGTAGCTAGGCAAAGAGATAAGTCTAAAGTTTATGTCTGGGTTCCAAGACCAAGGAATACCTTTGTCAGATAGACTGAGGCTCACAGTCTAAATGTGGCTAGCGAGACTATTTTGTGGGGATATGAATGCTTTAAATGTTGCTTTTTTAAACTGTTTAAAATTAGAAGTCAGGAGAACCACATAAAGTCAAAGTTCAGGTTGGTGTTGACAGAGGTGTCCCAGCAATATCTTTCCTCATAGCGCGTATGGTTGTCCAGAGCGGGACAGCTGCTTCCTGCGGAAGGGCCCTCTCTCTCCTCTTCCTCCATGCCACTCCCTCCACAAACACATTCCCTCTGCGCATGCCAAGGCTTCATCCAGGGTATCTTTAGCCTTTAACGAGAGTTTCTAATTAGACACAGTAACTCGGCTTCCCAGAGACCCCTCTTCTCATCTAGACCCCAACCGTGGCATGCATTGGCTTGTGTTAACATCCTACTGATTATAGCTCTTAAACTCACATGGCCATGTCCCTAAAACAACACAAATCCCCTTTAAAATGCCTGCCCAAGAAAGCTCAAGATTGGGGCTGGTGAGATGGCTCAGCGTGTAAGAGCACCGACTGCTCTTCCGAAGGTCCTGAGTTCGGATCCCAGCAACCACGTGGTGGCTCACAACCACCTGTAATGAGATCTGACGCCCTCTTCTGGTGTGTCTGAAGACAACTACAGTGTATTACGAGGAGCGAGTGGGGCTGGAGCGAGCGGGGCCATCCTGAGTTCAATTCCCAGCAGCCACATGATGGCTCACGTCCAACTATACAGCTACAGTGTACTCATACACATTAAATAAAATAAATAAATCTTTTTTAAGAAAGAAAGAAAGAAAGAAAGAAAGAAAGAAAGAAAGAAAGAAAGAAAGAAAGAAGGAAAGAAAACTCAAGATTTTCCAAAGATTTACTGTTTGTCCCAGCCTCTGCCTCCCGGTTTCTGTTGGGAGAAGGAACCCTGCCCTCGGTAAGTGTCATGGGATCAGGAGGTATTCTTAGGTGACTCACATGGGTCAAGTCGCAAAGGTACACTTTGCAGTTCTTCACTCTTCCAACTCAGCTCACATCCACTGACTTTAATCCCTTCCAATTCTTTCCATAAAATCTCTAATAACCGGACCTGGAGAGATAGCTCAGCAGTTAAGAGTATTAACTGCTCTTCCAGAAGTCCTGAGTTCAAATCCCAGCAACCACATGGTGGCTCACAACCATTTGTAATGAGATATGACGCCCTCTTCTAGTGCATCTGAAGACAGCTACAGTGTACTTAGATATAATAATAAATAAATCGGGCTGGCGAGATGGCTCAGCGGGTAAGAGCACCCACTGCTCTTCTGAAGTTCTTGAGTTCGGATCCCAGCAACCACATGGTGGCTCACAACCACCCGTAATGAGATCTGACGCCCTCTTCTGGTGCGTCTGAAGACAGCTACAGTGATTACACCGGAGCGAGCAGGGCCGGCAGAGGACCTGAGTTCAATTCCCAGCAGCCACACACATGTTAGCTCATGGCCATCTGTACAGCTACAGTGTACTCATACACATGAAATAAATAAAATAAATCTTTAAAAATAAATAAATAAATAAATAAATAAATAAATAAATAAATCTTTAGGTCAGAGTGAGTAGGGTCAATGGGAGCGAGTGGAGCTGACCAGAGAGAGCAACCTTCATTCCCAGCAACCATATGATGGTTCACAACCATCAGTACAGCTACAGCATACTCATATAAATAAAATAAATAAAATAAAAATCTAAAATAAAAATCTCTAATCATCTCTGTATAATCCATGGCACCAGCAGTTCATGCTGGACTCTTTCCTATATATGTCTGGAATTATTAAGTCTTTTGACACTGCTAATTAACATCTGTCCATGCCACCTAGATGGTGTCTAGATTTGTCTGTAGAAGCAACCCTTACATTACCTAAGGCAGGCTTCCAGTGTAGTTGCTTTTGAAAATAGCCCAGGTTTATGGGTGTAGATATAAGTATTTAAATGTGACAGCATGACCATTTAGGAAATCAGTAAGTTCTAATAGAGGTCCTACGACATTTCCAGCCCTGGGACCAGGAATAAAATACAAAGCAGCAAATTAAGCGGGCATTAATTTCAATCAGGATACAGTTAGTTGCCCCATAACAGTTGTGTCACTTGGACATATGCCACAATGGGCACATCTTGCCTAGTAGGTCACTATGGTCACATGCAGGATCCATCACTGTACTCGAACTGTTGATAACATTTCTCTTCCCCCTACAGTCTACACAGGTCCTGTGGAACTGTGAAAACTAGCCAGAAGAAAGGGTTCAATGTCTCTTATGTTTTATATCCAAAGTTTGTGGTGTCTTCAGCAATAGTTGGTGTTGTTTTGGAGACCTCTGGGGCCTCCCTGACCAATAACACATTGAAAGGTATCCCTTGCCAGAAGAACACTTTTCATTTAATAACCTATGTCTTCTATGAGTAGTATTGTCTACTTGTGCGGATAATCCTACTAGAGTTCTTTTATTGTGTTTTAAAATTAGCTGACTAACTAATGATTTTCATAAGAATTTCCCGTTCATCCTTATTCCTGACTAACTCACACTCTATTCCTGTTTCTCCCCCCATACCCCACACCCATCCCAGGTTAATCCTGTAGCCAGTGGATACACTTCTCTCTTCTTTCATTCTCCATGTATTATTCTACTATCCTTCCAGTTGTGTTGTTTAACTGAGTTGTGAAACGGTAGGCTTAACCTGGGCTTTTCACCGCCTCCTTTGAGTCAGCCCTCCCCTAAGCCCCTGGCTTTGCCCACATTCTAATGCTTTTCACAGCTTAAGACTTTCCACCCTCAGAATTCCACCTCCTCTCCAGTTTGCTCTTACCCACAATCTATTAGCAGCCCCTTCCCTTACCCAAATGCCCTTCCCCAGCTTCCTGATATAAAAGTTCATTCAGCATAAAAGAAAAGATTTGAAGCTATGAGGCACAAATGAGAGAAAATATACAGAATTTGTCTTACTGTCCCTGAGTTATGTCACTCAATACAAGCCTTTCTAGTTCATGCATTTACCTGAAAATTTCATTATTTCATCTCCTTTACAGCTGAGTAAATCTTTCATTGTGCATCTGTACCACATTTTACTACATTTTAACTGAGATATCATTTTATATCTCTTTTTTCCTTCCTAATTCTCCCTCCAACCTTCCCATGTCCCCACCTCACCACCTCTCTATCAATAGCCTTGTTTTATTTGATTATTGTTTTTTATATATGCATAAGTACAGAAATACAACCTGCTGAGTCCATTCCATGTGGCTTCTAGTATAGATGCTTTCAGGGCTGACCGCTTTACATTAGATGATCACTCAGAGGGCATGTCTCTAGTTCAGGGTAATTTTCCCTCTCTTAGCAGTCACTGGTTGCCTATAGTTCTTTTTGAAGGGTTGGGACCCCTTTCCACATTAGATTATCTACTGATGCTATTTGTTCAGGTCTTGTTCAGGCAGTCATGTTGTTGAGGTGTCATGGGGTAGCTCCCCTGTCATTTCCAGATAACATAGCCTTTACTGTGCTATCCCTCTCTTCCTGTCGCCTCGGCCACGGTGCTTCTTACTTCCCTGGTTTCCACAGTTGCTCCAGATTATGCACTGACATCTGAAGATTTGGAGTCAGGAGCTTCCAATGAGAAAGGACAGTCAATGTTTGTCTTCCTGGGTCCAATACCAATAATTCTTAAACAAGACATTTTTGCAGTCAACAAAACGATAAGAAAATGTGCCCTTCCATATGTTTTCCTTGATTAGTTTTTAGGAATCTATTATAACCTTGCATAGTCTCTATTAAATTTCCTTTCTTTGCATTGGTCTTCCTTCTTGAGCTTCATACTGTCTGTGAGTTGTATCATGGGTATTCCAACTGTTGGGCTAATATCCACTTATCAGTGATTACACACCATGTGTGTCCTTTTGTGACTGTGTTACCTCACTCAGGATGATATTTTCAAGTTCCATCCATTTGTCTGCAAGTTTCATAAGGTCATTGGGTTTGGGGTGGGGGTTGTTGGTTTGTTTGTTTGTTTTCACATGGCCTAAGTTTATTTTACTCATAATAAATTGAACTTAAAATGTAATTTGAAAGGGCAAATATAAACTTAATCAATGAATATAAAATGATAATATGGGTCTAAATCATGAAGATATATACTTAAATATATTTATTATATTCAACACAATATATATTTTTATACCAATCATAAAAATGATGGACATGTTATTAAATGGACATAAATAAAGTCTTTTTGTTTGCTTGTTTGTTTGGTTTGGTTTTAGTAGAGTTTAAAATCTTGGCTCTTACTGTTGTACAAACCCAAAATAAAAACAATTTTTAGACATTGAAGTTCGTTGTAATAAGGCTGCACTTCAATGTCCCTCACATCACCAAACTATTTTACCTCCATAATAGCTAAGATAATAATTGACAGTTCTGCTGTGCCAAGAAATGGATTGTAGGCACAATCATTTGGATATATATTTTCTGCTATAGTCAAAGCTATTTGACTTGAGTGAGTGTCTTCATTCTCGTCCCACAGGGAACAGGTTACATTCATTTAAGAAATGGTGACTGTATTAAGATGGTCTATCCATGAAGTCATTCACCAACTATTTCAATGAACAATGGTTCTGTTTGAAGGGTGGCACAGACATTAGGTGAGGGTAAGAATCTGTTTCATTGGCTGTGATGATTTTGAAAAGCATTCATCTCAGAGAAAGAGTAACTTATAAGTTTCTCTTCTTCAAAATTGATACAATAATTATAAATATCAAGCAAAACATTGTCTCACTCTTTGTTGTTCTCTTACAAGCCACATCCCAATTAATTATCTATGTTTCTTTTGGCTGTATAAATACTTTTGAAATATGTAAACTGTTCTAAAAACCATAGTATAGTGTAAGAACATCAAATAAACAATCCTACTAATAGAGAGGCTGAGATAAGAGAAGCATGATTTCAAGACCATTGTGTGGTACACAGCAAGACACTATCACATACAAACAAGCAGAAAGTGTATACAGATTGTACAATATTAGACCTATTTTTCCAATTACCAAATTAGAGAGACCACTGGATGACAGTCAACAAATTTCTAATTCCTCATATTTTTGAATTTTCATTGATTAGAATATATTGGTAATATTAATTTTCATATTAAGATATTAAGAAAAAGTAATTGTTACTTCCAGTTGTTTTTGTTGTTAGAGGTGGGATTATGTTTGTGTGGGTTTGTTGAAAGGTTAGATTCTTGCTTCTTCTAGGGTGTAGTTTTGCTCCTTATGTTGGTGTTTTCCATCTATTATCCTTTGTAGAGTTGGATTTGTGGAAAGATATTGTGTAAATTTTGCTTTGTCATGGAATATCTTGTTTTCTTCATCTATGGTAGTTGAGAGTTTTGCTGGGTATAGTAGCCTGGGCTGGCATTTGTGTTCTTGTAGGGTCTGTATGACATCTGCCCAGGATCTTCTAGCTTTCATAGTCTCTGGTGAGAAGTCTTGTGTAATTCTGATAGGCCTGCCTTTATATGTTACTTGACCTTTTTCCCTTACTGCTTTTAAAATTCTTTCTTTGTTTAATGCATTTGATGTTTTAATTATTATGAGATGGGAGAAATTTCTTTTCTGGTCCAGTATATTTGGAGTTCTGTAGGCTTCTTGTATGTTCATGGGGCATCTCTTTCTTTAAGTTAGGGAAGTTTTCTTCTATAATTTTGTTGAAGATATTTACTGGCCCTTTAAGTTGAGAATCTTCACTCTCTTCTATACATATTATCCTTAAGTTTGGTCTTCTCATTGTGTCCTAGATTTCCCAGATATTTTGGGTTAGGAGCTCTTTGCTTTTTGTGTTGTCTTTGACTGTTGGTCAATGTTTTCTATCTTCTGCCCCTGAGATTCTCTCGTCTTTCTCTTGTATTCTGTTGGTGATGCCTATGACTCCCGATCTCTTTCCTAGGTTTTCTAATTCCAGGGTTGTCTCCTTTTGTGATTTCTTTGTTGTTTCTACTTCCATTTTTAGATCCTGGATAGTTTTGTTCATTTCCTTTGCCTGTTTGATTGTGTTTTCCGGTAATTTTTTTGTTTTGTTTTGTTTTGTTTTTCCAGACAGGGTTTCTCTGTGCAGCCCTAGCTGTCCTGGAATTCACGCTGTAGACCACGCTGGCCTCAAACTCAGAAATCCATCTGCCTCTGCCTCCCAAGTGCTAGGATTAAATGCATGTGCTATCACTGCCTTTAAGAGATTTTTGTGTTTCCTCTTTAAGGGTTTCTAGCTGTTTACCTCTATTTTCCTGTATTTCTTTAATGCTTTAAGGGAATTATTTACATCTTTCTTAAAGTCCTCTATCATCATCATAAGAAGTTATTTTAGATCTGAATCTTGCTTTTCCAGTGTGATGGTGTATCGAGGACTTGCTATGGTGCGAGAATTGGGTTCTGATGATGCCAAGTAACCTTGGT
Organism: Mastomys coucha; assembly: GCF_008632895.1. Classification (NCBI taxonomy): domain Eukaryota; kingdom Metazoa; phylum Chordata; class Mammalia; order Rodentia; family Muridae; genus Mastomys; species Mastomys coucha. The sequence continues at coordinate 168,904,211 of NW_022196905.1, read as the reverse complement.
TTCTCTTGCTTATGTTCTTATGCTTGCCTCCTGGCATCTGGCTATCTCTAGTGCTACCTGTCCTGGCTATATCTGACTGGAGCTCGTCCTTCCTGTGATCCTGGTTGTATCAGAACTCTTCAGAGTCAAGCTGTCTCTGTGATCCTGTGATTCTGGGATCCTGAGATGCTGAGATCACGGGTATGTCAGAGTTCCAGGGAGCCAAGCTGTCTCTGGGACCCTGAGATTCTGGTCTGACCAAGCTCCTGGGATCCTGTGATACTGGGCATGTTAGAGTGCCTGAGAGTGGAGCTTCCTCTAGGGGTTATGGGACTAGCTACCAAGTTTGCACCCAAGGTCTGTTCAGGGCACCAGCCCAGACCTGAAAGAACCCGTGCCACTCCAACACCAGGAGTAACTGGGACCAGAAGGACCCAGTCATGTAGGTCCCAGTTACTCCTGGTGTTGCAGCAGATGTTGTCTCCTCCTCTGAAGTCATTGTTTTTAATAGCTGAGTATACTCCATTGTGCAAATGTCCCGTTTTCTGTATCCATTTCTCTGTTGAGAGACGTCTGGGTTGCTTCCAGCTTCTGGAATTATTATTATAAATAAGACTACTATGAACATAGTGGAGCATGTGTCCTTGTTATATGTTTGAGCATCTTCTGGGTATATGCCCAGGAGTGGTATAGCTGGGTCCTTACGTAGTAGTACTAAGTCCAATTTTGTGAGGCCACCAGATTGATTCCCAGGGAGGTTGTACCAGCTTGCAGTCCCACCAGCAATGGAAGAGTGTTCCTCTTTCTCTACATCCTCGCCAGCATCTGCTGTCACCTGAGTTTTTGGTCTTAGCCATTCTGACTGGTGTGAGGTAGAATTTCAGGGTTGCTTTGATTAGCATTTAGAAAGAGGAACAAAATAACCACCACGGGAGGAAGGTAGAAGGTGGGGGGGGTACTTGGGAGGGGAAGGGAATGGGGAGGGGGAAGAAGAAAAGATCAGGTGTGGGAGGAGACTAGGGAGAAGTATAGGGGGGGTCAGGAAATTGAATGGAGGTGTGTAGCATTGGAGGATGGGGAAACTGGAGTTAGCCACTAGAAAGTCCCAGATGCCAGGAAAACAAGAGCTTCCCAGGACCTAACGGGGATGACATTAGTGAAATACACAACAAAGGAGATAAAGAACCTCTACAAACCATGTCCAGAGATTAGGCATGACCCCAGGTTGAGGGATGGGGCCACCCACTCATCTCAAAAATATTAACCCAGAATTGCTCTTGTCTATAGGAAATTCAGGGACAAAGAGTGGAGCAGAGACTAAAGGAAAGGCCATCCAGAGACTGCCCCCACCTAGGGATCCATCCCATCTGCAGACAACAAACCCAGACACTATTGTTGATGGCAAGAAGTGCTTGCTGAGAGGAGCCTGGTATGGCTGTCCCCTGAGAGACTCTGCCAGAACCTGACCAATACAGATGCAGATGCTCCAAGCCAACCATCAGACTGAGCACAGAGACCCCAATGGAGGAGTTGGGGGAAGGATGGAAAAAGCTGAAGGGGTTTGCAACCCCATAGGAAGAACAACAATATCAACCAACCAGACCCCCCCCCAAAGCTCCTAGGGACTAAACCATCAACCAACGAGTACACATGGAGGAACCCATGGCTCCAGCTACATATGTAGCAGAGGATTACTACATCAATCTGGCATCAATGGGAGGGGAGGCCCTCTGTCCTGTGGAGGCTCTATGCCCCAGCTTGGGGAAATGCTAGAGCTGTGAAGTGGGAGTGGGTGAGTGGGTTGGGGGGCATCCTCATAGAAGCAGGGGGTAGGGGGTAGGATAGGGGAATTGCAGAGGGGAAGGGGTATAACATTTGAAATGTAAATAAATAAAATAACCAATAAAAAATAAATTTCCTTTTTTCTATGTACCTCATACTAAGTCGAAACTTGCAGCCAATTTTAATTTCAGATCCAAATCCTTTGGTTAAATTTGCTATAAGCTCTCTCAATGCCTTATAGAATACAATTGGGGTTTCCAAGTGAGTTTTTGGGATGTGGCTGTAAAGCTCCAGTAAATAAAATAGCCTGACCTTTCCATCTTCGCAATTTGGCCACTGTTATATAAACATGACTTTAAGTCTCAAGGCCTTGAAATTATTTGATTTAATTTTTAGCTTGAAAGCTACCATAATCCTGTCTTCTTGCTCCCCGGCATTTAAAATGCCTCTTCACACAAAGAAATATTCATGATAGGCTAAGCCCGGCAAGGTCAGGCCGTGAAAATGCTGGCTTGGCTTGTTGGATTTCCTCCTCAGGAAGCCAAGTCTTGTCTAAGTTGTTCAAGCTTTGTTTTCTCTTTGCTTTTCCAGCCTGTCTGAGAATCCCCTGTTGCTTCCCTAACTTGCTCCTAGATAATAATCAATGTCAAACACCTGCGCCGTTGCTAGAAACATCAATTACAGAATGATGACCCATGAGTTTAAGCTGTTCTCCTTTTATTTGAACCAAGTTGGGCAATGGAATTTCAAAGCCTGAGTTTGGGATTCTAAGGACGACCACATCAGTCAGTTGGGTGATTTAGGAGACATGAAGTCTTCGTGCTCCTGGATAAACACTAGGGGGACCTGAAATATTTAGCACGCAGGGTTCCTCCTTGAAAGGAGGAATAGATAACTGCTTTCTCCCCAGAAGGTTGGGAGTGCTCTGGTAACTTTTGCTCTGTCTGTGTGACCAGAGACTTTCCAGTGCCAGTCCGACCCCAAGGCCCTTATTGTAAATTTATTTCCCTCAGTCAATCTATAGGACCTGTCTTGATGAGCTTTACTTAGAGTTTCCATGGAGTTGCCTATTATCTGTATTTAGCTTATTTGATCCTCAAAAGAAATATAGATACTATAAACTTGTGGTCACACTATGAATTCTACGGTGTTATCTCCCAAGTCACCGTTAATTTGTCTCATTCCTCTGGTCCAAGTAGACCCATTAACCATCTCCCAAGGATATCTAGCTCACCGAAAGCCCAGAACCGATCCTAAACTTGTAGCATAGTGAGCATCTCCAGTGTGAACTGTGTAACTGACAAGCCGACTTCCTGCAGAAGTTGTGCCTGAGACAGGACTGGCACTCTGGGAGGTAACAGGGTGTTTTCTATGCCCAGGATGGAACTATGTGCCTTGTAGGGGGAGGCAGTGCTTGGAACCTGGAGCATCCCCAAAAGGCTAACGTGGCAAGGGCACTAAAATTTCACAGTGGAAAACTCACTTGACACAAAACAATACAGTAATGGAGACCCAGAGACACAAACAGGGCAAAGACGCAGAGAAGAACAAAAGCAAAAAAGACAAATGGGAGCCCCCCTGTACTGCTGGCAGCACACAATGTGCATGACACAAATAAGCCAGCTGAAGGAAGAGGTGGTTGAACTAGACTTAAGCCCCGTATTCACTTACCTGCTGCACACAGGGAACACATGGGTTACAAAGACACAGACAGGTTTGGTTCATTAAAAAGATATTTTAAATGCAAAGCAGCTAGAGCTATCTATAGTGATATCAACATTCAAATCAAAATGGGACTAGCCATCAATAAACATTTAAGAAATATGAAGCAGCTGGGGTCCCAGTGATACACAATGTTTATAAGTGTGTATATCAAATACCAGGGCACCAACTTCATGAGGTAAAACTGACAGAAGCTAACACGGGAAACAGCAGAAACAGCTGGAGAGACCAAGGGTTCTCTTCCAGCAGCATCTGGAATAAAGGCAAGACTCCACCTGAACACCAAAATAAATCAAACTCTGCAGATGTCCACAGGACAGCAGGACACACTTCTCACAAGAGTGGCTAGAATACTCCAGGTTAGACCATGTCATAGACCATAAAAGGGATGAATACATTTGATGGGGTAGACATTGTATAATACCTACTCTCTGATCACAACAAAATTATTTCAAAATGACTAACAGAAGATGGAAACTTCACTAACATATGGAATTAACCACACATGCTTGCACAGCTGATGGGACAAACTAAAAATCAAAATGGAAAGTAGAAAATGCTTTTGTGGTAATAAATAAATAAATAAATAAATAAATAACTACAATGTGAATCTTATGGATGCCGTGAAAGCGACATGGAGGGGAATGTATAGCTGGAAGCACACAAATTGAAAAGCAGTTCTCAAACAAAGAACTTAATCTTGTACTTCAGAACATGGGAAAGCCTAAATAAGAAGAGAAACTAAATTAAACAGGAGTGGAGACAGCTGCAGAACAGAGTTAAAGTCCAAAGGGAAGCCATGTTGGTGTTCTGAAAACATCAAATCAAAACTGGCAACCATTTAACTAGATAGACAACAAATAAAGGGGGGAAGACAGAAAACAGAGAAAGCAGAGAAAAGGGATGAAACTCTATAAACCAGCAGTGAAAGAAGGCGGAGTCGCTGGCGCTCCTACAGAAATGAGAGGGATTGCGAAGAGATATTTGAACACCTGTTTGTCAAAGCAGATGAATTAAATGACGTGAACATTTCCTAGGTAGATTAAATCAACCCCTGAGGCGGAATCAGTAGCTAGTCGGGTGTGGCAATTAGTTGTAGCTACTCAGGAGACTGAGGCAGGGGGATGCTAGAGCCCAAGTCAGGCTGAATATTAGGAAAGACCTCATCTCTACAAAAGACCTTTTTAATAACAGGGGTTAAGGGAGAGAAAGAAGGAATGGCAGCAGAGAGACTATTTTGAATTTAAGTTTTCCAATACATGAAAGAATGGGATAGATAACTTAGCAATTATTTAAAATCAAAAGCCAATATTTAATAAATTCTTCCAAAAAAGAAAATGTCTTCCAATCTTACTATGATATTAGTACACCTGTTATACTATGATCAGAAAAATAGATCATAGACAAAGAGAACTAAAGACCAAATCACTTTCATATGAAAACCCCCAATAAAACAATAGTAGTAAAAGTCATAAAATTCCACGTTTGTGTATCACAGGATCTCAGTATTGTAGCTCAGTATTATCTAAAGTTGAGAGTGACCTACCTCAGCCCTGAATACTAGGATTAGTGCTGTCTTGGGGTTTCTATTGCTGTGATAAAACACAGTAACCAAAATGCAAATTGGAGAGGGAAAGGTTCATTTCATCATACAGCACAGCATATAGTCCATCATTCAGGCAACTCATGGCAGGAAGTAGAGGGTAGAGCAGATGTCATGGAAGAATGCTGCTTACTGGCTTGCTACCTTGGGCCTTCTCATTCTACTTTCTTATAGAAAACCCAGGAACACACAGTGGGCTGGGCTATCCTTACCATAACAATCATAAAGTAAGCCAACGTTCTAAATTATCTTCAGTTAAATGCACATTTATTCGGACATTTTCTGAACCAGGATTCCTCTTCCTCCATAACTCTGATTTCTATCAAGTTGACAAAGAATCAACTATGACAATAAGGATATTTTGTGAGCGTTTCCAAGTCATTGCCTTCTACAAAGAAATAAGATTTGTCTCCAAACTCAGATTTAAAATTAGGCAATTGGGGGGGAGAGAGAGAGAGAGAGAGAGAGAGAGAGAGAGAGAGAGCACACACATGCATGCATGTGCATATATATGTGCTCACTGGTACAATGGAACACCAGAGGACATCTCTTGTATCTGTCATTCTTCAGGTTCCATCCACCTTGTTTTTGAGTCAGGGTCTCACTAGCCTTTTGCTTGTCTATTGGCTAGGATGGACAACTCTGTCCAATACTGGATGTAGCACAAGTTTGCTATAGATGGTGGATTTTCCACTTTTCCCTAATTGGAAATGATTACTCGGCCTTTGCTTATGAAACAGTGTTGCTGGGAATAAAACTCTAGGTGGGTGGACTCTCTTTCTGTTTTGTCCCTTAAAGGCACTGCACTATTCTCTTCATTCTGTTCCCCACCTACATCAATGTCTGCCCCCCCATACCTAGACCTCTTCAGTTGCCTCAGGTTGAAGGATGGCTTGGGTATTGGGAAGGTAACCATGGTCACCCATTCTAACCAATGCAGCAGAGAAGCCTGAAGCACTGAACGACTTGTAGGAACAAGGAATCTTTGGGAGGAGGCTGCATTCATCACTACTTTGCTTAGACTTGGTGCAGTTAGGACCTATGGTTAACGTTATCTTCAATTATATGCACACTCCAGCAAGGTCTGAGCATTGAATTCCTGTGCATTTTTAGGTTTGTTTCTCTCCTCCTCAGAAGTAGGAGACCAATGCACCACTTTGATATCTGCAAGGAAGGCAAGCTGGAGAGTTCAGAACTGAGCTTTGACTTGTTTTGGTTTTTGTTTTTTCTGGATGGTGGATCCATTTTGTGATAGAGAGTCTTTATTGCTTGCTGGAACTTTTTTTAAAGATTTATTTATTTATTTTATGTATATAAATACACTGTAGCTAGGGGAACTACAACCCTGAAAAAACAAAAATGTAATCTTCCAACAAAACTAAAAGAAGATAGACACATGAATGGAAGTCCAGCTCTAACTACAAAAATAACAGGAAGCAACAACTACTTTTCCTTAATATCTATTAATATCAATG
>NW_022196905.1:168858240-168890756 GCF_008632895.1 Mastomys coucha | reverse complement strand
AATCAAAAGGACTAATCTAGTGGCTGGCAGACAGGAAGTGCTCAGGGGTGCTGGGGATTGTCACCAGTACTTACCATCCTCACCATGGCTCTCCCTTTGTCTTTAGATTTAGTGGATAAAAGATTAGCATGATAGAGTCAATTTGGCCTCCTTCTATGATTACCAATTAACAATTTAAAGTTTCTTCCACTCCCTCAAATTAATTATGTTTGAATACTCTATTAATGCTTGTTTTAATGTAGACATGTTAATGTTTCTTTAATATAGACATGTTTAAAGTAGACATGTTAATGTTTCCTTAATGTAGACATGCTCAGTATGGTGGAGGTGGATTATTCCTGAAGATGCTGAGCACCTGAAGTTCAACATCGGCAAGGACTTTAAACAACACAAGAGATCATTACACTAGAGATGATGTTATATCAATATGAGGTGGATCATAGCTAATACATGCATGTCAGGCTTTTGTGTGCTGCCTTTTATAGATAGCTATTATTCTTATTTTGGGTTTAAAGAGAACTGACACTTGAACAGATGTTCTCTGAAGGTTCACGCATGAAATTTAGATCTGTGTTATTAAAAAAGAAGGAAGCACACATGGTATTTTTTATAACATGCCAAAATCTTTTATTTTGGGGGGGAGGGCATGATGCTGTGCATTTTACAAGCAGGAAAAGTCTTAAAAACACTTCTTAAAAGAATATTTTCCTGCTAACAAATGTTACTTTCCAACCCAGGAAATGCTTCCAATTAAACTTAGCTTTTATGATAACAACAAGAAACTCAATTATTTAAAACAACAAAACAATTATTTCTCGGGAGCACTTACTTTTCAATTTTCTAATACATTAACTCTGAGACCACATTCTATTCTATGTGAGTTTCTCTCTCTCTCTCTCTCTCTCTCTCTCTCTCTCTCTCTCTCTCTCTCTCTCTCTCTCTCTCTCTGTCTCTGCCTCACTGGGGATGGAACATGGAACTCAGGCTTGTGGAAGACTCATAAGCATTTTACATCTGACTGTATCCCCAGCCCTTGCTAGCTTCAAATATAAGACCTTCCTTCCCTCTGCCTCCTGAGTGGATCACAATTCCCAGGTAAGAGTGTTTCATTTATTTATTTTATTTGCTTTTTGTTTAGTAAGGCACAGCTTCATTTACATTCATCCAAGGCTGGACTGCACGAAGTTCATTGGGTATCTACTGACCTAGAACTTCTGACTCTCCTGCTTCCACCACAAGATTGCTGCAGTTACACGTAAGTACCACCCCACACAGTTTATACAGCGCTACAGATCGTGGCCAGGGCCTGTTGCATGCTGGGCAAGTGTTCTCCCAGCTCAACAACATCCTCGGCCTTCAGATTACTTTTATTTTTTTAATAATTTGATGTACCTAAGGATGATGAATGAAACCAGTTGTGACTACCCTGCTCCAGGGTTTTCCATTCCACACTTCTGTGATTCCCAGGGAATTATACACCAATTCTGTTTTCTTTTCACCTGAGTATGAAGAAAAGCTTTAACCACAACTCCATGTTCCTTGCTCTCCACTTGAGAGATCGGTGACCTGAGAACAACGTGCTGAAGTGAAGAGAAGCGTTGGGTAAGCCAGGGAACCACATATTGTTTTGAAAGGATTTTGAAGCAGTGTTCTCTTGAGACTACAATGTGTGCCCATTAGAAACTCGGCAAGTAAAATGTTCACTTTGGGAAAGAGCCCATGTGATTCAGGGTATGAGAGCCCTCGTAGCAAAATGTCCTCACGACTTATGTTGTATCACCTCAGGTTCTCTGGAAACTCTTTGGCACTTCAGAAAGAGACAAGAGCCTACCTGCTAAGGGTAAACTGGAATGGCATGTAAGGTGACAGACTGGAAGGAGCCAGCCTGCTGCTCTGTCAGACATGTATGAATTCTTCTGCTGTTGCTGGGAGCCTGAGAGGGGGTCTTAGTCAGGGTTTCTATTCCTGCACATATATCATGACCAAGAAGCAAGTTGGGGAGGAAAGGGTTTATTTAGCTTACTTCCACATTGCTGTTCATCACCAAAGGAAGTCAGGCCTGGAACTCACACGGGGCAGGAACCTGAAGGCAGGAGCTGATGCAGAAACCATGGAGGAGTGCTGCTTAACGGATTGCTTCCCCTGGCTTGCTCAGCTCACTTTCTTGTAGAACCCAAGACTACCAGCCCAGGGATGACCCCACCCACAAAGGACTGGGCCTTCCCCCTTCATCACTAATTGAGAAAATGCCTTACAGATGGATCTTAAGGAGGCATTTCCTCAAGGGAGGCTCCTTTCTCTGTGATAACTCCAGCTTGTGTCAAGTTCACACACAAAACCAGCCAGTACAGAGGACTTGGAGGGGGGTTGGTCCTCTGACCCTGTCAATGTGCACACTGTATGGATTGAGAATATCTTGAGATATTCCATCTTACTATCTGCTTCCTCTTTAAGCAATGCTGAAGTCTAACCCAAGTACCCAGTTAACCAGAACCCTATTAATACCACAGCTACAAAGAAAAGAGGGGAAACGGCTAAAACCCAGTAAACCGCAGATAGTCCAACAGGAAACTATCCACCATCCACCGATGCCCTCGGTCTTCGACATTTGACCCCTCTTCTGATCACGGTCACAGCACTCTGAAGAATAAGGTACTTGGAGAGCTGGCGTCAGAACCCTGAAGACAGGAACGAAGGATATTTCAGACAGGTTCCTAACTGCTAAGCCTCAGCGAAACTGCAAACTAAGCGAATATCCTTGATGGATGAGTGTAATTTTTTTTCCTGTAACAGGAGCCAAGTAAATATGATGTGCTTAGCCCCACTAAAGCAGAGGTTCTCAACCCCTGGATCTCGACCCCTTAGGACCGAGCAACCCTTTCACAAGGGGTCACCTAAGACATCGGAAAACACAGATGCTTACATTATGATTTACAACTGTAGAAAAATTACAGCTATGAAGTAGCAACGAATTAATTTTGTGGGTGGCAGGAAGGGTGGGTCACCACAACATGCAAAACTGTATTAAAGGGTTGCAGCCTTAGGAAGGTTTAGAACCACTGCCCTAAGGGCTAGTGGGCGAGACCGCGGGTCTCTAAGGGGCCTGTCTGCCTAGTGTCTCAGCCTGCCTTTGCTCATCTTCCCTGCACAGAGGCCTAGGGTGACAGGACATGTGACAGCCAGCCAAGGCAGCAGTATTAGCTTTCCTTGCCCTTCACATCTGTTTCAGCCTGGGATGCAGGGAGCAGCTGTGTGATGTCCCCCGTGTTCTCACTTCGCGGAAGATCCGTGTGGACTTCCCGGAGCTTCCTGAGGCTTTCACGGTCTGATTCTTGCAGCTGACTGACAGCTTCATTTTCCACAGCCCTCCGTGTAGAAATTGGAATTCGGGTGCTTTTATCATGCTGAACGGCCGGGACCGGGGATACCTTCACTGGGGTTTGTGTCTGTGGATATGTGGATTCTTGGCTTTCTTTAAAGGTGAGTTATTGTGGCTTATGGCCTGGAATGTAATTAGTTATGTGTGTTTCCTCTCCTTTCTCATCTTGTCTGGATCCAAATAACTAGAGGTCTTTCGTTGGTTAGGTTTAACCTAACAGATAAGATTTGGAAAGTAAGGTAGGGAAAACATTGAAATATACTACAAGTCATATTTCATCTTTCTAAAATATGCTTTGCCAATTAGCATACAAAATCATCTGCTTTTGTGGCCATGTATGCTACAATATGCTTCATTTACTTACTGGTAGTAAAATGTAATATATTTTTCCAACTGTGATTTTGTTAGCCAGTACTTATTTATTCTGCGTGTGAACCCTACCAATGTACGGAATTGTCCTCATTTGGGAAACCTGTCTCATTGTCTATACTAGAGAATAAGCTTTAAAAAAAAAAAAAAGAATAAGCTTGCTTGTTTTAAAAGTTGACTCAGACCCAGTTGCTGCACTGAGCAGACACACACACACACACATACACACACACATACACACACACACACATACACACACACACACACACACACACACAAGCCCACATCCCCGCTATGAGCTTTCAGGGGGTGCTGATGGTGAGCTCTGCCAGAGCCTCAGAGGAAAGAAATAGTAACAGTAGCCAGGAGAGCTTCTCACTGTCTTCTGAAGCAACATTTTCATCCTGGTTAATTACAATGGAGAGAATGACAGGTGACACGTCAAAGTTATCCCAGCATCCAGTGCTTCCCAATGGAAGCATGAAGCGGCTTCACTGAGGAGCACAGCGCTTACTCTCTGTTCATTTTGCCTGTCAGTCTTTCAAGCCTATTCATTCCTCTCTCTCTCTCTCTCTCTCTCTCTCTCTCTCTCTCTCTCTCTCTCTCTCTCTCTGTTTCTCTCTCTCTCTCGCTCTTGCTCTCTCTCACTCTTGCTCTTTCTCTCTCACTCTCCTTCTCTTGCTCTTTCTCACTCTCTCCCACTCCCTCTCGCTCTCTCACTCTCTCTGGGAAAATTCAAAGAATAATATGTATGGATTCACGTCTGAATTGTACAAAACAAACTTTAGGAGAGTATCTCAGTGAAGGTGTTAAGAAGTGAGTCATGCATGTTGTAGGCAGAAAGCAAATGCTTTCTTTCAGACTTGGAGACGCAGGTAGCACTGCTGTCCAGAATTTAATGGCCAAAGGGGGTACGGAGAACCCATTTCCAATTGCTTTTAAAGGACGGGTGAATTTACTTTAAGAACTTTCCCTTCTCACAAATCTAAAAGTGCATGATTCCAAAGTATGTTTCTCTAAAGGGCTTAGCTTTTGAAGATCGAGGCAAGGATTAGATGCTGTGTTTGCTTGGCGAGGGCTAGAGCAGAGGGCCTTGCCTGTTATAGTCATACCTCCAGAATCCCAGCTGGATTTGTGTTTAGGGACATAAAAATATTCTTCCTCAAGGGCAATCCAGAGACTGCCCCACTTGAGAATCCTTCCCATATTCAATCACCAAACCCAGATGCCAGCAAGTGCTGGATGACGGGAGCCTGATATAGCTGTCTCCTGAGAGGCTCTGACAGTACCCCACTAATACAGAAGTAGAGGCTCACAGCCATCCATTGGACTGAGTACAGGGTCCCCAATGAGTTAGAGAAAGGACCCAAGGAGCTGAAGGGTTTGCAGCCCCTTAGGACGAACAATATGAACTAACTAGTACCCTCAGAGCTCCCAGGGACTAAACCACCAACCAAAGAGCACACATGGTGGGACTCATGGCTCCAGCTGTATATGTAGCAGAGGATGGCCTAGTCAGTCATCAATGGGAGGAAAGACTGTTGGTCCTATGAAGGCTCTATGCCCCAGTGTAGGGAAATGCCAGGGCCAGGAAGCAAGAGAGGATGGGTTAGTGAGCAGGGGGAGGGGGAGACAACAGGGGTTTCCCCCCCCCCCGAGGGGAACTGGAAAAGGGGATATCATTTGAAATGTAAATAAAGAAAAATCTAATTTAAAAAAATCCTTCCTCATGGCTTTCTATCCCTTGGCTTTCACAGGCAGTCTTCTCGGGATCACTTTGGGGACATCATACTAGTTCTGAGATGCCTGTGTAGTTATTTTATCTCAGTGATGAAACAGAGCAAACAAGGCTAAAAGGAGTGGGGTTGGACTGCCCTAGTACAGGTAGGAGTGGGCCTAGCTGGTAAAGTGGAGAGATTCTCTAAGATACTAGGCTTGGGACCAGGAGAGGAGTCAGCCAGAGCCTCCCATGGCACTTCCCTAATGTTGGGACCAGGAGAGGAGCCAGCTCAGGGCCTCCCATGGCACTTCCCTAATGCTGCCCTGTGTCTGGCCACGCAGGTAGTACAGGCTGTGTGTCTGAAGAACAGCTCTTCCACGCACTGTTTGCTCGCTACAACCACTTCATCCGGCCGGTGGAAAATGTTTCCGATCCCGTCACGGTGCATTTTGAGTTGGCAATCACGCAGCTGGCCAATGTGGTGAGTGCCTCAGACTCTCGCCCTGTTCCCAGAGGCCTGAGTTCCCAACCTTCTTGCACTTTGGGCACCTGATAAGCATAGAACTCTTATCATACAACTTAACGTGAAGGCAAGATTACATATGAAGGGTCCTTCCTGGCCCTACGTCATGCCACCCATGCTCAGGCTTTGCATGATTAGACATCCTTTCAGAGTCAGATTATGAAGCAAAGACATGAAGGAAAGTAGAAGAGAGGCTCAAAGTGAAGTGAATTGTGTGCAATACCCTTTCTAAGTCATGTGTCTTAGTTAGAGTTTTACTGCTGTGAACAGATACCATGACCAAAGCAACTCTTATTAAGACAACATTTAATTGGGGGTGGCTTACAGGTTCAGAGGTTCAGTCCATTATCATCAAGGTGGGAACATGGCAGCATCAAGACAGGCATGGTGCAGGAGGAGCTAAGAGTTCTACATCTTCATCTGAAGGCTGCTATCAGATTACTGGTTTCCAGGAAGCTAGGATGAGGGTCTTAGAGCCCACACCTACTCCAACAAGGCCACACCTTCTAATAGTGCACATACAAACCATCACACCATGTCTACCAGTTTATTGCAGCTTTTCCAGAGACTAGTGCATTTGAAAAATTGTTCACCTAGGTGTCAACTAATATTTCCCCAATAAAGAGGACTAGGCTAATGATTCCAAGAATGTGGTGTGGTCCTGTGTGTCTCTGGCCTCCTCCTCCATCAGGGCTCTCTCAGCTCAGTGTCCACTGAAATGGTCTGGAGTTGCATGAAGACTATGATTTTCCAGACTAGGTCTTGATTGAAATTTTCTAACACCTCTAAGGGTATATATTTCTCATGAATACACACTACAGGGAGCTTATCCAACCCATGGAAGTGTCTCAAGGGAGTCAAGCCTCTTAAGAATGGTATTGATAATTAGTGTCAACTCCCTGAATATAGTGAACTAGTCCAGAGATAAATCAGGTTTTGAAGAATGTGTGGTGCTCAGGCCAGCTACCTCTAAGACATCATGGAACTGAGGCAGCAGAGCCTATCCAGTTTTGACCAACAGTTAGTACATGCTTGCCCAGCCTCTGTTAGACCCTATAGATTCAAGGTGACTTAATACCAGAGGGCCCTGATCAAGAGGAGATCACTGTAAAGTTGTGAAGTTTCTAAGTCTTTTTGTTGACTTGACAAATCCCAAGGTCTTTGTTGGCTCCCCATGACCCACTGGCAGGGAAAAGCTTGGCATAGTCTCTGGACCTCTCCAGGGTAGGTAGCAGTAACCACTGGGAGAAGGAGTAGAGCCCAACGAGCAGCTCAGTGGACTGGAGAGACCAGCTGTCAGAGCCCTGCATAGAAACCTCAACAACGCTGGCATCCTTCACTCTACAGGGACCTCAGATATCTTGGGAAGTGAGATGTTTAGGATCTCCTGCTGACTACTAAGAACCTACTATTAATAACCAAGCTATCTGTCACCTGAGTGTGTCTCAGGTAGCTATCCTGCTGTGACCTATCTGTCACCTGAGTGTGTCTCAGGTAGCTATCCTGCTGAGGATAAATGGCCACTTAAGTATCATTTGTCCTGAAGATGATGACAGGGTACAACTATGTACCACCTGCCCTGAATTTTCTTGTGTCACTTCGGGGGCTGCTTGAACAGTACCCCCTCAAAGAAGCCTTCTTTGACTCATGTATAAGGCAGATGTGTGCATGCACACATGAATCATTCCACTTCTCTTGTTTTATCACAATGTATTTTATGTATGCACATGCATTTATTATTAGCTCTGCGTCTTCTCAACCGCAACAGCTAAGACCGCATGAACGCAGGAGCTTTCTTCACTCTGTAGCACAGTGCTCACTGGGTACGGAGGAGTATCCCTTGTGACTGAAGGGCCCTTAGGTTGGGAAAGGGAATATACAGAGGGAGTGAGTACCTGGTTTCAACTGGCATACTTGAGTGTGAGCGAAACCACTGTTGCAGTTTGGATCCCCGGGGCAAATGCATACAAGGACATAGCAGGCTTCTTTGAGGAAAGGCCCTGGGGCATATGTAAAAACAGTGAGTACCTGCCACCACCTACAGGACTCTCCCCTCTGTCATCCCTGAACCTCTTTCCTCCCCCCTCCGCGCCCTCCCCCTTTACCTTTCATGCATCCAGGAGGCTTTATGGGCCAAGAGGATAAGAAAGATCCACAGAGGAGGTGAAATCCAAACGATCTCTGGTCAGTATTTTAAGGCCCTATGCCGTTTCTAAGTCAACAGAGCAGGGACAAGTGGAAACACCCTGGATTTCTGTTACAGTTAAATCGCTATTGCGCAGTCTCCCAATCTTTCATGTCTGCCTTCATTAGCACAGATAACAGATTTGTCTATTTTTTAGCCGTAATTCTCGAGGTAAGACTTGTATTAGCAAGCACACGGAAGACTGAAAATATTATTTCTCCCTTCCAGGATGAAGTCAACCAGATTATGGAGACCAATCTGTGGCTGCGTCATGTATGTGTCTCCCTCTTTCGACGGTGGCAGAAAGTGTCCACTCAATGATAAAGCCACCTGCATTACCTTTCTCCGCTCCCCGACCTATGATAGATAAAGAATATCCTTTGTCTTGCCATCTCCTAATCCTTGGGCTCAGCTCTCGTTGCCGATAGCTTAATGCAGGCAGCACAGGAGCAGAGCCTGGTGTCTGACATGAAGCCCCCTGGCCTTTCTACTTTAAGCTTCCCATTCTCTTTGTATCACTTACTGAAGTCCCAAGCCTGGTGCTTTCTCTCCTCTTTTATAACTCCAGGAGGTCAGTGGGTTGAGGTCTGGAGAATGTATGTTACATAACCACCTTTTTACAAATTATACCATCTCTGTTCTTAAATGTCTGAATGGTGTACACAGTGTTTGTAATAGATTCATCCTCATGCAAACAAATTATGATTTCACTGGTAAAAATGAGTTACTACTCCAATTTGAACATAGTCCATGAAACACGATGTGAAACCTTAGTCAGTTAGCATGTTATAGAGATGCCAAAATCAGCTCAGCTATTTAGCCCCCTGTGTCCATGGATATAATTTCCTACTTTTGATAGAAATTGATGTATACATCAAAAAAAATCTTACTTTTTAATCAAGAAAATTATAGAGCCAATGTAAACATTTGGGGAAAGTTATGAATCCCTTTTCCAAAGGGATTCTTATCCATTTTTAAAAGTGGAAAGTGTCTGTAGAGAGGAGGCAAGGAAAGGGGGTTGGGATGGGGTTCAGAGAGCAGCTGGAAACTAATCAGAACACCCAATTCATATGTGTAAAATTGCTAAAGAACAAATTTTTTTTAAAAAAATGATTTTTATTATGCCTACTGAGCTTTACATATTTTTTAAATAAAAAGCATAACATAGCAAAAGAATGTGGGAAGGTTGTTGGGATTCTATTGTTTTGTTTTTCTAAATGTTCAAAGGGAAAGAAAAGAAACAAGATAGGGTATCTTTTTTTTAATTAGATATTTTCTTTATTTACATGTCATATGATTTCTCCTTTCCCAGTTCCCTCTCTAAAAAAAAAAAAAAAAAAAAAAAAAAAAAAAAAAAAAAAAAAAAAACAAGAACAAACCCCTGTTGCCTCCCCTCCCCCTGCTTGCCACCCCACCCTCTCCCACTTATTGGCCCTGGCATTCCCCTACACTAAGGCACAGAATACTAAAGAACAAATTTAACAAATGCTAAAACAAAGTAAAAACAGTACCACCAAAGGGGGGAAAAATTATTTCTTTTAGATCTGGAAGGACTACAGATTGCGCTGGGATCCAACGGAGTATGATGGCATAGAGACTCTTCGAGTTCCAGCAGACAACATCTGGAAGCCTGACATTGTTCTGTATAACAAGTATGTGCATCTAGACAGATTCATGGTCGATTTTCAAAATCTTTGGCCCTGGTGACCCACAGCAAAAGGACACACAGTGCTGCTAACAGTCTGTGGTTTTGCTTCCAGTGCCGTCGGTGACTTCCAGGTCGAAGGCAAGACCAAAGCTCTTCTTAAGTACGATGGTGTGATAACCTGGACCCCGCCAGCCATCTTTAAGAGTTCTTGCCCTATGGACATCACCTTCTTCCCGTTTGATCATCAGAACTGCTCCCTGAAGTTTGGTTCCTGGACTTACGACAAGGCAGAAATCGACCTTCTCATCATTGGCTCTAAAGTGGACATGAACGACTTTTGGGAAAACAGTGAATGGGAAATTGTCGACGCCTCTGGCTACAAGCATGACATCAAGTACAACTGCTGTGAAGAGATTTACACAGATATAACCTACTCCTTCTACATCAGGAGGTTGCCCATGTTTTACACCATCAACCTCATCATCCCCTGCCTCTTTATCTCCTTTCTCACGGTGTTGGTCTTCTATCTCCCTTCCGACTGTGGCGAGAAAGTGACTCTTTGCATCTCGGTTCTGCTTTCTCTCACTGTGTTTTTGCTGGTTATTACAGAGACCATCCCATCCACGTCTCTCGTGATCCCACTGGTGGGTGAGTATCTACTGTTCACCATGATCTTTGTCACGCTGTCCATCGTGGTGACCGTGTTTGTGCTGAACATACACTACAGGACCCCAGCAACGCATCCCATGCCCAGGTGGGTCAAGACCGTCTTCCTCCAGGTCTTCCCCTCGATTCTGATGATGAGGAGGCCTCTGGACAAGACGAAGGAGGCAGGTAGTGTTAAGGACCCCAAAAGCCATACCAAAAGGCCTGCCAAGGTCAAGTTTACTCATCAAGGAGAACCCAAACTTCTGAAGGAATGCCGCCACTGCCAAAAATCAACTGATATGGCACCTGGCAAGAGAAGGTTAAGCCAGAAGCCTGCACAGTGGGTGACAGAGAATTCAGAGCACTCGCCAGATGTTGAAGATGTCATCGATAGTGTTCAATTCATAGCAGAAAACATGAAGAGCCACAATGAAACAAAAGAGGTAAAAGTGGAACCCTTTTCTCCAGCCAGCTGTATCCCTAGCTGGCCTACAGGCACTTTGGAGACTGGTCAGAGTGTCAGTGGGATTACTTATGTGGAACAGTCAGGCACCTAAGACCAGCTCTATCATCACGAAGCCTTGGGGGACCCGGGTTAGAGTTTAGGGAGCTATAGCGAGATGATATACGTAGTCCTACAACAAATCTCCAGCCTGTATTTACTTACGGTAAGATCTAGCTACAATACACATGCGGGACAAGCTTGCCTCATGGAACAAGCCTCCAACACATCGAACAGTGACAAAGTGAGGGTGGGAAGGGAGACCACAGAAATCATTATTAATAAAATCCCAGCAGTGGGTTTGCTACCCGCCCCAATAGTTTATGTTCCTGAATGAAAGACACACACACACAGCCTTTATATTTTAATCTGCCTTGTACAGCACAATAGCTGGGCCACTGCCTAACCTCCATGCTGTCAATATACCTCCTGTCAACAATCCTGAGTTATTACTTACTAATTCTGTGTTCTATTTTGGCTGCCGTAGACTCAGTTGGGCAGCCCTCTGTGCTCTCCCGGGTCCTTCACATGGCGGCCATGCCTCTCTCCCCTGAACTCTTCTCAGGCCTGGAATCTCTCCTCTCTGCCACACTCTCTTGGCCTGGAGGATCTCCTGCTTCCTCCTCCCCATCCTCCCTCTCCTCCCCCTCCTCCCTCTCCCCCTGCCCCCTGTCCCCAGCCTGAGAAATCCTAAAATCCCGCCTATGTCTGTCCTCTCCAGCTTTTGGCTGTTGGCATCTTTATTTACCAATCAGAACCAACTAGGGACAGGTTCCCAAAAGCTACAGGCAGACAGCATTCGTAATACAGGCAGCTACAGAGACAGCCCAAGGGAAGGAAGAACTATGGTACTGCCTGAAGCTGCAGTGGTGAAACCTGTGAGCCCCTTAGCAGTCAGCAGCTCCGATCACACTTCCTCTACTAGAGGTGGCCACAGACATGAATTAAAGGCATCCTGAAGATGTGCTCAGTATGCACACATTCTACTCCTGGGTCCCACACTCTAATGCCAAGAATTTGGCTCCTCCTTCCCCAAAGCAAGTGCTCAAAGATATCATGCCAGCTCTCCATATCACCACTTGACTGAGGTTTCCAAAAGCTCTTGCCAGGTGTCTGGAGTCGCTTCATACTGTAGGTCCTAACACCTGCAACTCATAGGGAAAGAATATCAGAAACCCCACCACCGCCACCGCCACCACCAAACCACCCTGTAGCTGCACTGGGAGGCACTGAGAATACCTGTCATAACACGTCACAGGACAGCAATGGCCAGTAAGCTCACCTCCAGGCTGGTATCTTTTAGAATGTAGAAAATACATTTATTGTTGATTTATCAGGCCAGGCAGATCCCCTATCTAACACACAACCCACAGAGACCATAGCAGAAGGCTAGAAGTTTGGAACTGGAAAGATTACAGATATGCAATAAGCTGTCCCTGTTAGCATCCCTTGGAGGCCTAGAGGCTGCTTATTCCTGTGCAAGGGATCCTCAGCTGTACCCCACATTCTCTAGCCTGTCTTCTCACTACTTCACACTCAGATTCCCCAAAGAGCCAGGCTCTCCTGGTGCACACGTTGACAAGCGCTTGACTCTGAAGCAGATAGTTTGTGGGGAGTGTCCCTGGGGCCAGGAAAGGACCTTTATCACAGGAAAGGGGTCACAAGGGTCTCTGGCACAGTTCATAACCATCTCTATGAGTCACCAGTGATGGATATCTACCATCCTTAGACAATGGGTCCCACACAGGACACCCAGGCGGGCAGGCAAACTTAATAGCAATAATTGGTTTTTTGAAAGGGTTGGAGAAAATTGCTTTGCATAAAAAAAAAAAGTATCCATCAAACAGAGCATATTTTCTTATGGTCGTGGATTTTAAAGCTAGTCTTGATCCTTTGTTTGCATTTCAGGTAGAAGACGACTGGAAATACATGGCCATGGTGGTAGACAGAATCTTCCTTTGGGTGTTTATAATCGTCTGTGTGTTTGGAACTGTGGGGCTCTTTCTGCAGCCACTGCTTGGGAACACAGGAAAGTCTTAATTGGTATTTTCCTTTTACCTTCTGAATCTTTTAGATGTTGTGTTTTTTTTTCTGAAGTATTTACTACAAGAAAAGGCCACGTTTGCAGTCTCCTAAACCAAGAGAAGAAGTGGGTGGGCATCGCTGCAACCTTAGGAACCTGAACGCGTGTCTTCCTTTGCACTGGCTGTTTTGCAGCCTTGGAGCCCAGAGCGGACAATGGTCCTAGGCTAAGAGGACTGAATGAGCTTCTCTATGCTTTGCATGCTATGTTTTGAGAAACACAAAGGGCCCCTCACAGAGCTAAGCCCCATAGTCAGAGGCAGTCCATACAGGAAGGTGATCCCCTTATATCTGAAGCTCCTGCTGGTTATTGAAGTGATGTGTATGGCTAGCAAGAAGCTCAGGAAGGCTGCTGCTACTGGACCCTACTTTCTTGTGCGTGTCTCTGTGATGGATGTAGCTCACACTATTATCTGACACGTGGAATGGTCGAAGGAGAAAACCGATAGCATATCTCTTAGTAGACTATTCAATTCGTGGTACTATTGGCTTTCTGTTGGTGTGAAAATCACTGAGATGACAGCCATAAAAGGATGACATTTATATGAGCTCATGGTTTTAGAGGACTTAGCCCCTCCCCCCATCACTAGGCCCCGTTGCCTCTGGATGTTTGATGAGGCATCTCTGGATGTTTGACTAGTAGAGGATGGCTGTCCACTTAATGATAGCTACAAAGAAAGCAAAAAGAGAGGAAGACTGTGGAGTGCCAATATTGCTTTCATGGGCACACCCCAATGACTTAACATCTTCCTGCAAGGCCTCCCATCCTAGGAGCTCTACCACCTCCCAGTACTGTGGAGGAATCGGTCTCTAACACATGTCCTTGGGGGTGATCCAAACCACGGCAGTATTGTCCTGGCAGGACATTTGGCTGGCCCCAGTGCTGTGCTAGGCGCTACAAGGGATAACATGCAGTCTTTCCCTTGTAAAGTTACAGCCTTTTAGAAAAGCCATATATGCAAAGATCCACAGGATCAGGTAGTGGAGAATATAGCTAGAGCAACCCAAATGGGAGAAACTAATCGGGCAAACCTAAAACCGCTCTCGTGTTTGAAATAGGTATCTATCTGGGTAGCTTTTTCCCCAAGCCCTTCACTAGCTCACTACATGGAGATAAAATAAAATCAATATGAAATTTTAATCTTGTGCCATTTTGGAGCCATTGCCTTTCTGAATAGGAGAACAGTGGGAATTGTGTCGTGTTCCACTCCAACTACTTGTTTATGCAGCTGGGACACCCAACAGAGGTATTAGTCAGCCACTCATGAAAAAAAAAAAAAAAAAAAAAAAAAGCGGGAGAGCTGTTGTCAGTTCCAGTTTTTCTCTCCTAGCAAGTCCTCGTTCATGAGCATAGTTAATCTCATGGTTCAATTTTACCTTCTAATCCTGTTATCTCAATACAATGTCAGCAACATTTACCAAAGCCTGGATGATGAAATGTCATCCTTGAGAGGTGGACACCTGGTCCCCTTTCAGAATGAGGCTGCAGAGGCAGCAATACCTCCCACTGGACAGCTATATGATGGGTGGCTTGATATTCTCCGGCTCCTACTGGACAATATGAAAAAGGATCTCTGAGATCCTCAGGGATGCTAAGCACACAGAACTTCCCCCAATCCTCTGCAGGTTGGGAGCCACCTTAGCCTGTGCTGTAGTAGTAGTGTAGCTACATATACCAGGTAGATGCTGTCGGCCACTTTTCCGTCCAGCGGAAATAAGGAGGCAAACACAGAGCCCTTCTCCATGCAGTTTAATCAGGAACCTTCATTTTTACTTCTTCTCTAGCTAGCTTCTTTTATATTCTTCTATATCTTCTTCTTACGTCTTACTTATTACTACTTACATCTTATTAGTTACATCTTATTAGTTACATACTTATTCCTAATTCTACATCTTACATCTGTCCTTACATCTTACTACTATATCTACATCTTCTCGCCTATCCCATTACCAGCCCCAATTCTACATACTTACTCCTAATTCTCTCCTAACCCATCACCAGCCCTAATTCTACATACTTACTATCTCTACATACTTACTCAATACTCCTACATACATCTTACTTCTATATTTACATACTTACTCCTATCTATACATACTTACTCACTATCCTATATCTTACTTCTATCTATATACTTACTCCTATCTATTACATCTTACTTACTCTCCCTCCAGCCCCAGCCCTTGTGGGTTAAATACTTTCCCTGGTCCCAATCAGCATCAACTACGTGGCAAAGCATAATAGGCTATGAGAAATCATGCCAGCTTGCATCACAGACTAGAGGCACACAGCTTTTCCAACTAAGGCTTGTTTATCGCAATGCTCTCTGCTCTGACTGGAGACCAGGTGTTCAATATATATATAGGGTGGCAGCTGCGGCTCCCCACAAGATGCCACGGGTGGTACCTCCATTATCTTGTAGACCTGGGTGGCCAACCATGTGGCCTGTGAGGTTGTTGGGTTTCTTTTAATTAGGTCATTTGTGTTGTTGGGCTATAGAAGTTCCTTATATGCTGTGCAAACAAATTCTCCATCAAACGTTAGCAAACACATTTTGTGAATTGCTTTGTAAAAAAGAAAGTTGAGATGGACCTTAAGCAAGGGCCAGAGGAAACTCATCTGAATATCTCATGCTTGCGTGTTCTCTTAATGCTTGATAACACTACATACTTTCTGACTCAGCATCATAGAAATTACCTACCAATTATCAAAAGATTATATATTAAACAAGCTAGCAATACACCTTTAAAAGGAAGTATGCCATGTTTGGGGGTGGGAAGGAAGTTCAAAATTTATTCAGAATAACGAAAGAAAGTTATGGACTGAAATCTATAGAGGAACATGAAATAAGTTGTGAAATGCACATTTAAGGCCTTTAATTTTTAGAATATTCCTTGGTCACTATCCACCTTGTTCATTGAGGTAGGCCTCTCAGTCAAACCAAAGTTCACTGAAATGGCTGGCTAGTCTGCTACCAGCTCGTTCCAGGAATGGCCTGTATGTGCTTTCTAAGGCTGGAGTTACAGTTGAGCTGCCATACCCACCTGACATTTACCTGTGTGCCAGGCATCCAAACTCCAGCCTTCTTTCTTGTATAGTAAGTGCTCTGACAGCTGATCCACCTCCCTAGCTAACCACTATCTGTTATACCAGACTGAGCAAATCAGTCGTCCAATCAGCCATTCTTCTCCAGAGATGATCTCTCTCTCTCTCTCTCTCTCTCTCTCTCTCTCTCTCTCTCTCTCTCTCTCTCTCTCTCTCTCTCTCATACACACACACACACACACACACACACGTATAAACAAAATTTCCAGCTGGTGTTTAAAATGTCCCAAGTAGGGGCTGGAAAGATTACTCAGGAATTGAGTTGCTCTTCTGCCAGAAGACCAGAGTTCAGTTCTTAGCTCAAGGCAGGTGGCTCATATCCACCTGAAGCTACAGCTCAAGGGGATCTGATGGCCTTTTCTGCCCTCCACAGGAATGCATACATGCAGCACACACTCATACACACACACACTCATACACAGATACACACACTCATGCACACACACACACGTATACTTCAATAAAAGCAATAAAGGTATATCTTTAGAAATGCCCAAAAGGCCACTGTGCCCATCCCAGTGGGTGGGGATGACATTATCTCTCCAGACCTGGGGACCAAGGATACTAAGCTCCTGTGTTCTGTGAAACAAATTGATGCAGAACTTTCCCTGTCAGAATGATCACATAATTGACACCCCTATGACAAACCAAGACTCTCTTGAAGGTTTTTATTTGGGACCCTAGTGTTGGAAGGATGAACAGACAGACACACCCTTACATAATACCTTGCAGCGGGAACATCAGTCCTATTGGGGTGAAGTAGAGAGATTCTTACCTAAGGCTTTGTGACCCTGAAGGTGATTTTATAATTTATTTATTTTTATTTTACATACATTTTTGGGGTTGCCTACATTTATGTCTGTGTGAGGGTGTGTTAGATCCCCTGGAAATGGAGCTACAGATAGTTGTAAGCTGCCATGTCAGTGCTGAGAATTGAACCTGGATCCTCTGGAAGAGCAGCCAGTGCTCTTAACCTCTGAGCCATTTCTCCAGCCCCTCTGAGGGTGATTTTAAAGCTAAAGAGTATTATAGTCAGCTTGTTAGTCAGACTGACTATAACCTGCATTAGTTACTTCCTTGACTACTACGATTGTATATTTGACAAGAATATGAATTAGTGAATGAAAGATTTGTTTTTGCTTTTAACTGGCTGTAGTCTATCATGGCGGGTGTGATGGTTTGTATATGCTTGGCCCAGGAAGTGGCACTATTTGGGGATGTGGCCTTGATGGAGTAGGTGTGTCACTGTGGGCATGGGCTTAAGACCCTCACCCTAGCTGCCTGGAAGTGAGTCTTCCACTAACAGCCTTCAGATGAAGATGTAGAACTCTCAGCTCCTCCTGCACCATGCCTGCCTGGATTCTGCCATGTTCCCACCTTGATGATAATGGACAGAACCTCTGAACCTGTAAGCCAGCCCCAATTAAATGTTGTCCTTTATAAGACTTACCTACGTCATGGTGTCTCTTCACAGCAGTAAAACTCTAACTAAGACAGTGGGGAAAGCGTGGCAACAGGAGCATGAGACTGCCAGCCACATTGCCTCCATGGTCAGGGAAGGCATGGGAGCAGGAGCGTGGGACAACTAGCCACATTGCCTCTATGGTCAGGAAGCAGAGAGACAAGGAAATGAGGCTGGATAAGAACCCTCAAGCCCCACCCACCCTTAGAAAGCCATTTCTTCCAGCTAGGCCATACTAGCTGGGAACCACGGGTTCAAATGCATAACCTAGGGGTTCTTTTCACATTCAAATGACAATAAAAGACATCTTCCTGGGGCTGCTTCTAGGTTACTTGAGTTGTTCATCACACTGTTGCACATTCTTCTGGATACCTTCAGATACTATAATCCTCAGGTTTATCTGAATCTCCCTTGCTGCCCAGGGCAGAGGCCATCTTCAAGTGCTCTGGTGCGTGTCTGACACTGCAGTGGACTGAACTGATTTCCAGCAGAGCCTTGAAGATCTACATTAGCTGCTCTCCGATGGTTGTTCAAATACCATAACCACAAGCCAAAGATAAAATTCCACTTTTACTTTCGCAGTTATTTTATTGGCATACTGAACAGAAAGAACAGTGAAGAAGAAAGTAGATGTCAGATTAAAGAGAAGTAGCTGTCATCATAATTATGTGAACTCATTTTAATACACAATACTACTTACTTCAGAGGAAGAACTTTGAGACAACCAAAAGGTCCAACTCAACATTGTACTCTGGAAATCACAGTGATCCATGTGTTTAATGAGATACCATCTTAACAAAATCCAAGACCATAGATATTATAAATTGGCTGTGTATCCTGGCCACAAGCTGTGCTACCCAGTTTACTACTAGACACAGTGATGACATCAAATTGTCACCCTATGAATTCAGTGATTAATCATAATCATAATGACATGGCAGTCAAAGAGCCTGAGTGCTTGAAGGCTGCAAAGTGGGCTTCGCATTACCTCGTGTGACCTATTCTGACCAATGACATGAAAGCAGAGGTACAGTCAGAATTACTGTTGTCACATTAGAATACAGGAAATTCAAGGGACAAAGGAACAAGCCAGATGACATCTGAAGCAAGCAGACTCAGAAATGAAAAGGTGGGACATTCTTGGTGATAGCAGAGTTATTCTTCCCATGAAAAGCATTGCCAAGGAAGAGACTGAAATTGATTTAGGAGGCATAACAATACAACCCTACTCTAGGTTCTGCTCTAGACAACCAACTGCAAAGCTAGAGTACACCTGAGGCAGAAAAATCTCAATTAACAGTTTTGTTAAACATGACAATATTGCTTTGGAAATGTTCTCATGTAAGAATTCTTTCAAGGTATACATTGAAAATGATGCATAGAGCTAGAAATGTTGGGACAGACTACACAAGAGGAAGCCACATGGATAATCCAACAAAACACTTCTGGTATCCAGACGTTGACATAGAAGCTTCCAAAGAGGGAGGCAACCAATAGTCCTACCCAGCTATGACATCTACAAACCACATCAATGACAAGCAAGCCATGATAACCCTAAAGTTGTCAGTAGTGGCATGCATACCTTGGTAGTAACCAACAATTCCACTCTCCCACAGTTCCTCATCCCATTCCTCCTCCCCTTGTCTCCAAGAGGATATCTCCACCTCCTGCCACCTGCCAGGCTTCCCCACTCCTTAGGGCCTCAAATCTATTGAGGGTTAGGCATGTCTTCTCCCACTGAGGCCAGACCAGGATGTCCTCTGCTATATTATGTATCAGGGGCCTCAGACCAGCTCTTGTATTCTGCCTGGTTGGTGGCTCAGTGTCTGAGAGATCTCAGGGGACTGGGTAACATGAGACTGCTGGTCTTTCTATGGGGTTGCTCTCTTCCTCAGCTTCTTCAAGCCTTTCACTAACCACAGGGATCCCCAATTTCAGTCCAATAGTTGGGTGTGAGTATCTGTGTCCATCTCAGTCAATTGTTTGTTAAATTATATTTTTAAAAAACCTTCTATTATCTGGCTTAAGGAAAATACTTTAAATAAGCCTTGTCTACACACCCAGCCCTATTAGATACATTGGGGATGTGATGGAGATGACACAGGCACAGGTAAGGAACTAACCCTCACTGAACAGAACAATCAAGAACAATAATGTTCAGAATCAGTGCAAAGAGAACTGCCAGAGACAGGGAGGTCTGTGGAGTTGTGCTCTGTGAAGACCACCTCAGGGGGTGGAGGGTGAGAGCTGAGAGCTAAACAATGAGGGCAACTCAAGAATCTGTCTATCTGTACAGGTCTTCCAATGCCCACTGATTAGGATCAACTAGCAAAATTTGCCCACAGATTTTTTTCTTCCTATACATGTGAAGCTAAAATGTCTTCACTTCCTTTGAACGTGTGTGTGTGTGTGTGTGTGTGTGTGTGTGTGTGTGTGTGTGTGTGGAGAAAGAAAGAGAGACAGAGACAGACAGAAAGATAGAGAGAGAGAGATTCTCTGTGTGCACACACATATGCTAAGGCATTTAGGGGGGTGGTGTTGAAGGATACCTAAATGGAAGTCGGTTCTCTCCTTCCACCAGGTGGGTTGTGGGTATTAAACTCAGATCCTCAGGCTTGGGAGATCCCGCCTTTACATGCTTAGCCCTCTCTCCACCCTTAAGGGTTCCTTGCTATAACATTATCTTATCCTTTGCAATACTCTCCCAGGATCATTGCAATATGTAAATATGTATTCTTTTCTATATCTGAAATTATTAATGTCATCTTCCACTTTAGCTGGTAGTAAAAATAAGCTATATCATGCATGCGTGGAGGCTTAATCTTTTATTTGATTCAACAGATAATATTTGTTGTGGGAAATGGTTCATGTTGATATTTTCCAAATGTAAAGCTAAGCTCAGATCCAAACACTTTTTCTAACATTAATACTGTACTTTTCCTAGCGTAATTACACGTCCAATGTGACAGGTTTAAATCAAGCTGGGGGAGGGGGAATAATAACTATTTGTCCTTTTATCCACAGTATCATTCAGGAAATCATAGCTAAACCTTGATTTTTATCACAACGTGTTCCTGCAAAGTTTAACCTGAGGTAGCCACAGAGCAGACTACACCCCCACACACACACTTCACCACTACCTGCCATACAAGGAAAAAAACTACTGTTAGGACCATGGGGTTCAACATTCAGGAAGCTCCATAACAATCCAAAAGATAGAGTGTAGGAGAACTTCAAAGGCCATGAATCTTCACCTCGTTCAACTGATCCACAAGCTAAAAAGTCCTCTAGGAGACAGCTAGTGTAAGGACCACTGCTCACACCACTGGTTAGCCACAAAGCTAGGACTAGCAATCTGTGTGACCTAGCTCTTATCCCGCTGTGTTTATTCGTTTCTTTAAAAATCCATCTGGGTGCTGGATCTTGTGGGCACATGCTTAGGAGTGAGATGGGCAAGCTGCATAGTCTGTGCAAGACGGTCTAAAGAGCCTGAAGCAGAGATTCTCCTTCAACTAGCTGTAGCAGGGCTCAGTGGGAACTCTAGACCAGGGTTTACACCATTCCCTCTACACAGGCACTTAAACACCATTTGAAGAGTCCAAGAAAGAGCCGCTGGAGAAGTATGACCAAGGGCTGACTTCACCATGGGTGGTGAGGGGGTGGATGTGGGCGGTGGTGCCCGGGTTGGAAGAATGATCCTGACAGCCTGAGTGCAGAGACTCCCACTGAGCTATTGCAAAGGATCCCATCCTCCCTTTACCACCGCCTCATCCAGCCAGAGAGAAACCAGCTGCCGAGGCAGGCCAAAGGCTGGGACCACACTAGAGTATACACGCAGCACAAATTGGATTTGGGGGCGGGAGGACTTAAAAATAAATAAATAAATTAGGATCTGATGTTGGGGGATAGGGTGCAGGAGTAGGTCTAGGAGAAGTTACAGGGGAGGAATTTGGAGTAAATAGGATCAAAATATGTTGTATGGAATTGTCAAATATGTTGTATGGAATTAAGAAATTATTAATTAAAGAATTTTAAAAGTATGAAAGAAGAGTCGGTCTGATGAGATGGCTCAGTGGGTAAGAGCACCGACTGCTCTTCTAAAAGTCCTGAGTTCAAATCCCAGCATCCATATGGTGGCTCACAACCACCTGTAATGAGATCTGATGTCTTCTTCTACTGTGTCTGAAGACAGCTACAGTGTACTTATTTATAATAATAAATAAATCTTTTTTTGTTTTTGTTTTTAGTTTTTTTGATACAGGGTTTCTCTATGTATCCCTGGCTGTCCTGGAACTCACTCTGAAGACCAGGCTGGCCTCGAACTCAGAAATCCGCCTGCCTCTGCCTCTTAAGTGCTGAGATTAATGGCGTGTACCAAGCAGGTCCGACGAGCAAGCATGGTCAACCGAGTAAGCACGGTTGATCAAAATGAGAAGTCCTAAAAATCAATTCCCAACAACCAGATGAAGGCTCACAACTATCTGTACAGCTATAGTGTGTACTCATATACATGAAATGAATAAATCTGTTTAAGAAAGAAACAAAGAAACAAAGAAAGAGTCAAACAGTTAGTTAATAAAGGTGTCTATGGAGAACAGACCCAGCAATGACAAGAAATTTTATCAGAAATTTTAAGAGGCAAAAAGAGAAAATGGAGAACAGAGATAGAAACAGAAAAAAATCTGCATAGTTTGAAGACATTAGTCATCACATGCAGAGAGAAAGAGATAGGGAGAAAGGAGAGGAGAAGGGGAGGGTGGAGAGAACAGAGATAGAGATGGGTGGATATATCATTCTGTGACATATCTCAGACTGAAGATAAGAAAAGCTTAAGCGGTTTAGGAAGAAACAAAACAGACTAACGGGAATAAGAGAACTCTTACTGTATGTTGCAGTGATAATGACCTAAAAATAAAACCTTAGGCTGGGGTTTTTTAAAATCTCAGGGATAAACAGCTTAGAGGAACCGTGTCTAAAAAGAGAAACAGAGCATACAGGGCTTCACCAACATGGAAGAACAAACTCCTTTAACAAAATCCAGGAAGAACTCAGTGGCAACAAAGGCAATCTGATAAACACACCCTGACAATCCTGGAGGAGCATGGGGGGGAGGGGTGGATGAGGAAAGGAGAGAGACACAGGGAGAAGAAGATGAAGGCAGAGGACTCTGGGAAAACCAGTTCTGTCTGTGGTGGCTTGACTAGAAATAGCCCCATAGGCTCCTATATCCTGATACTTAGTCATCAGGGATTGGCACTACGTGAGAAGGATCCAGAGGTGTAGCTTGGTTGGAGGAAATATGTCACCGGGGATGTGCTTTGGGGTTTTCAAGAGCCCGCGCCAGTCTCTCTCTTCCTGCTGCCTACAGATGCAGATGTGCTCTAGGCTACCTCTCCCAACACCGTGTCTGCCCGAGTACCACCATGCTTCTCACTGTAATGAAAGTGGACTCAACCTCTGAAGCTGACCTGTTGCCATGGTTATGGTGTCTCTTCACAGGAATAGAACACTGGCTAAGATGCCATCCAAAACCGTCATCAAAGAACATCCAACACTTTTAATTTTCTAAGAGAAAAAAAAGGCATGTATTAATGAATGCAGTTCTGGTAGCTAATGGCTGTTTTTCTGGTGTAAGTTATTTTGATGTAACCTTACAGCGAGCTGGAAATCACCCAGAATCCCTTACCTGCATTAGAAAAGTTTGCAGTGCCATGAATGGACTTCAAATAACACTTGCCTTAGACGTCCAATAACACCCGTCATAGCCATTCAAGGTCATCATCATTGACCCTGTTTGTGGGACATTCATTGACAAGTGGCATCTATGACCTGTGTGCCAAGAGTTGTACCTGTGTAATTCCTGAAACTATTGTCAAAACATGTTCCCCCACACTGCTAGAGAAGTACCACATGGCCCCAGTATGCAGACAAGTCACCAAGGGGCTGGACAGATACTAGGAGTTCAGTGGATGGACAAAGTCAGGAGTTTAGGGATGAACAGATGGAGGAGTCTGGGGATGGACAGATGTAGTAGTTCAGGAATGAGCAGATAGAGGAGTTCGGGGCCTCCCACACAACAACATAACACAGAGACTTCTCTGAATTGCCCAAATACATCTTTAGTGGCAGCCACCATCACACTAGCTCAAGCCCACGTTTTCAGTGTCCTCCAATCACAGAAGGCTCCCAGGACGAAACAAGGGCACCACAACTGTTGCATGCATCTCCTTTCTGTGAACATGCCAGCAGCCGTCAGTCCTAAGGTGGGATTCTCTCTATGACTATCTTCTATATGGATCCAGAGAGTGGTTCCTAATGGAAGCGATATATCCACATCTTCAAGGCTGGAATAAAAATCAGAACGGAGCCCAAGACCGAAGCTATGAGAAAGAGCCACAGGAAGATGCGGTCAAGAACTTGAGCCACAAATTTCCAGTCTTGCACTACCTGCAAAAGAGAAAAGGGCATCTTTCATTCAAGAAGCTGAACTCATTAGGGGGTGTAAGTAGAGTAATATTGGATTCAGGACACTTTTATGTTTTCTTTTTTTTTTTTTTTTTTTTTTAAAGATTTATTTATTATTATAAATGAGTACACTGTAGCTGTCTTCAGACCCCAGAAGAGGGCATCAGATTTCATTATGGGTGGTTGTGAGCCACCATGTGGTTGCTGGGATTTGAACTCATGACCTTCAGAAGAGCTGACGGTGCTCTTACCCACTGAGCCATCTCACCAGCCCAGGACACTTTTATGTTTTCAAGATGTATCTACACATCGCTGATGGCATGGGCTTGGATTCCGTCCAGTGACGTCATTCATCGTACCCCAAGAAAGTAGCTTGCAAACTGACAGTTTAGTACCATCTTCCATCAATAGTGAGGATGTAAAACAGAAACTACAGGATTATTTGGATACTTGGAGATATGCTGATCAAACACAAATTTTAAAAACTGATTTTATCTTTATAAAATACTTCCTGGCACGCCTACGAAACTAATCACAAACTGATGTCTTTTTAAAAAAAATTTTTTTTTTTGATATTTTCTTTATTTACATGTAACTTTCTCCATTCCCGGTTTCCCCTCCAAAAAACAAACAAACAAACAAAAACAAATCCCTGTTGCCTCCCACCTCCCCATGCCTGTCACCCCGCCCTCTCCTACTTTCTGGCCCTGGCATTCCCCTACACTGGGGCTAAAAAATTTTTTTAACTTTTATTTTTTTACTCTCCAGCTGTTGCCTGCCTCCCCACAAACTGATGTCTTTAAAGCATTTGTAATTAAGTAATCACAGGATTTTCCTCCTACTCCGCAAGTGGGTGTGGCTCCTATCGATCCAGAAGATGGCACTGAGGACAAGAAGAAGTGACAGGTATTATAAGAAAGGGGTCTGTGGACTCTCTAGTAGGCAGAGACCTTGCCATAGAATGGGTACCAGCCTGGAGCAGCAGGTCAGAGAAATAACAAGCCATGAGCTGGGGAACTCTGTGAAAGCAGCGTAGGAGCTCACCTTTCAAGGGACAGAGCCTGGGTTTTGCACGTGGTCTGAGGCTTACAGCAGTTTCACAGAAAGCTTCGAAATATAATCATAAGAAAGAAAATATGCTCTATGGAAACCACTTCAGATCTTGAAAAGGGAGAGAGGACAGGGATACTGATGGGGGGAGGAGAGTTCCTTCCTGGATTCTAGGAACCATTACCATCTTCCCAGGAATCTCACAGAAGTACTGAGCAGCAGATATCCCCTGAACCTCAGGGTAGTTTGTCAGGGGAAACCAAAACACTCTATCGGGAATTGCTAATCAGTGTTTCCCTCTGCAGTGCCTGTAAACAAGGACTTAGTAAAGATGGAACCGAACAGGGGGCCTGCCCACTCCCTGGAGGGAGATGTCATGCTGTTCTAAGGTTCCCAAGTCAAGAAACGAAACTGTAGCCTAAATCACACAAGCGAGATAACAGGAAAATGGTAAAATTAGCATTTTACTGTAATAATTCGTAATCCCTTAGGTAATGGGATTATTAATGGTTGTGTTCCTCTTGTCTTTGAGTTTTCCGAAGTAGTTGTCCTGGTCATATTAAAAACCCCACTTAAGTGTTTTTATTAATATTTACAAAAGATGTAAAGAAATAAAACAGAAATCCTTCCCTAATAGCT
Source organism: Mastomys coucha (assembly GCF_008632895.1). Lineage (NCBI taxonomy): Eukaryota > Metazoa > Chordata > Mammalia > Rodentia > Muridae > Mastomys > Mastomys coucha. The sequence continues at coordinate 168,864,978 of NW_022196905.1, read as the reverse complement.
GAAGTATAACTGTACAAGCTGGTATTTTCCTAGTCTCATTTTAATCAAATCTGTAATTGTACAAAAAATATGATGAACAGTTAAAAGAGAAAGCTAAACCAGGCTGAACCTCTGAAGACACCGTAAAATGTAAAGCACGCTTCCAAAAACATTGTCATAAGCCTGTGTGAAAGCCTTGGCCTAATTTTCAAGATTTTTTTTTTTTTTAGTAAAATGACTTATCCCTGCCTGCAGTTGGTGAGGAGATAAAGGCTGCTTTGTTATGGCTTCTCGTCATGTTCTTCACGGGAGGCTCCAGAGAAACAAAGTTCTGGCAAAGTTACATGTCCCACAGAATGGAGATAGGTCTGTGCTCACAACAGTGGTGCCTTTAAACCTTAGGCATCTCTGCCTTTGAGACAGGCTCTCGGTCCGTGAACCATGTTGATCTCAAGCTCGCACCCTCAGCTTCCTGAGAAGCCAGGATCCCAGGATGGAATCACTCAGCTTCCTTCTTGCTTTCTGTAATGTGTACACTAAGCAACCAGGTCCTTTTCCCTCGGTGAAGCACCTGTTATAACTAAATTTATATTATTCTTCAAATTTTGATCTTTCTAGTCACTAAACACATTTCTAAACACTGGGTTTAAAAACATCATGACGTCAAAAACTGAAAAATTACCATAGACCAGGGTAACCCATTCAAAGGTGTAACTGAGTTCTTAAAAACAGAATTGAGGAATTATGTTGAACAGCGCTGAATCTGCAGCTGCTTGTTTTCAGTCATTATACTTTTGTGAACTTTTTTGTTTTAATTTAGTGCTAAATTCCTCCGATTTGCTGGGCTTGTTCTACATGGTTTGTGTGCGGAGAGCAGCTGACAGTGCCGTTGGTAACAAGGACCACATCGCGCTGTACCGCACACCACCATGGCTTTCCTGTGCACCCCTCGGTTACTTACAGCCTTCTCACCTCGCAGCACACTCACCTGGCTGATGAAGTGTTCCTTCTTCACATGCCTCGAAATGTATCTGATGGACTCAGAGGCCTTCTCCAGGAAAGCGACCAGGACTCTTTCTCCATCACTGGCAGGCGTCTGTTTCTTTTTCCCTGGGACTTTCCCCCTCACGGCTGCCTTACTCTCCCTTCCATCCGGGAAAGAGAAGCGATCCATGGGGTCCTTCATGCAAAGCCATCTCGGGAGTTTTTGCAGAAACAGCCTCTTCACCCAGGGGGCCATGGGATGGTAGGTTGAGGAAGATCTGTGGTGGACATTAATTACAAAAACCGTGACGATAATAGACAGCGTGACAAAAATCATAATGAAGAGGAGATACTCGCCAATGAGAGGGATGACTTTCGAAGAAGACGGGATTATTTCTTCAATTACTAAAAGAAACACTGTCAAAGAGACCAAAACCGAGGTGGATAACGACAGTTTTTCCCCTTCGTCAGAGGGTAGGTAGAACACCAGGACCGTGAGAAAAGACAGCCCCAGGCAGGGGATTATCAAAAAGAGTGTGTAAAACAGGGGCAGGCGTCTCAGAACAAAAGAGTAGGTAACGAACGGATAGGAGTAAAAGCCTTCTCTTCTGCTGCCCTTCATCCCTTTTGCATTTAGTATCTCCCACTCTCCGTTATCAAAGAAGTCTTTCCGGTCAACGTTTTCATTGATCAGAATGAGGTCGACCATGGTACCATCGTAAGTCCAGGATCCAAACTTCATTGAGCAGTTCTGCCTGTCGAACGGGAAAAATGTGACATCCATGGTGCAGGAACTTTTATAGCTGGCGGGAGGAGTCCAGCTGACGGCTCCACTGGATTTCACAATGGCCTTGGTCATGAGGGAGCCCTCAAAGCGTCCGTCAGCGCTGCCATGAAAGGAGTTACCCATTAGTGGACGGCTGAACACTCAGTTTGAGGGCAATCTACATTGCCTTGCTTTCAAGTCATGCTTTACAAAGAAACCACTTTGATAGATGGTTAATTATTCTACCCAAATCAGACTTTCTGCTTCTGGTGTTAATCTGACCAACGCGGTATTCTTCTAAGATACTTACTTTTCAAAGAGAACTATGTCAGGCAGCCAGAGCGATTCCGACGGAACCTTTATCGAATTAATTCCACCATAGTCTTCGGGATTCCACCGTAATTTTTGGTCTGTCCATTCCTGCATGGAATGAGTATGCAGCAAAGTTTATTCTGAAAATTCATTACTGTGGAACTTGGGATCTTCAAAGTTCTTCAGTTTACCAGCGCATCATTTTGTTACAAAAGGGATTTTTTCACCCAGATTGGAATGTGGCATCCTATCTAGAATTCGGTGCAGCTTCTGGATACAACATAAGCCAGCCTGGCCTCTGAACCTCCACATGCCCATGCATGAGCCAGTAAAGAGTCAAATGGCATAGGACATTGATTTGCGCTTTGTGTTTTTCCTCTTTTCTCTTAAGAAACAAACAAGAAAAGCCACAGCTGTGTGGGGAGGTGCATGTCTCTCGTCCCAGTACTTGGGAAAGTGAGCCAAGAGGACCATGAGCTCAAAGCCAACTTGCTTTACACAGTGAGATCCTCTCTAAACAGTGATAACCATCTCATTCGGTTTATTCCAGGACGATTGTTTATTGAGATTTCTGTCCCTTGACAATAGGGACGGATGATCTTGGCCTGTTACTGTGAAATGTTCAGCTCTGTTGACCATTCCTGATGGCACTGTCACTTTTATACCTTCCAAATGGACAGAGACTTAACTTTTATACTTTATCTAAATTGATTTTGATAATTTAATGCATAATTTATTTAGCATTTTAAAGTATGTCCTTAATATTCTGGACTTCCATATGTTTATTTTTTTTTTTCTTCAAGCACTAGAAGGGTCTAACCAGCGTGAGGCTCCCAGGAGAACAGTGCTGCCATCTAGGTCATTAAAAAATCAGGAATTGGCAGATGGGTGACTTAATTAGATGGTAAAATACGGAAATGTCTGATGCCTAAAAATGTAAAAATAGCTTTCTAAATATTTATGCTTGCACCCATACCTTTATGAGGCTCTCAGCTTTGGTCAAAGCAGCTTTGCTTCCAGTAGATAGTGGTCAATCTGTGGACCCACAACTGTTCTGTGTTCCAAAGAAGTGACTAGGACTGATCAGGGATAGGTAGAATATCTCTATCCACCTCTCCCAAGCCCTGCCATCCCACCCATGGCTCAGGGAACATCACAAAAGAGGGGACAGGACAAGTGTAAGAGCCAGGGGTCAGGGTCAAAACTGTCTTCTGGACATGGCAGGGCAATGCTGTCCTGAACTCATTGTAGCCGTGGTTGTCTGCACAAAACTTGCACAAAAGGAAACCAGTCTGTGTTCCCATATAGAAGGGGAAGGGACAGCCAAGCTCCCACCCCACCTGAGTAGCTATTGATAATGATGCCTGCTAAGGGACAGAGAGTCTGTTTTTCTTAGAGGTACAATTCCTGGGGTCAGCCTTGTTCCAGTGGATGGCCCCACACCCATGCCTATAATATAGATAGATAAGTACCACAAATCTAACAAGAAGGATATATATACACATGTACATACAATAAGTGGGGGATCCTGAAAAGGGTGGAGAAGTAGGAAATGAATATAAATAAAATACACTGTCCACAAGTATGAATTTGTCAGAGAATACATCTATAATATTTTGCTTTGGATTTAATGTAGTCAGAGAGATGAAGGCATAGTTTGGTATAGAAAACTGTTACATCAAACTGTCTTTTGTATTATTTCCTGTTATTTTTGGCAAAGCAGCTTACATGGATTTGTTTGGGGCACAAGGGGCACACATGTCTAGTTATAGCTGGCATTTTCATCTGTGTGTGTTGCTTAAATAAATGCTGATTTATTATCTCTAAACAAAGGTCTAGGACGGTGGGAGAGGAGCTACTGAGGCACCACTTTTGGCTGGGGGGACAGGGGGTCATCGGCAGTTGATGGCCGCTGGAGGGAGAAAAGGAACTTCTCTTTGCAGAAGAGCCAAGGTGCATTGCTTATGCCTCAGTGGATGGCCCAATACCCATGCACACAAGGGCAACAGTAATTGGATTCAGTGAAAAAAAATAGATAGATAGATAGATAGAAAGATAGATAGATAGATAGATAGATAGACAGACAGACATGAAGTGTGCTGGGGAGGCCAGTCAGAGTTGAAGTGGGAAGTGAACAGTGGCTATGACTAAGACATAAGGCTCCTATATGAAGCCTTAGTCTTCAAAGAATAAATTTAGTCTTCAAAGAATAAATTAAAATATTATTTTTAAAAAATAAGGGCTGGAGAAATGGCCCAGTGGTTAAGAGCACTGGCTGCTCTTCCAGAGGTCTTGAGTTCAATTCCCAGCAACCACATGGTGGCTCAAAACCATCTGTAATGGGATCTGATGTCACCTTCTGGTGTCTCTGAAGACAGTGACAGTGTACTCACATATATAAAATAAATTTTAAAAGATTAAAATAAAATAAACTTGAAGCTCCTGATAAATAGCAGGATCTCAGCAAATGTGACATCTCTCTACTTTTTTAAAATATTTATTTTATTTATTTTATGTGTATGAGTACACTGTAGCTATACAGATGGCCGTGAGCTATCATGTGTGTAGCTGCTGGGAATTGAACTCAGGACCTCTGCTGGCCCCTGCTCGCTCTGGCCTGCTTGCTCTGGCCCCCGTTCGTTCCAGCGTAATTCACTGTAGCTATCTTCAGACGCACCAGAAGAGGGCGTCAGATCTCATTACGGGTGGTTGTGAGCCACCATGTGGTTGCTGGGATCCGAACTCAGGACCTTTGGAAGAGTAGTCAGTGCTCTTACCTGCTGAGCCATCTCACCAGCCCCAACATCTCTCTACTTTAAACAAAGACACATGGCCTTTGGGAATTTAGACTCTAAAATACTTAAAATAGTGCATAACTGTGAGAAAGCCTTCTTAGAAGACTAGCTACTTAAAAGCCAGACTAATTAAAGCACGTAGGAGATTTTCTCAACATCTTCATGCTTTTCTGTTTCCTTACCCCCATTTGTAAGAATGCACATCTCCCTCTCTGTGATTACTTATGTCCATCCTTCCCAGAGACTCTCAGAACCATCAGAGGGTCCAAGTCTCACGCATAGTATAGCATGTTTTGTTTGCTTCGCTTTACTTTCCCCTCATTTGCCATTGAGAAGTCTGTTCACAATAAAATCCCACACTCTGCCTGGTTCCTGATGCAGATGGTCACATGATCAGTGCAGCATCGCCTGCTAAGACTTTCCTGTCCCTCACCTCTTCTGAAATTTTAAAACAGCTATTCAAGGTCCCTTCATAAGCCAGGCTTCATTCAAATGCAGGCATCTAAGAGTTAAATCTAGAACTAGGAATGGGGTTGCGGGGGTGTGGAGGGCGCTCTGTTTTCTAAAGCCCAAAGTTGTTCCTGTACGATTAAGGCTTGATGATGCTCTTAATGTTTAGCCATGAGGACAGGTGACCTTAATCTGTTACATCCCATCAAAAAATAATTTAGATTTAACTCTTTTGCAAGATATTTGGGACTGCTTGCAAATGTGCTTTCGTAAGTTACCAGCCAGAAGAGCAAAAATTGAAGATTGCTTTATCCATAGGTTTTCATGAGGAGTCTCATTCTTAAAACTTAAAAATCTGCTGATTGTCCTCAATCCTATATGCAGAAAAGGGATTTGTCAGCAAAAGAATCTAGGCTGTGTTTTAATTCATAAAGCTATGAAGTATTTAATCTAAAAAAAAATAATTTTGCCTAGGTTTAAATAATGTTGAAAGGGATTTGAATGTAAATTTACCTAGAAGATTTTTCTGTGGTCGAATGTTAATACACTGATACTATTAGAAACCAGTTCATGCCTAAAGTAACACTGCTTTCATTTTTAAAAGATTTATATGTTTACTTCTTATAGTGTATGGCACATGTGTGCAGGTGCCCACAGAGGCCAGAAGGGACTTGGCTGACTAGTAAGAGTAATTTAATCATTGAGCTGTGATAGTGCACGCCTTTAATCCCAGCAATCCAGAGGCAGAGGCAGGCAGATCTCATGAATTTGAGGCCAGCCTGGTCTACAGATCTAGTTTCAGGACAGCCAGGGCTACACAAAGAAACCCTGTCTTGAAAAATAAAAACAAACCAAACAACAAATGCTGCTCCACTCTGCTCTTATCTACATTTACTAAACACATATGACTTGTGCTGAATTTGCTATGCCTTTGACTACATCAGAACTAAGGTCTTTCAAAGCAACAATATCTTAGACCACTTGACGGACTCAAAAGTAAAGAGAAATGTGGGCATCTCTACAATGAAAGACAGCTATGCATACAACTTGAGTTGAGGAATGGGAAAGAATATATCATGTGAAAATTTCTGAAAAGAAAACTTTATGGAGAATTTAAGTCTTTACAGAATTAAAGACTTGTAAGTTTGAAGCACGCCAAGTGACCAGTTGAGCCCTCTTTTTATATACCATGACTTATATGTCAAACTTTAACATATAAACTGGCTGGTAACATTTGATAATTCAGCTATTTCTAAGTATGATTCAGGTGGAACTCAGCCATTTCAGTAGTCTGTTGATTTAAGTGTGCTCTGCCTTTATTTGCCCTGACTCAATAAGCATTTTTATCATCTACAAAATGCACTTGTTCTCCAGAAAAGGGTTTATTGGCACTCACCTCTCTCCCTTCTCTTTCTCTCTCCCTCTCCCTCTCTCCCTCTCCCTCTCTCTCTC
>NW_022196905.1:168853645-168858230 GCF_008632895.1 Mastomys coucha | reverse complement strand
ACTCATGAGGACAGATTTTTGTCCCAGTAATGAGGGATGAGGAACAGACCAAACCAAACCACACGGATGGGTGATAAACAATGTCTTCAAAGAAAACCGTTTAGAGACAAAGGGGCAAAATATCAGACTCAAAATGAAATCATACTAGGCATGGTATTCCAAGCCTGTAACCCCAACCCTTGGAGAGCAGAAGGGTCATGAGTTCGAGGCCACTGAACTACCTTGTCCCAACGCCATGAGCAAAGTCTGATGATGATGCTTATGCCCTGGATGAAGCTGTACATAAAGCCTTGCCACCGACCTCTTCAGATGGTGAATACCAACGGAGTCTCAGCTTGCTAATGTGGGTTTGTCTAAGAATCCCTTAAATTTTCTTGAACAAAAAGGGGTAAGGATGAAATAATTTCAGAAACATTGTTCAAAGGGAGCCGAGGCGAGCCCTGGGGGAGTATTTCTAAGTCGGAATAATTGCTCTTACGTTCTGCCCTGCAGCAGCAAGATCAATAGCGGGGATAGAGATGTGAAAAGAAGCACATGCCGGGGATTCGCTTTGCTTGGGATTTCATTGTATCACAGAATATGCCACATTAAGTGGTACTGAGCCCAGTGGTAGGCCCCAATGCTATGAACTCCCCGCCTGAGACTAACTCACACAGGCTGCAGATGGTGCTGGGAAAAAGATGGTGTGAGCATTCTGAGGACACGATGCTTATAGCTGAATTGGGATAGATGGGGAGTTAAGGCGTGGCTGGTGGGCAGGTTAGGGAGAGGGTGGTGGAGCAGTGTGCAGGAAGGTGCTGGGAAGCAAGAAAGATGGCTCAACGGATGGAAATGCATTTGGACCTTGAACATGATGGTGCAGAATCTGAGGGGTCATGACATTGTCCTTCCTCGTGTGGTTTCAGCAAGTCTGTTGATAAGATATTTATGGTCCCCAGAGATTTGATTACTCTCTGAAAGTGCAAAGAAGAAAGACAAACGAGTCTGCAAAACAAAATCAATAGAATAAAAATAGGTCCAGCTAGAGGGAGCCCTGTACATGTGACGGTTATGCTTTGTAAAGGTCAGTGGTTGGGAGGAGACCTCATTGGCTAGTATGGGACGTGAAGGAGACAGGGAGAGAATTGAGTGCTTTAGTCTTCGTTTTTATTAAGGTATGCCAGAATGTCTGGAAGAGTTTGCTTCAGTGTGAGAGCTTTATGAAGTCATAAGAATGCTTGGGAAGCCTGTTCACGTGATTCACAAAACCCACCCCTCCCTGGTTTGTGGGACTTGTGTTTGACTTTGACACCCATGTTAGACATCTGCTCCTCTCGAAAGCATTCCCTGACTTTCCCCCCATCTCCGTGGTATCTTCATGTACTCACAAGTCTTATACAAAGTTATTAATGATGTTCATCACCTTACAGTAACTAGCCCTCTGTTGTCTCCTTGAAGACAGGGCTGGGTTATTTTTCCCCCTGTTCTCCTAAGATCTTGCACAATTCCTGTCACTTAGCACACCCACAAGGTCTTGAGTCATTATCAGTTATCACCTGCCCAGTGTCGCCCCTACCCCTTGCTGTCCCATCCCTGAGAAACAGTGCCACAGGAAGATGCACACCCACATAGAAACAGGTTTCTCTCCTGTACTCACAGCTAGAGTTAAAAACAGACGCTCCCCTTGCATTCCTGAATCTTCCCCTAAGGAATCCATTGGGCATGCTTTCTAGAGCACTTCCAGATGGCAAAGTGTGTAAACAGAAAGCAAATGGCAGTGCCTGGGCTGGCTGGCAGACACAGCCTTGGACTGGTTCTCACCTGCTTCAGCCACACATTTGTTGTCATCAGCTGATTCTTCTCATCCTAAGAGACAGTTTAAAAGACGAACGTTAATCAGAGTCCCCTGGGTGTGGCAGAGTAGCTGCACAAATTAACTAGAAGCAGTTGCAACAGTGTGCATAGACCTGGTGCAAGCCCAAGGCAGACCATACCCCAGTGTGGAAGTGAGCATGAGCAGGAAATTCCATTCCTAGCTACGGAACTATTGGCCATCGTTAGCTTGTGGGAGATGAAGAGATGGTGTTCTCTGAGAAGGTAGCTCTGGGTAAACCACCCGTGATGCACAGATCCAAGAATATTTAGGCATCATAAATGGGAGGAGGAGGTTGTTTCAAGGGTTTAGTGTTGGGTGGACAGGGTTGGGAGGTGAATCTGAGGACAGATGGGTGCAGTATCATAGCAACTTGTTTGAAGCCCTCAAAGAACTAATAAAGAATTTTAATAGTTGGCCATTAAAAAGGATGAAAGTGAAAGGTTTCAATTTTTGGATTTTTTTTTTATTAGGAAGAATCCTGAGTCTTACTTTTGGAGGTATTCAAAACCCAAAAGATTCAAAGATTCCAAACTTAAGAACAAGTCAATGGTATATGACCTTAAAGCATTCTGCATATTTTGCTCAAACTAAACCACCTATTACATCAAGCAGTAATTCATTAGGGGGATACTTTAAGCAACTGGACAACTCAGAAGACTTTTGATGGTACAATGAAGGAAATTATAGCTGCATTTAAGACAAACTATGTATAATTTTCCAGAAGGAAGCCTAGCCAGTCTAGAGATTGAAGAAGATGGGCAGAGGCTTGAGCCACGTGGGAGAAGTATTCTAGGCCTTTGGGGACCACAGTAGAATAAGTTCCTACACTTGGGCAATTTAAGCCTACAGGTTTCTCCAAACATAGACATAGCAGAAATAGGAGTCTAAGGGGAGAGTGAGCAGAGCTGCAAAGCTGTGGGCGTGTTCACGAAAAGTGAGGAGTCCCCTGCCCAGCACGTGACCCTAACGGGGCACTGTCATCACTGTGACTTCCTCTAGATCTGTGGTTCTCAGCCTGTGGGTCGCGACCCCTTTGAGGGTCAAACCGCTGTTTCACAGGGATCGCCTAAAGCCATCAGGAAACGCAGATGCTAGCATTACTAGTCCTAACAGTAGCAAAATTACAGTTATGAAGTAGAAATTAAAATAATTTTATTATTAGGGGTCACCACTGCATGAGGAACTCTATGATAGAGGATCCCAGCATTAGGAAGTTGAGAACCACTGGTCTAGAGGTGCAGGAGCCCTGACAGCCCAGTGCATAGGCAGCCGGGAGTTGGGATCTCACCTGTCACCTGGGACTTCACCTCCCTTCTGCCCTCCTTCCTACAAGGGGCCAGTCTGTTCTAACTCCCCTCTCCACCCTCTGCCCAGGAGTCCTACAGTGCCAGCATGGGATAACCTCCCATTCCTTCCTCTGAACATGTCACTGGCTTCTTGGGGCAGATTTCCTTTCAACCCAGCCTATTTATAAAATGTCAGTGTCAATGACAAGGAAAGACAAATGTCTGGAGTCACACCCGTTGAGGTGTGTGTGTTGTTTGGAACACAGGGCCAAAGATTACTCACCACATCCACAAGCTGAGATATCTTTAATCCAAAGTATACTTTTATGATGTCGCTGGAATTCAACACAGGGCGAACCCATTTCTGATAACCTCGGAACAAATGTCTGAGGAGTGCATCTTCGTGTTCAGCTACTGAGCTGAGTCCCGCAGAGGCGGTGAGTGTCACCCAGGAACCTGGATTAAAAGAGCAGCAGAACAGGCAGTTCAGCATCCCTCGCCTGAAGCCTTCATCCATTTCCCATGGGCCGACTCAGCAGAGGCTCTGAAGCAAGGTGCTCTGCACCCCACTCTCTACCTGCATCCCACTTCCCTGTACCGCACTGGCAAAACCAGATTTTATGATTTTCCAGAAACTTCTCATCACCGTGTACACACATAGGTCTCTGCAGTGTCACCTGTAGCCTCCCACCTTATCCCCCACTTCAGGTCTCATCACAAATGCCACCTTCTTATGCATTGCTCACATTCTGGATCCCTCATGGCATCATGGATTTGTCTTTTATCTTCTCAATTGATTTTGTGTGTGTGTGTGTGTGTGTGTGTGTGTGTGTAAGCTATCATTGTATGTGTATTGTATATGCATGTTGTCCTTGTATATATGTTGTATAAATACACATATGTATGTGCAACCATCTTAATGTGTGTATATCATTGTATACATGTATGTATCACCTTCATATGTGGTATGTTGTATATGTATAGTTTTATGTGTGTATTGTATGAATATTTATATGATTTCATTATTTCCCCCTCAGACTTCAAGCTGACACACACACAGGCAGCATCTATTACATGTAACCCTACTGCATATTCAGGACAGGGTCTGACCCACACCGGACACTCGTTTTTCACACATGGAGTAAATGAACCAGGGAAAGGGTTATATCTTTACTGAGCAACCACCATATTCCCTTGACTGTTTTCTTGTCTTCTTCCCAATGATGGTTTCTGTTAGAAGTCCTTCCTGAAATTATCCATCATTTAATGTCTGCCCACCAATGTATGAGACATGGTGCTAGTTGCTGTATTTCATGTTGATTAATCCAGGAGGTTGGTGACTTTTGGACTCCAACTTCCAAAAGTTTTATAATGGCACTGTCATTGCTTTACCTGAAAACCCTTTGGTGTTCTTTTCATTGACTTTACAATAAAACTCAAAACA
>NW_022196905.1:168840834-168853635 GCF_008632895.1 Mastomys coucha | reverse complement strand
CCTTCCTGGTCAGCTCTTAGGAAGAGCTTTTACAAGCTCCTAAATACGTAAGCCCCCGAAATGATCTCACCTTAAAACTAAAGCCTCAGTTGGAGTGCTGACATAGAAGTGCGGTCTGATATAAAGAAGACTTCTTTCTATTCAAGCATGTGCTGGCAAACCTAAAGCAATGAGATCCCTAAGTACTATGTTTAGCTTCTCTATGAATGCTCAAAATCCTGTGAAAGCCTGTAAGACCTAAATCTGTAGGATTGTCTTTACCCGAGAAGACCTCTGGTTCCACAGAGACACACACAATGGCCAACAATCATAGGCAAAATGCTCAGTCCAGGTTTACTAACCAAATCTAGAGGTTGTCAGATGGATGTAGGAAAGAAGGTAGCATCCCTTTGGATACATGAGGTCTCCACGGGCAGTTCCCTAACTGAGGAGTAATTCAAGGTGTACGCATAACTGCTCTCGGGGTGGGCTGGGGTTCGAAAAGATGGGTTGACCGTGCAAATCAAAAGACTAAAATTAGAATGACTATATGCTCCACCTCCATGCATCCTGGACATTGCCCTGAAGAACTCTGTCCTAGTAAAGAGATATCCTGTTCATTGCTGCTGTATTCACAATAGCAAGAAAATGCAATCAGCCTACATGTCCACCAATTGATGACTGGATAATGAAAATGTAGCCCACCCTGGAATGTTTCTTAGCTGTAAGGAAAAATAAAATTATGAAATGCAAAGGAAAATGGATGAACCTAGAAGATATAGTGAGGTAAACCATGTTCAAAAAGACAAATACAACATGGATACAACATCGTATGTGGATTCTAACTTCAAATGTTTAAATTTGAATATAGACTTTGGGCTTCCTGCAAAGGTAAGGAAACTAGAAAGGACCAATGAGACAAGGGAGGTGTCTTAAGGCAGAGGGGGCAGAAAGGTTTAAGTAGGGATGGGGTAGGGCAATGGGTGAGAGAAGAGGGTAAGGGAGAATTATGAAAGGCCTTATGGCTTTGTACGAGAATTTAAAATATAGTTCTTTTTTTTTTTAAAGGAGTTTGAACAAAGGTTCCTTACATGGATAGATAATGCTGCTTCCAAAAGCCATCGGTTATGAAATAAAAATCTTACTCCGAGGAGTGCGATACCTCCCTGAGTTATTGGTCAAGGAGGCCCCAGGAAGCCCATGGGGTGGTTAGTTTTTTTGTCAACTTGATACAAACTAATGTCATCTGAGAAGAGGGAACTTTAACTGAGAAAATGCTTCCAACAGAAGGGCCTAGAGGCAATGTTGTCAAGGCATGTTTTTATATTAATGATTGATATAGGAAGGTTCAGCCCACTGTAGGTGGTACCACCCCTAGGCAGATGGTCCTGGCTTGTTACAAAGCAGAATGAGCAGGCCATGGAGAGCAAGCCAATAAGCAGCATATCCCCCATGGTCTGTGCTATAGTACCTACCTCCAGGTTCCTGCGTTACAGTCCTACACAGACTCCCCTTGGTGTTGGATTATGGCCTTGTAAGATGAAATAAATCCTTTCCTCCACAAGTTCCTTTCTGTTGTGGTTTAGTAAGCAAACTTGGACAACCCCAAACAGCCAAGGCTATTGTCACTGGAATGTGTTGCCTACCACAATTACATGGTTATGGTGGTTTGACTGAGATGTTCCCTATAGTTTTGGGGGTTTGGCTCCCAGTTGGTGGCCTTGTTTGGGAAGATTAGGAGATGAGATCTAGGGAGGAATTTTGTCACTGGGGGTGGACTTTGAGAGTTCAAGACTTCTGCCAATTTTCTGTTTGCTCTCTGCTTCCTAGTTGCAGTCAGAAAATGTATGCTCTCAACTGCTGCTTTCACCATACCTGGCCAGGCTTCCCTGCTGTGACAATGGTGGGCTCTTAGCCCTCTGAAACCGTAAGCCCAACAAAACCATCTCTTCTCTGAGTTGCCTTGATCACAGTGTTTTACCATAGCATTAGGAAAGCAACTAATAGAGAAGTTCATACCGGGGGTAGACTCTTGCTGTGGCAGGCCTGACCCTGTTTTTGTTGTTGTTAGTTGGTTGGTTGATTTTTTTTTTTACGTGTGTTGGTTTGGTTTGGTTTTGAGGAATGGGGTAGACTTTGGGACCTTGAACCAGAATGGCAGTTAAATGATGTAAGCAGAGTTTACTTAGCTCTCCACAGGCCTTAGCACAGAATCTACTACTGAGTTTTGCTAACTAGACATGTTTGCAGACTGTCTTCTGATGTAGATATTATGTAATCCCAATCCCAGGTTGCTACCCTGCTTTTGACCATTTAGTTCCCAGATAAAAGATACACACAACCTTTATATTTACAATAAGCTTTAAACAACACGAGAGCTGGGCAGATATCTATCCTCTATGCTATTAGAATCTACTTTCCTATCGATAACCCTGAATTATTACTTACTATGTTTCATCTGGGCTGCTCTGAGCTCCAATTGGCCAGCTCTCAGGCCCATGTTTTCATGACTCACCCAACCCATGGCGGCTTATTTCCTTCCTCCTCATCTTCTTTCAAGCCTGGGAATCCTAAACCCCACCTAGATCTCTTCTGTCTAGCTATTAGCAGTTGGCATCTTTATTTACCAATCAGAAATAACTTGCGAGCAGGGTCACATGAAGTCATTTGGATATAGGTGCAGACTCCAGGTCTTGGGGGCCGGCACTTAGCACTACAATCGACAGCAAGACCAAAACCTCAAGAGCCTTCTACATAATTATGTCTAAGTTCATGGTTTACTGCTACTCCTTCCCTTGATCTGAGACATTTCTTTGTTCAGTGGGCAGATGTCAATACAGACAATCATGACAAAGTACTGAGAATAACTGACAAGTGCTCAGCCCTAAATGGGTCATCTATATTATCTCTCATCACACTCCAGGGACAACAGGGAAAATCAGAAAAAAAAAAATGGAAGAGGCAGAAGATGAGGAGAAGTGCCATTTTTTTCTGTATCCACTCCTCTGTTGAAGGACATCTGAGTCCTTTCCAGCATCTGGCTATTATAAATAAGGCTGCTATGAACATAGTGGAGCATGTGTCCTTATTACATGTTGGAGCATCTTCTGGGTATATGCCCAGAAGTGGTATAGCTGAGTCCTCAGGTAATACTATGTCCAATTTCCTGACAAACCACCAAACTGATTTCCAGAGTGGTTGTACCAGCTTGCAATCCCACCAGCAATGGAGGAGTGTTCCTCTTTCTGTACAACCTCTCCAGCATCTGCTGTCACCTGAGTTTTTCATCTTAGCCATTCTGACTGGGGTGAGGTGGAATCTCAGGGTTGTTTTGATTTGCATTTCACTGATGACTAAGGAGGTTGAACATTTCTTTAGGTGCTTCTCAGCCATTCAGTATTCCTCAGTTGAGAATTCTTTGTTTAGCTCTTTGTGTACCCCATTTTTAATAAGGTTATTTGGTTCTCTGGAGTCTGACTTCTTGAGTTCTTTGTATATATTGGATATTAGCCCTCTAACTGATCTTTTCCCAATCTGTTGGTTGCCATTTTGTCCTATTGACAATGTCCTTTGCCTTACAGAAGCTTTGTAATTTTACGAGGTCCCATTTGTCAGTTCTTGATCTTAGAGCATGAGCCATTGGTGTCCTGTTCAGGAAATTTTCTCTTGTGCCCATGTACATGAGACTCTTCCCCACTTTCTATTAGTTTCAGTGTATCTAGTTTTATGGTACATTTACACAATGGAGTACTACTCAGCTATTAAAAACAATGAATTTATGAAATTCTTAGGGAAATGAATGGATCTGGAGAATATTGTCCTGAGTGAGGTAACCCAATCACAAAAGAACACACATGGTATGCACTCTCTGATAAGTGGATATTAGCCCAGAAGCTCGGAATACTCAAGATACAATCCACAACCCACAAGAAACTCAAGAAGAAGGAAGACCAAAGTGTGGATACTTAGAAGAGGGGACAAAATACCCATGGAAGGAGTTGCAGAGACTAACTATGGAGCAGAGACTGAAGGAAGGACAATCCAGAGACCACCCCACTTGGGAATCCTTCCCATATTCAATCACCAAACCCAGACACTATTGTGGATGCCAACAAGTGCTGGCTGACAGGAACCTGATATAGCTGTCTCCTGAAGGCTCTGACAGTGCCCAACTAATACAGAAGTAGAGGCTCACAGTCATCCATTGTACTGAGCACAGGGTCCCCAATAAAGGAACTAGAGAAAGGACTCAGGAGCTGAAGGGTTTGTAGCCCCTTAGGAGGAACAACAATATGAACTAACCAGTACCCTCAGAGCTCCCAGGGACTAAATCACCAACCAAAGAGTACACATGGTGGGACTCACGGCCACAGCTGCATATGTAGCAGAGGATGGCCTAGTTGGTCATCAATGGGAGGAGAGGCCTTTGGTCCTGTGAAGGTTCTATGCCCCAATGTAGAGGAATACCAGAGCCAAGAAGTAGGTTGGTGAGCAGGGGGGTGGGAGGGGAAAGGGTTTTTTTTTTTTTTTTTCGGAAGGGAAACCAGGAAAAGGGATATCATTTGAAATGTAAATAAAGAAAATATCTAATAAAAATAAATTTTAAAAAAAGGAAGAAATAAGAATTTAGTATGTTCACTGACCATAGAAAATTATAACATGATGGTAGTTAAGTGTGGGTCAAAAGTGTAAGATCGCCCAGCAGAGGTGGCTCACACCTTTAATCCCAGCACTTGGGAGGCAGAGGCAGGCAGATTTCTGAGTTCAAGGCCAGCCTGGTCTACAGAGTAAGTTCCAGGACAGGCATGGCTACACAGAGAAACCCTGTCTCAGAAAAATAAAAAAGGGGAAGATCATTTGGATCTTGGAGGTCCTGGGAAATTTTAAGAGACATTCCATGACCTGTTTAGCAATATGCTTCTGACTCCCATTTTAAAATTACAGTGTAGAGAAATAGAGGCAAGAGCAGAACAAGCAGTTGAGGGTAGTTCAGCATCTCTCAAAGTTTAAGTGGATTGAGGCACGTACATGGTAGTCTAGGTTTGGAGACAGTATAAAGATCGAGACAAGGAAGAGATCCCTTGGCTTCTCCTTGTTACTTTACTTCTTTGGGTCTGTGGCTTGTAGCATGGTTTTCAAGTATTTTATGACTAATATCCACTTCTAAGTGAGTACACTCCATGCATGTCTTTCTGGTTCTAGGTTAACTCACTCAGCATATTTTCTAGTTACACCTACTTGCCTGAAAATTTCATGATGTCCTTATTTTTAACAGCTGAGTAGTATTCCTTTGGGTAAATGAACCACATTTTCTTTATCCATTCTTCTATTGAGTGACTTCTGGGTTGTTTCCAGTTTCTAGCTATTACAAATAAAGCTGCTATGAACACACACACACACACACAAAAAGAAGTGCCATGAAATTCTGACTTCTGAACATCAACCTCATCTACATCATGCCTTTGTACTCATGAACTCAAAGAAGCTGTTGTTACCCATGCAAAATCCACTTTCCTCTGTGTGTGTGTATGTGTATGTGTGTTTGTATGTGTGTGTGTATGTGTGTGTATGTGTGTGTGTATGTGTGTGTATGTGTGTGTATGTGTGTGTGTATGTGTGTGTATGTGTATGTGTGTGTATGTGTGTATGTGTGTGTGTATGTGTGTGTGTATGTGTGTGTGTACGTGTGTGTATGTGTGTGTATGTGTGTGTATGTGTGTGTATGTGTGTGTGTACGTGTGTGTATGTGTGTGTATGTGTATGTGTGTGTGTACGTGTGTGTACGTGTGTGTATGTGTGTGTGTATGTGTGTGTGTATGTGTGTGTATGTGTGTGTATGTGTGTGTATGTGTGTGTAAGAATATGGCAGCCTGAGGAGGAAGAAGAAGGAAGAAGAATGATGTCATCATGTTTCAAATAAATTTTAAATTTTTAAACAAAAAGGCTAAAGAAAAAAGATACCTCATGCTTTTCTCTTAGGAAGAGATTTCCTGTTTCAGATCTTTAAAGTGTTCTTGGATGTTGTCTTAATAAATAGTTCATAAGTGTTAATATTAATGGGTAAAATTCAAGAATTGTGTTTTCTATCAACACATATATATTTTAAAACCAAGAGGAGGCTATGTGGCAGTAATTTGACATTTTTTTTCAAAACCTGTCATACAAGGAGAAAAAGAGAAAATATGATATTAAATTTTACTTATCTTTTTAAAAATGCTTCTTAAAATGCATGGGGAAGGGCCTCACAAGGCCCTGTCCCTAGCTGAGTTAATGCCAGCTGGGGAATTGGAGAGCCATTTTTCT
This sequence comes from Mastomys coucha, assembly GCF_008632895.1. Lineage (NCBI taxonomy): Eukaryota > Metazoa > Chordata > Mammalia > Rodentia > Muridae > Mastomys > Mastomys coucha. The sequence continues at coordinate 168,847,353 of NW_022196905.1, read as the reverse complement.
TCAAGAGTGTAGCCACTGCGAAGTTGTCTGTGATCTAACATCATGTCATATAATAGCCCAACATCCATGCAATGCAAGCAACCCTGATTACACTCAGAGGGTTATTAAGAAAAAAAAGACATGAAGGCGGATGTAGGTCCTGCTGGCAAGACAGAGGGAGTGGGAGAGGAACAAAGGACATTGTGTGGGGGAGTATATGACCGAAATACATATATGATGTATGAATCTGTCAGCAATAAATAAAAATTATTTTTAAGACCATAACAAAAGAAGATGAGCTATAGCCGAAGCTGAGCCTCTCCCTTTCTCTTCCCCTCAAGAATGCCTCCGTAGGAACACAAAATGCATTAAAGTAAAAGCATTAATGTGAGCAACAGCGGGAAGTGTGGCCTTACAGTTGGGTTTATTCGTTTAAAACTCGCCCTTCTGGAACTTTAGTGCTTCGGCTGTTATTAATAAGAAGAGAGCAGGGAGGCAGGGCAGCTGCCAGAGGAGCAGTGCGGGAAGGGACCTAAAAGCTTCCTGGAAATATCAGGGGAGGGAAAATGGAGACTCCCTGGAGCTTCTTGTTGGAAAAGGTGTTTGCTTGGCTCCTCCTTCTCTCACCCCAGAGTTCAGAACAGATCTCACCCGGACGGACGGACAGACGGCTTCCCAGCGTCTCCACAGCCCACTCCAACCCCTTGCTACCATGGCGCAGACTCAGATCCCCGAGTTCTGCTCTTGCTCGCTCTCTCTAGACTGTTGACCTACCTACTACTCTCAAGTAAGTAAGCGTTGAAAACCGGAAGAGGAGCAGAGCTTCGCCTCTCCCATCTCCCCTCCAAATCCAATTCCCCAGTCTCATGCCAGCTCTGTGGCCTTCCCTTCTTCTCTGCCCTCATCTCAAGCACACCACACAGATCTTCTCCTCCATCTTCCTCCTGACTCATTCCATTGTCCCAGCCCCCAACTCCAGCAGGCATTCCCTGAGAACCTCAAAGTCGTGCCAGCCAGAGAAGCAAGTAAGCCAGGAAAGCAGGGAGGCACGTGTCCGATCTTCATTCTCTCTCCCTCCTCCATATCCCATTCCCCAGTCTCACCCCCAGCTCTGTAACAGACTTCCTGTTGTGGCTTCTCCTCATTTTTCTACCCCCATTCCCTGGGACTAAGTGGACACTGGTAGAATAACCCACTTTCTGCCCACTTGTGGACCCCCTAAGTACTTCTCTTCTAGCCCATTCCCTTTCTAAGTGCATCTCTGAATACCTAGAAACACATTCTACCTGTAACCCCCAGTGGCTATACCAAGCAGGGTCCCAGAAGAATTTCCTACCAGGCAACACACAGCCACCACACCCTCCTGGGAATGAGAGAGAGCCACAGAAAGCAAGGAACAAAACACCCATCCAGTCAACATAAGAGCAGATCAGCACCTGATAAGATCAGCACCTAGGCTTATAATCATCCTAAACCCAGATGTGTAGATGCCAGCATGAAAACACAATCAGTAACAGCCAGAATAGTATGTCTCCACTAGAGCTCAACCACCCTACCATAGCAGGCCCTGAGAAATACAACATAGCTGAAGCAGGAGACAAGGACCTTCAAATAACCTTCATGTATATAATAGAGGTCCTTAAAGGGGAAATTAATAAGTGCCTTAAAGAAATCTATGAAAATACCAACACAAAAAGTGGAAGCAAATGAATAAAACCATTCAAATCCTAAAAGTATAAACAAAATCAATTTTTTAAAAAAATAAGGAAATCTGGAATTTAAAAACTTAGGAACTATAAGAAGCTTAGCAACAGAATACAAGAGATAGAACAGAGAATCTCATGCACTAAAGACAAGACAGAAGAAATGGATACTTCAGTCAAAAAAAAAAGTTAAATGAAAAAGCAGACAAAAAATCTAGGAAATCTGAAACATTATGAAAAGACCAAATTTAAGAATAATAGGAATAGAAGAAGGAGAAGAAACCCAGGTCAAAGACACAAAAAAAATATTTTCAACAAAGTCGTGCAAGAAAATTTCTCTCACCTAAAGAATATGACTACCAAGGACCACAAATCACACAGAATAACAAATAGATTGGACCAAAAAGAAAGTCTCCCCGGCACATAATAAACAAGCACTAAACATACAGAACAAAGAAAGAGTATTAAAAGCTGCAAAAGACCCACTAACATATAAAGGCAGAACTGCTAGAATTACATGGGACTTGTCAACAGAGACTCTGATGGTCAGAAGGGATGGGACAGATGTGCTATAGACTCTAAGAGGCCATAAATGCCAGCCAGGACTACTGTAACCAGCAAAACTTGCAATCACAACAAATGGAGAAAATAAATATTCCATAATAAAACCAAAATTAAGCAATATGCATATGCAAATCCAGCCCTACAGAAGGTGCTAGAAGGAAAACTTCAACCTCAAGAAGGTAATTATACCCAAGAAAACACAAGGAATAACTCTCTGCATCTAAACCTGTTTCTTGGGCTCCTTTGCTTCTGCTTGTTTGTTTTGTCCTATTCTGGTGTATTTGCTTCTGTATCCCTTAGAAGCCTGTTTCTCTTCTAATGAGAGACAAAAAAGGTATGGATCCAGATGGGGGGGAGGAGGTGGAACTGTGGAGGAGTAGGTAGAAGGTGGCACAACCATAATCAGGGTATATCATATGAGAAAAAAATAAATTTTCAATCAAATAAAACCAGATGAGGACTGTGTTTTTCTTGCTCAAGTCACCAGATGGTTTACCTCAAATGTGGGGGGAAACGGCAGTAATTACCAAGCCTCCCTGCTCTCTACCTCTCTCCTAAGAGCCAGCTCCTCCTTCCTACCCCTCATTTCTAATTCCCTTCTGTCTCTTGGGCCAATGTGCTTCTCCCAGTACATGCCAGGACGCTTCAGCTCTAACAGGCTCTTTCCCTAGCTAACTGCATGACCCTTCCATCCTTCTGCCTTCCTTTCTTCCTTCCTTCCTTTTTTCGTCCTTCCACCTAGTAGTTGCTTAGGTGCCATCTCTTTAAAGAGGCCACTCTAGGGAACATTCTCTAAGGATTCTTTCCTCTCTGTCCTGAACCTACTTTACCATCCATTGGAACCTCTAATCATGTTTTGTGCTCACTTGTAATTGAGTGTCTGCCCTCTTAGATAATACAAGCATACAAGCGTGGCTTCCTATTTGCCTGACAGCACCTTGGTTCAAGATGCCTGGGGCAGCAAGGGAAACTCCTGCAGCTACTAAGTAGAGACAAATTGACCTGTCTTCCAGCATCTTTTTAAGTTTTTACTTTTTTAGATTTATCTTTTCTCGTGTGTGTGTGTGTGTGTGTGTGTGTGTGTGTGTGTGTGTGTGTGTGTTGCCTGTGCATGCATATATGCCATACTTGAAAGCCTGGTACCCAAGGAGGTCAGAAGACAGCTTCTGATCCCCTGGAACTGCAGTTACAGACACTTGGGTGCCACCACGTGGGTGCTGGGAATTCAACTGGGGTCCTCTGCAGAGGAGTAAGTTCTCTTAACCACTCTGCCATCTCTCTAGTCCAGTCCTTCAGCATCTTTGCTTACTTACAAGAATGACGTCAGAAGTATTGCTTAGAGTAATGAGCTGAAGAACATATAATCAATACTGTCAATGGCTTAAACAGTCCTGTAACTATGAAAGACACCTGTCCAGTACCTCGGGAGAGGTTGGTCTCCCTCATCTGTCTCATTGGCACCACCTGACTAAGCTGCTGGGCCACAGGCTGAAATCCCTGAGAAGCCCCTCTGTTCCAGTTTAGCCCAATTAGCACAGATTACTTACAATGTTGTCTCAAATGATTAATTGAGACACTTGAGGGATGCCAAGAACTACAGAGTAAAGTCCTGTAATGTGTCTGTGCATGTGTAAGTACACACACACACACACACACACACACACACACACACTACAGAGGTTTCTCAGCTGAAACAACCCTGTGCCCTGAGAATATTTATGTGGATGAAGTAGGTCTTGCTGAGGACAAACAAGGCTCTTGTCACTGAATTTTCAGCCCCATTCAGAAAACTGTACAAAAAAATTGTACAGTTCTTTTGAAGGGAAATAAGGTAACATGTTCAGTAAGTCTAAAATGGTGACATCCAGGTCTTGCTTTTCACCTGGTTCCAGTGTGTGACTCGGCTCTTCCATGAAAGAAAACACATTTCACACTGTATTTACTAAAAGGTGGGGCGCCCACAGCATATAAGGTTGTACTGCTTAGAGTAGACTAAACATTTGTGTGGCCCAAATTCATATGTGGAAGCCCCCAACCCTAAAGTGAGCATTTTGAAGTTACAGCCTCTAAGGAGGGGGAACAGAGGAAGGGGCTGTGGGAAGATCCAGAAGAAATATCTACCATATAAGAAGGGTGCTCTCACCAGGAATTCTCAACCCTGCTCAATTCACCAACTTGTAGTATTTATTGTATTATGGCAGCTGGAGCTGACTGGGACAAGTCTGTTTTGGCCAAAGCAAATTCATCAAAGCAAACAAGTTTTTTAAAAAAAATAAAGGCCTTAGTAACTATAGCAGGAACAGGAGATGAGCCCAGATGAGTTAATGATTTGTCCTTTTAAAATAAAATATTAATGACAATAGGAATATTCGATTCTTTGAAACTATAGCCTTGATAAATATTTGATGACATGTGTTGAGCGAAAAAATGAATTAGCAGTGGTCATGTTCTATGACAGATGAAGCAGAGGCCCTGGCTCACTGCTCCCGCATACATAAGACTATAGATAATAAAGATTTCAGGAGGGCTGGAGAGATAGTTCAGCAGTTAAGAGCACTAACTGCTCTTCCAAAGGTCCTGAGTTCAAATCCCAGCAACTACATGGTGGCTCACAGCCATCTGTAATGAGATCTGATGCCCTCTTCTGGGATGTCTGAAGACAGCTACAGTGTACTTACATATAATAAAAATAAATAAATAAATAAATAAATAAATAATAAATAAGATTTCAAGAATGAATGAATTCTGTCTTGCAAACTGATTCATCCTCTGAATTGATAGTACAAGACCAACACCCTAAGAGGCATGCCATTGACCACTGACAAGGCAAGAAGCTGTTCTGGAATGATAGGAGAACCTGGCTTGGAATCTCTAGGAAGCCTGTATTCCCCATATTCAGCATCAGTGAAAAGGGGAAATGACACTGAACATGAAATATCGACGCCTGAACATGAAATATCGACGCCAGAACATGTGGGAAAAGCCTCTCTGTGCTCATCCAAGCACTGCATTGTAAGCTGAAGATGTTGTGATCCTGAGAGTGGAGCGGCTTGCTTAGCTCTAGGCTGGAAATAAACAGCAGCTGGTGAGTTTCAGACTACAAAGTCAGACCATTCTACATGCCCATGGTTATCTGAGGATTGCAAGGGGGTGGCTGATTTATCTTCAACATGATCCCCTAATATACACACATGTATGTATATAGGTATATGTGTATATATACCTATATACATATAAAATGGTCTCGACAGCCTGATTCTAGGAACACATGTTTATTATTGTTGCTATTTTTATGTTGTTTGGTGGCATCACGCCATTTCCAGTGTGCTTTACTGTTTGCTGTGGTCTAGACGTCAATGGCCCCATGTGTTGGTGATGGCTGTTGAGATGTACTGGCACCTTTAAGAAGAGAGGGGAAGATCTTTTCGGTACTGAAGGGTGCATTTGAGGGGATGGTAAGATACTGGAATCCTCTTCTTTTTGTACTCTGGCTCATGATGTAAGCAGTTTCCCCCCCCCCCCAAGTCTCTCCTCCTGCCACAACCTGCTGCCTCGCCGCAATCCCAAAAGATCAGACTAGAAAATCCAACTGCAAGATAAAAGAAACATCTCATGCTCACAAGTTGCCTGCTACATGTATTTTACTACAGGCTAAACGAGACGACATCCTGTTGTCTACTGCAGCCTCGCACGTGGAAGAGTCTGAAATTCTAAAACTAAGACACAAACAGTATCTGTATGATCTCGGGGGAGCACTTAATTCTGGCATTTCATAGTCTGCTCAGAAGTTCCCTTCTGTCGCTGAGGTCTGACCATTGAGCTGCATCACTTTGCCCACAGATTCTCTAATGGAGGTATCGATCTGCAGTCATTCTCCTTGGAGGCAGACAGGAAGGGAATGTTCCTGCTTCATATGTTCCTGTTCCTCTGTCTCTTATCTCCCCTTATCTAGTTACTTTGAAATCATCCCGTGAACATCTATTTGGTGTGTGTAATGCAGCAGGTGTAGAGATCTGCCACCTGATGGAGCTTTCTCAGTTCCTAGACTCTCCCATCTTCTCCTGTTCCTCATCTCCCTATTTACACTCTCTGGTTTTTCCTGGAAAAATATTTTCTTTGCATCCAGACAGGTAAATTCTCAGGTAGAAGACCATAAGAGGGAGGAACAAATGGAGTCAGAGAACGCATGGTCAGAGGCAGAGATAGGGCTTCTATGGTCAGAGGCAGAGATGGGCTTCTATGGTCAGAGGCAGAGATGGGGCTTCTATGGTCA
>NW_022196905.1:168835189-168840695 GCF_008632895.1 Mastomys coucha | reverse complement strand
TTCTATGGTCAGAGGCAGAGATGGGGCTTCTATGGTCAGAGGCAGAGGTGGGGCTTCTATGGTCAGAGGCAGAGATGGGCTTCTATGGTCAGAGGCAGAGATGGGCTTCTATACCTCCTGCTGCTTTTTTTTCTACACAAGTAATTTGGAGCCTGGAATGTGCTCCAGAAATGATGCTTCTCTTGGCTCCAAATGCCAAGACCCTTGCCAAATTCCTCCTTCATTAAAACAAGAATCCGGCAGATCTGTGCTGAACAACAATGGATGCCAGACCCAGAGTTAGAGGCCTGATACCTGGCTCTGATTCAATCTTCATCTAAAGCAAATCGTGTGCAAGGTGAGGGTGGGGTAGATGACTGTTTCGGCTCCTCCTGTGCTTACAAGGAATCTTGGCATCCTCGCAGTACCTCAAACTATGGCTACTAACTGAGACCTTTTGGATTTATTTTAGGAATTATAAAAGAGAATGCTTGGGCGCAGCCCTCCACTGGTGCCCAATACCAGCTTCGGACAGAATTCTTCCTCGGGAACTAAGTCTTTCCCTCCTAAGTTCTTTATTCCTGATGAATTTTCCTGGTCTCAGACCACTAGGGCCCCTTCTCTCTTCTCATTACCATACCAATTGTCCTTTTATTAGAGTTTGACAAACTTACTCATTCTGAGAAATAACTGACAAGAAAACCAATGAAACTTCCTGTGATTCATTATGATTTTGCTAAAGATAGCATCCTTGGTGGTCTTCAACTATGAGAGAAAAGCATTGATTGAAAAAAAATAATAGTTGAATAATTCCAACAATTATGACTGAGAGATACAATGTTTTTGACATCTTTTGCTGTATTTCTGTTTTTTCTTTCTATTATTATGCCACGGGAATGGTAGTCACTTCTGCTAACGTGTAGATCTGGTACTCAGTGTGAAACCGAATAGTAAATATTTAATGGATTCTTCCAAGCTTGGGAGCTTATTAGAATGACTTTGCTCAGTTCTCTCATGTATCCACACATCCTGAAAGTATTCCCAGGGTACAGTGGATGCTTAATAAATATTCATTAAATGAATAAACAGACATCATCCCATAGGAAAAGGGCTGGGAAAACAAATAAGCCAGAGTTTCTTTTCTTTGGGAACACACACAAGCACTCAGATGTGAAAAATGAACCTAAGAGATGTCTCATAGTAACAGGTAACTGATCTTATCTATCAAACCCAAAACAAAAACAAAACAAAAAAAATGAAAGGATATCCAGTGTCGGCTGAAAAATAAATTTGTGTAATTAAACATTGGTACAGTGAGTAGTAAGATGAAGTAATATAAGGAAGGGGAGGGTCCATCCAAAAATCTAAGTAGATCGCACTGACTCCCGAGGTTTCAGAGTGAGGTTGGGTCCCTATTATTACATTATTATCATGATCTATGAGAAGTGTACACACAGAGAACACAGGTCCACACCCCTGCAGCCTCCACACTGGAGAAAAAGGACCAGTTTCTCCTCCAACTTCAATTTTCTAATGGAATAGTCACTGCATACAGAGGATGATGCACAGTCGAACCTAGAGTTAATGCTAATTATCTTCGCGAACCACTGAGGTGTGGTCCTCGGGAAGTGCATGTTAAGAATCAATTCTTTCATAGTAAAAGGAATATCCTAATAAATTAAGGCCAAAAAACAAACAAACAAAAAAAAGAGTCAGATGTATGAACACTCATCATCTGCCAAGCACCCGGAAGCTGATCGTTGTGATTGCAGGACTCTATCCAAGACTTTTCAGAGAACAGTGCTGGCGCTATTGGGAGTGAGCTGCTTCAGAGAGCAGCGCTGGCACCACTGGGAGTGAGCTGCTTCAGAGAACAGTGCTGGCGCTATTGGGAGTGAGCTGCTTCAGAGAACAGCCGCTGGCACCACTGGGAGTGAGCTGCTTCAGAGAACAGTGCTGGCGCTATTGGGAGTGAGCTGCTTCAGAGAACAGCGCTGGCGCCACTGGGAGTGAGCTGCTTCAGAGAACAGCGCTGGTGCCACTGGGAATGAGCTGCTTCAGAGAACAGCGCTGGCGCCACTGGGAGTGAGCTGCTTGGTGTTCTCTGCCCTTAGAGGTTACTCTGCCTGCTTTGGAGCATGGACATGGTGGAAGGCGACTTCTGAGCATGTGTAAGGCAGTGTCCACGCGGATCTCACAGCCTATGATGTTTAAGTGTAGGATTTAATGCTACAAGTGCCTCTCTCAGTCTAAAACTTGTAATAATGAAATGTAGCAAATATATATATGCTACTGAGAAATAAAGACAAATTACTCATGGAGCAACACTTCTCAAGATCTTGCTCTTAGCTTCGTAACAAAACTTCTTTGTAACAATTAAATTATTCCAAATCCCAGAGAACTGGCATGTAAATGGCCACGGTCCCCTAAATACTCAGCAGTGCCTTCCTCGTTGCCTGGCCCTTCCCTCTGTACTTTTATCCTCACCTCCTGTTAATTCTCTTTTCTTATCAACAATTCCTTTTTCCATTGGTCACATAGCAAACAGACATTTAGGTTTATATTTGCTAGCCACTGAGGTTATCCTTGGAAAGTGCATTGCAAAAACCAATTCTTTCACAGTAAAAAAAAAAAAAAAAAAAAAAAAAAAAAAAGAAAAAAAAAAAAAAAAAAAAAAAAAAAAAATAATAAGGCAAAGAAAAAGTCACGATGTATGCTCAATATCCAAAAGTTGTTTATAATTTTTATGATTTGCAAGACATCTCACAGACATTTTTGTTAGAATATTGAAATAAATAAAACTTGCTAGTTTACAAAAATGTATTAAATTATTAACAGGCCCATGGGATATATTGTAGAAAATTAAATTTCTAAACAGAGACTCGGCAATTGTTAGTAGACATGATATAAAAATGTCCACCTCGTAAATCTCTGCTGAGCACTTTAACAATCTTGGAAGCAGCATTCAATGCACTCAGTCATATTTCTTCCCCTCTTTGATGTCTATCCAGTTCGTGATGCACAGTGACTTAGGAGAGCAACCCGCAGGAAATGAGCAAGCCTTAAACTGTACTCAAAGCCCTGGCTTCTTTAGCAATCTGTTTATAGAGAGCTCTTGGAGTTCTCCATCTGAGGTACATTTTAAAGGTTATCTGGAAGGGATCAACCTCTGACTTTTACAATAACACCACAACCCACGACCCACGACCCACAGGGTTGTTTTCCCTCCTGTGAAGAACCGGACACCTGCAGTGTACATTTAGTTTAAGGTGATCTTACCTGAGAGAGTGGCACTGAGAACCAAGAAGACCTGCAGGAAACCTGTCATGACGTCTGCTTCAGAGAGACGATTTCCTTTCAAGCTCAGAGTGTTTCCACTGGAAAGAAGCAGGGTTTAAAAACAAAATACAAGTGGTTCAAAGCCTCGATGAAACCCAAGGGGATCATGACCAGCTGCCTGATGAAAATAGTCACAAGTCACCTCCCGTCGGTGTGGGCTTCTTAAAGTGCACTTCGCTGATGCCCAGTGAGCTGTCAGGTCTTGTGAGGCTAAAAACATCTCTCTGGGTCCTAACTCCTGACTTATCTTATTAATTCACTGTCTTACAGAGAGAGATAGGATGAGAGAGAAGGGTGAAGCTATACGATTTTTAAAACATCACTGGGGTGTTTTCTTGTGTTTGCAGACCTATGTGATGAGAATGCCTGCATTTCATTGTATCTGTGGTGGAGGTAAGTGAAACACTGCCCACTGGGAGCTCCTCAGTTTCAACCAGGAGTGTGCAAGCAATGATGTCCAGCCACCTTCTGTGTCTGATGGCACTCATGCATGCTGACATTAGACTTTCTCTCTGTGTTCCTTTGAACCTGCTGGTTCCCCTCGTCCTGGCTGCAGCAGACATGGTGGGAGTGACATCTCTCTGTATTCACTCAAGAGGCTGAAACATTATTCTTCCTGTCCCACCATCTGCATGGTCGATGGAACAGCTTCCTTTTCTTCTGTATGTACATAGGGCAGGGCAGGGGGTGGGGGAAGGGGGACGTGAAGAGGCTCTAGCTGGCACAGATCTAATCGATGAGCAAGTGTAAAGTGAGAGCCACAGAGATAAGGTAGCCAGAAACAGAAACCAGTTACCTACATGTGGCAGATCATGGGGCGGCATCCAGGCACCAGATGAATTTGACTTTACAGGGATAGGTTTGGGACTCCTCGATGATATCTCCTTCATCTTCTACTAGCATGTGGCAGTCAGCTTCCTGTCACCAGGACAAAGACCTGAGATCAATAGCTAATAACAAAAGATCAGTTGAGGCTCACACAGACTTCAGTCCTGTGATCAATGGGCCCTGTACTGGCTAGTTTTGTGTGTCAACTTGACACAGGCTGGAGTTATCACAGAAGGGAGCTTCAGTTGGGGAAGTGCCTCCATGAGATCCAGCTGTGGGGCATTTTCTCAATTGCCCCTTGTGGGTGGTGCTATCCCTGGGCTGGAGGTCTTGGGCTCTATAAAAGAGCAGGCTGAGCAAGCCAGGGGAAGCAAGCCAGTAAAGAATATCCCTCCGTGGCCTCTGCGTCAGCTCCTGCTTCCTGACCTGCCTGAGTTCCAGTCCTGACTTCCTCTGGTGATCAACAGCCATGTGGAAGTGTAAGCTGAATAAACCCTTTCTTCCCCAACTTGCTTCTTGGTCATGATGTTTGTGCAGGAATAGAAACCCTGACTAAGACAGGCCCCTTACTTGGGCTTGTGTCTAAGCCACGAACAGGCTGGAATAGGCTGGTGAGGACGTCCTATTAGCTGTGTCCAGACGCCCAGCTGTTGCTCTGGAGTGAAATGTCACAAGATGAAAGGAACCTTGCCCTAGGGGGCAGGAGATGCAAGCTCTGGCCTCCTGTCTGGCCAGCTTAGGTTCCCTTTGGTATTCTAGCCCACATCCCTCTGTTCCTCCTGCCTGTCTCTGATGTGCATCCCAAGTCCCTGTGGAAGGCCTACTGGGTCTCCATGACCAGTCACGTACTAATATTTAAGACTAGTCCTCGAAGAAAGAAGCCATGCTGTCTCAGGAATAAACTGGCCATCACTCACCCTCATGTACAGCAAGAATCCCTTTTCCTCCTGGGAAATCATATGTAAAAATGCTTGTTATCCCATCATGGGGCAGGAAATTCAATCTGAGCATTAAAAGATTCCCATCTCTTTCTCCAAGACAGCAAAAGACTCTGGCAGGTTTACAAGCCCCTGTAGCCTCCAGTCTGTCTTGACCCCAGTGAATAGGTCAGTGGCCATCAGCTGGTCACTCAGATTTAGCAGCAGCAGCTCCTGATGCGTGTCTGATGCCCAGGACTGTATAAAGAGCAGAAAGCTCAGGAATAGGAATAGGCCACACACACAAGCATGCATGCATGCACACACACAGGTACACACCAGGGACTATACCACACTAGAAGTGGTCCTGCTTGCTAGAAGGAACCACTGGCCTCTGCTCTTAAGTCTTTTTTTCTTTTTTTTTTTTTTTTTTTTTTTTTTTT
>NW_022196905.1:168833936-168835077 GCF_008632895.1 Mastomys coucha | reverse complement strand
GGCCTCGAACTCAGAAATCCACCTGCCTCTGCCTCCCAAGTGCTGGGATTAAAGGTATGCACCACCACGCCCGGCTGCTCTTAAGTCTTAAGAAGACCTCTTCTGCCTTCTGGTTTAGAGAGCCTCTCTTCTCCATCCATTGGAACACCTCAAGAGTCTTTCCTGAGAGCATAGGCTTTAGAAAGCAGCAGGCATCCAGTGCTTGCCAGAAGATAAGCCATCTGAGGCTAGCTTCCGCTTTGAGGTCTCTGCAAACACAAATGCCTGCCTCCCTTCCTGAAGAATGGATGGGGATAAAGACCACACTGTGAACAAAGCACAGCTTATCTCTCAAAGCGCCCTTCAGAGCCAGGGACGAGTGCTCTTCTTGAGATCTGCTGCAGTAAAGCACCTCAGCCAAGGGGAAATGCTGTGTGTGGCCACCCAGGTAAAACTAAAAATAACCAGGCTCTCTCTGGTGTCGCTGGAAAGTAAGCTGCAGCCTAGGGCAAAACTCTGTAGATCCATGCTAACCTAATGCTGGTGGAAGAGGCTCCTGTCGGGCTCCTGGGGCTCGGAGGATCTCCAGGACTGTCTCCATAAAAGATGTGCGCCCAACAGAGATGAAAGGAAAGTGATAAAGCCGGCAGAGTTCCCATTCAGAAAGTAGGTCATGCTGAGTAGGTTTTCTACGGTGAGGGAGCATAGGTGTGTCCTGATGCTAATAGGACCCTTATCGGGGCTATTGAGATGGCTCAATGGTTTAAGAGCACTGACTAGCCAAGCGGTGGTGGCACACGCCTTTAATCCCAGCACTTGGGAGGCAGAGGCAGGCGGATTTTTGAGTTCGAGGCCAGCCTGGGTTACAGAGAGAGTTCCAGGACAGCCAGAGCTACACCCTGTCTCGAAAAAAAAAAAAAGCACTGACTACTCTTCCAGAGGACCCCGATTCAAATCCCATCACCCACGTGGCAGCTCACAACCACCTATAACTCAAAGATCTGACACTACAGACATACGGGCACTGACACACATAAAGTAAAACTATTTTTAAAAAAAATTCACAAAGCACTTTTACAACAAAAATAACTCTTTCCTGATCAACTTTCCTGATGCAGCCACCATCAAGGTTCTGGTTCCTCGCTTTTTTTTTTTTTTAAGA
>NW_022196905.1:168831910-168833576 GCF_008632895.1 Mastomys coucha | reverse complement strand
CCACATGGTGGCTCACAACCACCCATAATGAGATCTGACGCCCTCTTCTGGTGTGTCTGAAGATAGCTGCAGTAAATTATGCTGGAGCGAGCGGGGCTGGGGCAAGTGGTAGAAAGTCCTGAGTTCAGTTCCCAGCAGCCACACACATGATAGCTCACAGTCATCTGTACAGCTACAGTGTACTCATACAGATAAAATAAAATAAAATAAATCCTTAAAAGAAAGAAAGAGAGAAAGAAAGAAAGAAAGAAAGAAAGAAAGAAAGAAAGAAAGAAAGGTTCAGGGAAGAGTCGTGGGTAGTTCCAAAGCATAAGTGAGAGGATCCAGAGCGAAATGAGTGGATGTAACGGAGGCAATGGTTGCCTAAAGCATCTCAACCTGGAGGAAGGTCTCTGGTGATTGGACAATAGTTCTGTCACATTTGTCACCTTAAGGCATTGGTCCTCAACTGGTGGGTAGTGACCCCCAAAAGATCATCAGAAAACACAGGCGTTTACGATTCATAATAGTAGCAAAATAACAGCTATGAAGTAACAGTGAAAATAATTTTATGATTGGGAGAGGGGTTGCCACAGGATGAGGAACTGTAACCAAAGGATCGTAGCGTTAGGAGGGTTGAGAACCTCTGTCTTAAAGGTGGAAGGTGTGTCTCAGAAAACTACTTAAGTGTAAGTACCAAGTGATAACTGAGCCAAATCCAACCACATAGCTTTGTCATCCACTGCAGATGGCAGCAGCCTCAAAGGGCAGGGATGCTTGACCCATGCTAACTAGAGGTATCGGTGTCCAAATTTGTGTGAATTGGATACTAGATATATTTTTCTGCTCTGTGGTTTTCTTTAACCCACTCATTAAAATTACTACATTGCATCTATTGGTGAATGTGTGCTCACGCCCACCTGTGAGATACAGCACATGTAGAGAGGTTAAGGACAACCGGTAGGAGTCAGTTCTCCCCAGCCACCACATGACTTCCAGGGTATCAAACTCAGGTCTCAGGTTTAGCCGCAAGTGCCTTTACCCACTGAGCCAGCCCACTGGCCCTCTTTCAACAACTTTTGCAAAGCTATACCAACTAAACCTCCTTGAGCACTGCATTGAATGAATGTCTTTAATGGCAGAGAATAATTACACGATACTGAGAATCCCTAAGACTGGCCCTGGGGCAGCTTGGCCTCAGTAGAGTCATCTGGCACATGCACGGTTTTTTGTATGATGAAATGTGGTATAAGAAAACATTTGCCCAGAAAGGTCAAGAGACTGAGAGTCTAAAAAAGGAGGCATTAGGAGTTATCAAGAGCCAGGAGCTAAAAGTAGGGAAACGGAGTCTGAAGGAACTATCTCTTTGCTACATAAAGCTTGCATGTGACAGCTAAGCCCCTCACTACCACCATTCTACAAGAGCAAAACCAAAGCTCAGGATGGCAGGATGGTAGAGTCATTATAAAGAATCACAGGGCGAACTGGCTGCAAAGTCAGGGTCAGAAATGATTCTCCTTATGATGTTTTTTTTTTTATATGATCGGCCCAGGGAGTGGTACTATTAGGAGGTGTGGCCCTGTTGGAGTAGGTGTGTCACAGTGGGTTGCCATGGGCCGGCCGATCTGGGCCTCCCTCAACCCGCGGGAGAAATGGGGTCCTAGTCAGGTCGACAAGGCGTAGGCGA
>NW_022196905.1:168817939-168831533 GCF_008632895.1 Mastomys coucha | reverse complement strand
TGGAAGCAATGACCAGGAGATTTCAATCTAGCATTTCCTGCTAATTCTCTGGTTCTAGCCCGGGGCAGACAGTGGGAAGTTCCGACCTGACACTTTTAGCTAATGTCCTAGAGTGAGGGAAACCCTACATTACTCTCTAGTATGCAAAACATTTCTAACTATTATGAACTGTCTATTGCCCTAAGGAATGTACTCGACCTCTGTTGCTAGCTCTGGCGAGGTTAGAAACAATGTGTAGGCCAGGAGACAATGCCCAATCTTAACCACTTACGAATCATTTCTTGGGGGTACCTTTATGCCTAATTATGAGGCCATGTTGATGATTGGAAAGACTAATCTGGAACACATCTGAGTTAGGGGATACCAGCGACTGTCTGAAATCCAGGAGGCACAGAATCCTTTTGGATTCTTATTGCCTCTTATCCTTTAATCAGGATTTTATCCCCGATATTTTGGATGTAACTGGAATAGACAAGTGTGCGTAGCAGTGGGTGTGGACGTTAAGACCCTAATCCCAGCTGCCTGGAAGTCAGTATTCTATCAGCCTTCAGATGGAGATGTAGAACTCTCAGCTCCTCCTGCACCATGCCTGCCTGGATGTTGCCATGTCCCTGCCTTGATGATAATGTACTGAACCTCTGAACCTGTAAGCCAGCCCTAGTTAAATGTTGTTCTTTATAAGAGTTGCCTTGGTCTGTTCACAGCAGTAAAACCCTAACTAAGACACTCCTGTAATCCAGAACTTCATCTTTGGACTGTTTCCAGAGCCCTGAGCCATAAGGACCAGATCTCCATCTAAGCACTCACAAGCAATGGGGAAACAGAGCCTGAACTGGCCATCTCCTGTAACCAGGTGTGACCCTCCTACAGCTGAGGGCTGATTCTTCAGACCCCGCCTTCCACAGATAGCCACGCCTCTCTGCCCACCCCCTGCTAATTGCCACGCCTCTCTCCAAGTTCCAGTTATGCCAGAAGTCCTGCCTCCAGAGACTGAAGATGAAGCTGCTGATTGGGTCAAGTTGCTGACGAACTTGGGGGAGGGGTTTTGCTTTACCTATCTACCTGTTTGCTTGTAACAAAGAGAATTCAATGAATGATGGCAGACTGAAAGCACACCATGTGTTGGTCTAATTTTCTCAAACCCTTCCCGCATTTCCTGTACCCCAAAGTATTCGGGCCTTGACCCCCATTCCAGAAAACCCATTCGTACGAGTGGCTGCTGGCAGCTACAACCAGGCAAGACTTTCTGTGGAGGGACTGGGACACCAACCCAGCCACAAAACCTTTGACCTACAAATTGTCCTGCATACAAGATGTGCTAGGGTAAAGGTGGCTCAGAAACTGTAGGAGTGGCCAACCAACGGCTGGTCCAAGTTGAGACCCATTTCATGAGAGGGAGTCCACCCCAACACTGCCAGGAGGACCAGAAACCAGAGGCTGGATAGCCCAGAGGTCTAGGACAGAACTGTGGGGCGGTGGGCTGTTCTGATAGCCAGAGTCCAGTAGAGTGGCCACCTCAGAACCCCAGAGACCCACTGAGCAAAGTAAATTCGTTCACAAGGGACGGTAGGAGTTCGGTGATAACTCCTGAGACCAATGACTCAGATTTCAGCCCAGACTCCCCACAACGGCCCCAGCAGGAGAGGTGTGTAATATTGGTCAAGCCCTCTTACATGCAAATAAAATTCTCAGTCCAAACCAATGAGAGATAACTGCTGCCGAAATCTGAATGACCCCCAAAACTATATATATGTATGGTATGCAGGGAAGTAAAGCATGTGAAAGATCTACTCCGTGGTCTGAGCCTTCTGTTCTCAGAGCTGTTAACACTCGGGAAGAGATTTGCTCTCCCGAAACGCGGCCTGAAGCTTCGCCACAATCCTCACTGGCTAGTCAGCCTGTCGGCCCAGCCCATCCTGACTCAGTACAGGGCAGCATGGAGAAACAGAGCGGTCTAGAAGACACAGCAGAAACGCCCCCGTCTGTCCGTGCTTGCTGGTTTCCCTTCGCAAGGGCTCCTTCACCAAGCCGGGCCAGAGATCCCCGTGGGAAACCTCCAGCAATAAGACCCACACAGAACCAAACACACAAATGGCAAAGGAAAAAAAAAAAACAATGATTCTTAATGATATTCTGCCATACTCATAACCTAACTCAATTGACATCAGAGAAGCTTCAGCCAGCAACTGATGAAAACAGATGCAGAGATCCACAGCCAAACAGTAGGTGGAGCTTGGGGAATCCTGGGAAAGATGGTTTTGTAGGAACCAGAGGGAACAATGACACCACAAGAAACCCCACAGAATCAACTAACCTGGGCCCATAGGGGCTCTCAGAGACTGAACCGCCAACCAGGAAGCCTGCAAGGGACTGACCTAGCCCTCTGCACACATGTTACGGTTGTGTAGCTTAGTCTGCTTGCGGGGCTCCTAACAGCAGGAGCGGGAGCTGTCTCTGACTGTGTTGTCTGCCTCTGGGACCCTCTTCCCCTACTGGGCTCCTCAACAGGAGAGGATGTGCCTAGACCAACTGCAACTTGATGTGCCAGGGCTGGTTGATATCCATGGAAGGTCTGCCATTTTCTGAAGAGAAATGGAGGAGGAGTGGATGAGGGGAGGCAAGTAAGTGGAGAGAGACTGGCAGAGGAAACTGTGGTAGGATGTAATATGCATATATATTATACAATATGTATCGACAAAATATAGTTACAATTTTGGCCCAAACTTGAGAGAGAGCTTTTCTTGAGTTCTCAGTCTGCCTCTGCTTTCTGTACATCTGGGTTAAAGCTCAAAATAATGATAGCGCAAGGGCTGAGAATATGACAGAGCTTTCTCCTGGATAGACCTGGGTTACTACAGGGATGGAGAATAGAACACTCCAACAGTGTTTCCTGGGAGGAGCCAGAACTGGAAAAGATGTACTTATGTTTTGGTTTTAGCTACAGTCTCAACTATATAGCCCTGGCTGGCCTAGAACTTTCTGTATAGATTAGGCTAGCCTGTGCCTGCCTCCTGAATTCTGTGATTAAAAGGCAAGCTTTAGAAGTACAGCTTACTCTCTAGGCCTGGCCACGATGCTGAGTACGCAGTGTGAGTCATTCGGTTAAGCATGCCTACAGTTAACAGTAAAGTTTGGATGTGGGACTTGGGCGCCCTCTAGTGGATAATAGATTACACCATAGATCCGCACAGAGATGATTCTTGCAAAGGGGGCGTGAACTTTAGATATTAACTTTCCTTTACATTTAAGTTAAAATAGTAAGTTCTACATATACTCCAAACCCTGCACCAGCTGGTGGTGGGTATCATTCAGCAGCAGCTCCGCCCTTCCACAGACAGCTCCTAGGAGGAGATCAGGCGCAGCTACAGCCCACAGCTGGAGACTCTCCAGGTGGATTTCTTGATGCTCAGTGCAGAGCTTGCATCTAGGCAGGACCCCGTGATTGCGTTAAAGGCGGAGCACCTTTGAGAGACTTACACGATGCCCTTCACATTAACCACATACGGCAGTGTTTCCCAGTCAGCTAAGAGCTTGTGAGAAACACAAATCCCTGGGTGCTTTCCTCTGGAGACTGAAGAAGTGCAACAGAATCTGAAGAGAGGATGCGTTGCAGCCCACTGTCCACTGACTGACCTCTCCTTCCGAGTTAAACCACCACAGACAGGGACCAGGTACAAACATGAAACCAAACCACAGTAACCTGCTACAAAGAGAGAGGGTCCTTGTGCTGGGTGGGCTGCAAAGGCCCTGAAGTGAAGGTCACTGGAAAAGAAAGTGAGTGCAACCTTGCGAGAAGTCCAGGAGTGTGGCTGCCTGCCCCGCCCCCTTTACTCCTCCGTAAGGTATAGGTTCTCAACCTGTGGGTCGAGACCCTTTTGTGACCCAAACACTTTTTTCACAAGGATCGCACATCAAACAATCTTCCTATTCGATATTAACATTACGATATTCATAACAACAGCAAAATAGCTATTATGAAGTAACGACCAAAATAATTTTATGGTTGGGGGTCACCACATGAGGAACTGTACTAAAGGGGTCACAGCATTAGGAAGGTTGGGGACCACTGCCCTGAGGTTTCGTTCCTCTTGTGTGAAGGCACATAGTCCTCCACTACTGTAGCATTCTGTCATTCCACTATTACTAGTCAACTTAGTAATTTCTGAAGTTATAGTTTTCCACAGAGTTAAGGCGACCTCGTCTGTGACTAACAGACTAGACACCCTCTGCTAAGGCCCCTGGCAGGCAGAGGTGGTTACAGGCAATGGTGGAATCGTGGCTGGCACTGGTGGTTACAGGCAATACTTTAGGTGGTGGGTTGGCCTGCAGTTATGACTGAGTTATGCAGTTAAGGGTGGTTACAGGTAATGACGTTTGAAAGGGTACTGGAACAAGAGTCAGGAAACTTGGCTTTGGTCTCTTAATAACTGTGTGATTTTTATACAAATAAATGTTGTGGCTTCAGATTTCCTCCTCACCAAGATGGATTAGATGAAGTGTCAGTTCCAGCTGTTTGGGAGGGTCCTTCAAGAGCTTTAAACAAGAGCCAGGCAGTGGTGGTGCAGGCCTTTAATCCCAGCACTTGGGAGGCAGAGGCAGGTGGATTTCTGAGTTCGAGGTCAGCCTGGTCTACAGAGTGAGTTCCAGGACAGCCAGGGCTACACAGAGAAATCCTGTCTCGAAAAACCAAGGGGGTTGGGGGGGAGAGGGAGAGAGGGAGAGAGAAAGGGAGAGAGAGAGAGAGAGAGAGAACTTTAAACAATACAATTCACAACCATGCAGAACTCCAGTTCCAGCAGATCCAATATCCTCTCCAGATATCTCCAGGCACCGAGTGGTACGCATTCATACAGTTCCGTTCCCAGCAAGAATATGGAAGTTCCTAAGCATCCCAAAACACCCGTTCCTGGGTATCTGATGCCCTCTTCTGGCCTCTACAGACACTTGCATGCATGTGGTACACACACAGATACCGGCAAGGATGGGGAGGGGCAAATATTCATGCACAAAAAAAAAAATAAAATAAAATAAAAAAATAATAAATCTTAAGCAAAGATTAAGTAGCACCACAAATAATATTTCTAGAAATGTCAGAATAATGGAGCTTAAAAAATCGTTTAATCTTGCTCAATTAATTAACTTCATAATGAAACATTGGATAGGTGAATGAATTTCCTATAAATTATTTATCATTAGTCAAAATGTCATTCTGATTAATTATGCAGTATCATCTCAGGTGTTAATAAGAGTGGATAATTGCCTTTCTTATCTAGGGATCATGAGAACTAGGAATGAGTGGTCATTTGTAAGTGGTTAATAAATTTTTATGACTTCCTATTTCATATACTTCTTGACTACAGTTAATGTCAGACTCTCTTACTATATATATATATATATATATATATATATGTATATGTATATGTATATATATACAAAATTGTTATACTTAGTGGAAGAATTGGAGGTTGTAGACTAATATTTTAATTTATTGGACAAATGTATTCTGCTTTCCTAAACTATCTAAACTCATTCATAGGCTTCATAGGCACGCACCTGGTTTGCATGTGACCTCATAGGATCAGTCAAATCATTGTCTACTGTTGCAGTTCAGGGTTTCTAAATGCTTTTATCCTTTGAAAGTTCTGCCACATAAGAAATTCATATTTGTCTGATATATATTTTGAGCTTCTTAGATGTATATCTCTGTCACTATTGAACTTATAATGCACCGATATAAAAAAGTTACATTGCAGGGCAATGGTGGTGCTTGCCTTTAATTCCCACACTTGGGAGACAGAGGCAGGCAGATTTCTGAGTTCAAGGCCAGCCTGATCTACAGAGTGAGTTCCAGAACAGCCAGGGATATACAGAAAAACCCCTGTCTTGAAAAAAAAAAAAAAAAAAAAAAAAAAAAAACAAAAAAACAAAAAACAAAAACAATAACAAAAAAAAGTCAGCATTTTAAAGAAAAGCAAAGGGAACAGGACATTGGGATTGTGCTCCAAGAGATTTATTGACTTAGTTGGCTGGGAGATTGGATGTTTAAAATGTTTGTGGTCCTGGTCAAGCTAATCTGCAGCCACAGCCACAAGGAACGCTCGGTGGACTCTAAGCTCCCTCTGGGGGTGTGAATTCGCCTGCATCTTTGTTATAACTGGGTGACTCACTGCCCTGCCACGCCGAGGACTGTTCTCTGTCCAGGAACTCCCGTACTCTCAGCCGCGTTGTACATCAATTCCACCGACACGAGTACTGAAAGACAGAAAAGGCGTGCTCAGACTCTGAAATGTGAACTCATTGTGGGTTTTGAGTGAGCGTCCACGACGCTGCTCAGTAAGCCAGCTGGTGTCTCCAACACTGATCTCCACCCTTTACATACATGAGTAATACCTCTTTCACACTGGACTCTCAAAGGCTATAAACCATCACTATTTTTTTTCTGTTCTTCAGCCTGACAACCTGAAAATGTACATCTGCCAACTCAGGGATCAAGCAAAAGTGTGGTGCATACATTTTTGTTGTTGTTATCTTTAGTCCTTTTTTACAGTCCAGTCGTTATCCACCTCCCCCTCCACCGTCCAACAGTTCCTCATCCCATTCCTCCTCCTGCCACCCTGTCTCCAAGAGGGTGTCCCCACACCCCCACCTCACCCCACCAGACCTCCCTACTCCACGGAGCCTCAAGTCTCTCCAAGGTTAGGTGTGCCTTCTCTCACTGAAGTGAGACCAGGCAGTCCTCTGCTGCATATGTGTTGGGGGCCTTGGACCAGCTAGTGTTTGCTGCCTGGTTGGTGGCTCAGTATCAGAGAGATCTCAGGGGTCCAGGTCAGTTGAGACTGCTGGTCTTCCTATGGGGTCACCCTCTTCCTCAGCTTCTTCCAGGTACACACATTTTTAAATGCATCTACCTGTCCACTCAGGTGTCTGTGTGATCTCTACCTATCAATTCAAGTGTGTGCCACAACTTGGTACCAAGCCACATTCTCTCCATATTCAGCATATGCCCTAAAAATCAAAATGCAGCCCTGCAAACCGTCCCCTTTATTACCTGCGATCATTGAGTGTCAGGCTTTAGAGCCTTAGTTCCCAACCTCCCTAACCCTGCAACTGTTTAACACAGCTCCTTGTGTTGGGAGGACCCCCGACCATAAAATTATTTTCTTTGTTTGTTTGTTTTGTTTTGTTTTTTGTTTTTGTTTTTCGAGACAGGGTTTCTCTGTGTAGCCTTGGCTGT
This sequence comes from Mastomys coucha, assembly GCF_008632895.1. Classification (NCBI taxonomy): domain Eukaryota; kingdom Metazoa; phylum Chordata; class Mammalia; order Rodentia; family Muridae; genus Mastomys; species Mastomys coucha. Next base: position 168,824,299 of record NW_022196905.1, on the reverse strand, counting down.
CCTGGAACTCACTTTGTAGACCAGGCTGGCCTCGAACTCAGAAATCCACCTGCCTCTGCCTCCCAAGTGCTGGGATTAAAGGCGTGCACCACCACCGCCCGGCCCATAAAATTATTTTCACTGCTACTTTATGACTGTAATTTTGCTAGTTATGAATCATAATGTAAATATTTTTGGAGACAGGTTTGCTAAAGAGGTTGCAACTCACAGGCTGAGAACTGCTGCTGTAGAGCTACCAAGATGGCCTTCTGGCTTGTATGTCAGTCAGCTTCTGGCTGTGCTGACAAAAGCCTAACACTTCTCAGTGGGTCAGTGGGTCAGTAGGTCAGTGGGTCAGTGAGTCAGTGGTTTGGTGGGTCAGCGGTCAATGGGTTGATTGCTTTTATAGTAGCAATATTAGTCTTTTTTTCCCCCCACAAGCACAACAAAAGTAGATCATGGATTTGTTGAGTTATGGTTCAGTCGTAATCACAGCAGGGATTTGATGAAGGACGATGGCAAATGCACTTATATAAAGAAGTCTTCTGAGACATTGGTGAGACTCTACCCCATGCAGCTCCCTCCATTCTTCACGTGTCCCTTCTGCCTCTATCAGCCCTGTGCCTTCCTCACTTCCACGTTCACTGCCCCTCCGCCAAATACTCACCTTACTCACACGGTAAGCTCCTCCCATCCTCAGCAAGGCGAGCTAAGCATTCAGGGTCGACTTAAATTTGCCATCAGATTTTAAACCATGGGCGGTTCAGGTGATGACCATGACCATCTTTGTTCTGAAAGTTAAAGCAGATACACTTCGGTCCGAGGAGCAACCAAGCTCAGTAGTAGAAAGCCAAGTGATTTATTTTTTTTTTTCTTCCTCACAGCTGGGAAGAATTCCCTGAATACTTTTCTCCTTCCTGAGCCATGTTTGAATGTAACTCTGACCAAGTTTTTCCTTTGTCCTTGAGTTTGTTTGCTCCTAGCGGAGACCCTCTAGTGTGCCTGTTATTGCTTTACCTAAATGAACAGAGACTAGGAGAACATCATGAACTAAGCTTTGGTGCGTGCAGAGCCCAGCCCAGCCCACCCTTAGCATGGTCCTGTAAAGAACTTGAAAGTCTGCCTCCTGGGGGAATTCACTCTTCCTGAGGCCCTGGTCTAGGCCTAACACATGGCAATGTTCAGGGCCTCTGATTCCTGTGCGAATTCGCTCATCCTGAGGCCCTGGTCTTGGCCTAACATGAGGCAATGTTCAGGGCCTCTGATTCCTGTGGGAATTTGCTCTTCCTGAGGCCCTGGTCTTGGCCTAACACGAGGCAATGTTCAGGGCCTCTGCTGTGACTTACCCTGTCCTCATCCACAGATTTGCAGTGAGCTTCCTTTCCCCAGTGAGGTACTGAACACTCTTGGATTCCTCTCTGGGTGTGTCCATCAAACACAAAGGAAGCATTCACCATGCTTTCTGAATGAGACTGAAAGCAGATCTATGCTCAACATGACTCTACTTACCGGCCCATCCTCCTTTTTAAGTGCCCAAGGATATTTCTTTTTGAAATAGGTGTTCCCCAACACACCAAGGCCAGCTTATCCTCCACATAAGTGTCACCAATAGAAACTAAGTTGAGGCAGACATGGCCATGGGTGTCTGTAATCCCAAGACTTGGAATATTGAGGTAAGAGACTCACAGGCTCTAGGACAGCTGAGAAATACAGAAAGAACCTGCCTTAAAAAATAGGCAAAGAAAGGAGGGAATGTGGAGGGAGGAGAGAGGGGAGAAGAGAAGAGTCGGGGGAAAGAAAAAATAAACTCTCCAGTGGTTTCCTATTAGCTGGTGTTTTAACATTACACGGTCCTAAGTCCATTCCAAGGCCTAAGCGCCTTATACCAAAATTCACAGTCAGATAGTTTGAAACAGGAAATGGTGGGATTTTTCTGGAACTTAACCTTAAGTGGTAGAAAACTTTAAAGTTTTCCCCATGTAATTTTGCTGTGCCTGCCCTGAGAAACACTGAAGCAGAAGAAAGTTGGAGCCAAGGGCCACTGCTGTCTCTTCCTCACATTCCTGGCACCCTTAAGTCACTTTACATTGTGTACCACAGGCACTGGGGACTATCCTGCTTCAGGTAATGTTGGATTTCATCCAGGAGCCTGAGAGAAAGCCCTAGAGGATTGCTGAAGACTTGTCTCTGTACTGACCACTGAGGATAAATCTGGGAATAACCTTTCTGTCACTAATGAGGCACCGGGAAACAGAATTGGCCTGAGGCACTACTGAGCAGGCTTTCCGCTGATGGGGAAGCCAGATTCAGAGACTCCGATCCCCATCGCACACCTTTCCATGCCCGTGGAGATACAGTGAGTTTCCAAATAACTGATACATGATTAGTCCCAATTAGCATGTGCTTTCTACTGAAGCCATGTGCATCTTAACACTAGTGTAAAAGTTGAGTCTCACTGTCCATCTGTACTGGCTGGTTTTGTGTGTCAACTTGACACAAGCTGGAGTTATCACAGAGAAAAGAGCCTCCCTTGAGGATATGCCTCTGTGAGATCTAGCTGTAAGGCATTTTCTCAATTAGTGATCAAGAGTGGGGGTGCCCATTGTGGGTGGTGCCATCCCTGGGCTGGTAGTCCTGGTTTCTATAAGAAAACAAGCTGAGCAATCCAGGAGAAGCAAGCCAGTAAGTAACATCCCTCCATGGCCTCTGCATCAGCTCCTGCTTTCTGACCTACTTGAGTTCCAGTCCTGACTTCCTTTGATGATGAACAGCAATGTGGAAGTGTAAGCTGAATAAACCCTTTCCTCCCCAACTTGCTTCTTGGTCATGATGTTAGTGCAGGAATAGAAACCCTGACTAAGGGGCTGGTGAGATGATTCAGCTCTTCCAAAGATCCTGAGTTCAAATCCCAGCAACCATATGGTGGCTCACAACCACCCGAAATGAGAGCTGACGCCCTTTTCTGGTGAGTCTGAAGACAGCTACAGTGTACTTATGTATAATAATAAATCTTTGGACCAGAGCAAGGAGGGCTGAGAAAGTGGGGTCTACAGGAGCAAGCAGGGTCAACCGGAGCAAGCAGAGGTCCTAAAAGTCAATTCCCAACAACCAGATGAAGACACACAACTTTCTGTACAGCTACAGTGTGTATTCACATACATAAAATAAAATCTTTTAAAAAAAAAGAAAAGAAACCCTAAGACACCGTCTAATGCATGCTCTATCAAGTTACTCCAGACAAATGTAGAATAGAACAGACCTTCCATTCTTCAAGGTCAACCCTGGCCATAACCAACAAGATGGGAGGAAAGTCACCATATCTCAAGAAAATCAGCCAAAAGCTGCCATTGGGATGCACACACACAAATCGGTCATCCTTCAGTGTGGTGCTTGTCTGTGTCAACAATGACCCTTTTTAGCAAAATGGAGGCATGCAGTTGGGGGGGGGATCAAAGTAAAATTCTAGACTCCTTAATAACGTGAAGAAAGTGGTTTAAGAATGGCTGATCTTTAGACTTTAGCACTAACAATCAGTTAACACGAATCCAAGATTAGCTTTGAGGTTACCTATGACAAAATGGATAGATACACAAAAGCAAAAAGATAGGTGACATTAACAGGCCACCATAGTCAGCACTTTCTTAGCTACAATTTATTTAAAATAAAAATCCTTGCAGAGAATTAGAATCTGGGGGAAGCACATAATTGGAGAGGAGGAGGGGTGTTACAGTCCAGTGAAGGGCTAAGTACTCAGGGAAGCTAGAAAACCATCACTAAGCACTCAAGCCACTAGCACTTCCTCTACCCAGACATTGCTGTAGTTTTCCCACAGAAAACATGGCATCTTGTGAGCCCAGCCTCACCCACGACTTCCAATGGATCCCTGGATCAAGACGAAAGAATATGTTTCTCTTGCAACTTGGAAAATGTGACAAAGGAATCCTGGCTGGAGCTTTGTTGGAGCTTGTTAAGATGGACCCACCCCGAGACCCAGGCCCATCTCTAACTAGGGAACTAAGCAGGGTCTTTTATTAATTGGCAGGTTTTCACGTTTTCAGTCATTCCGATCGACAGTGACTGACATGGGTCTAAGATGCTCAGTGTTCCTGGCTGCAGTGTAAAGCCTTCTAGAGACAGTTGTTCCCTGTGTGCTTTCTTGGCCTGTCTACCCATGTCTGTCTACAGAGGCCTGTTAGCCTAACAGGTCATTAGGCTTGATAGATTTCTACTGTGTGGACTGTTTTGGTACTCATATGAGATCCATCTTTCTGTGTACTGAAAAGGCATTTCCATTAGCTTATGAGAATAGTGTCAAAACCCTGAAAAAGCCTAGCATGGCATCTATAAGACAGGAAATTAAAAGATAATCAAATGAGAATGGATATAGACTTTACACATGAGGCATATCGGTTTGAGTGTGTTGATGATAAACCCAGTCACCAATAATGTGTCTGTGTCACATTAAGGAAAGAAATTAAATGTTCTACCCTTTGATGTCATCTAACCATGAGTGAGCCCAGATTTGAATAATTCTCTCTCCCTCTGTCTCCTGTCACTTTCTTTCTGTTGTATGAGTTTGAATCTATGCCTGCTTGGTCTCTTATGAACCTGTTTGTTCCTGTCTCTCTCTCCTCTCTCTCCTCTCTCTCTCTCTCTCTCTCTCTCTCTCTCTCTCTCTCTCTCTCTTTCTCTCTCTCTTTCTCTCTCTCTCTCTCTCCCTCCATCCTGTGTGTGTGTGTGTACTGGACTGGCTGGTATGAAGTCAAAGAGTCCTCTGAGGGTGGAGTAGGGTTGATTATAGAAAAGATAGAAAAAAAGATTCGAGAGACAGATAAAGGGAGGGCTGCGGGTCATTACCACATCAGCAGCTAGTGTTATTTCTCATAGACTTTCTATACTACAGTCCCATGGGACACAAAGTCACAAGATAACAAACAATTTGCTGAAATATACACATAAGAAATTTGTTCTCACCAGAAATTCTCCCTATTCCTTCTGCCAAGGTCAATAGAATCTTCAGCCCCTCACCTTGAGCCTCAAGTGCATCTCCTCTTGTTGGTCCATGCCTCCGCAGACCCTGACCCGCCTTGACTCTGCCTAGCAGGCAGACTTCTCTTTTTTTTCTCTACTTCAGAGAAGCCACAAACAGCTCCCAGTGAGTGAGTGTGTGTGTGTCTGTGTGTGTCTGTGTGTGTATGTGTGTGTATGTGTGTGTGTGTCCTTAACTAAGGACTTTGCTCTCTTTTATTGATCAGCACAGAAAGCAACATATTGGGGAAAGAATGAGATACTGTACTGAAATCAACAGTTTGACAAAAGATTAAGTCACTGACTCCAAGTGACCCCACTAATCCAGATAACTGTAGTGCAAACATTATTATTTATCAAGCAATATGCATCAGTTGTCTTCAACACTTATGGTGGGTATTCATTTTATAAGACTGCTTTCAACCTATGTTTGATAGCATAGTAGACATACATACATGCATTATTCCAGGTCGAGGGCATGGCTGAATGTGTGACTTAAGATTACAACTACGCATTAGCTTGGGTTGTAAAAGCTGATCACATGGGAAACCTGAAGCAAGTAAAGGTGGTTGTTACATTGTTCTTGTTTGTGTGGTTTTTTTTGTGTGTGTGTATGTGTGTTGTTGTTGTTGTTGTTTTGAGAAAGGGTTTCTCTGTGTAGTTCTGACTATCCTGAAACTCGCTCTGTAGACCAGGTTGGCCTCAAACTCAAACTCACAGAGATCTGCCTGCCTCTGCCTCTAGAGTGCATGTACCACCACCACCCAAATGTTACACTGTTCTCTTAAAGACAAATTAAACAAAACCTGAGTACAGAGTAGGATAGAGATTTAAGTATAACAGGACCTCAAGGTGTCTCTAGGGTCCAGCAAAAGTTCCAGTATCTTAGAATGTAAGAGATATTTTCATAATATTGAATCAGCAGAAGGATGCACTTAAAATATCCACATTTGGGTGCAGATTTTAAACAATTTTATTTAAGACATTGCACTTTCTATACCTGGCTCAATGCTTACAGAACGCGACATTATATATTAAATCTTTTTCCTATACATCTGGTCAGTATCCAAGGACTGGGAGTGCCCAGAAAATTACAGTAGCAGCTCAACTGCCTGGAGTTTGGTGGGCTGAGGTCCACCAAATGTCTTTAGCCAGAAAAATACTATATCTCTACTTAGAGTGACTTAAACAACCTGTTACCCAGTGGGCCCTAAAGCACCACCATAGGGGAGCTCCCTCAAGAGGAAAGCCCGGGACCCCAGGTATTCTGCCTGGTATGTCACCAACACTCGAGGTAACTTGGTCCTCCCAATTATCTGCTGCTAATCATGCTCCTTCTGCGCTACAGCCAGA
>NW_022196905.1:168774836-168811730 GCF_008632895.1 Mastomys coucha | reverse complement strand
GAACATTTTCTGGCTTGTCTAAAATTATGCAACAAAAAAAGAAAAGTCAGTAAGACTAGTAGAGTACAAAGGGAGATAGTCCAGCAGAAGCCAGTGAAATCCAGATGACTGCAAGTACACACTTCAACAACCTCTATTCCACTAAGTTGGAAAAACTAAGTGAACTGCATAAATGTCTAAATATATATAACCTCCTAAGGTTGAACTAAGATGACATTTTAAAATTTTTAAATGGATAAGCAATGAGCTAGAAGCAGCAATCTTAAAACTTCCTAACCAAAAGGAAAAAAAACAAAGACCCAAGTCCCAATGGACTCATAAAATTTTACCAGACTTTTTAGTAAAAGATCTACAACCAATGTTTCTCAAAGTATTCTATAAAGTCCAGCATTACACACATGCACAAACACAAAGAAAATTATAGATAAATCTCCCTGGTGAATATATACAAAAATTCAAGAAAACAATTGTAAACTGAATTAAAGAACACAGCAAAAAGACCATTTGACTATAGTCTAAAATCAAGTCAGTTTCATTGACAGAGATGCAGAGGTTGATTAACATATATACATCAGTAATTATAAATGTACTTAAAGACAGAAAGCATATTGAATTAAATAGTTGCCAAGCCACTTTTTTCAAAATTCAACCTTCCCTCCTCATGATAAAAGCCTCATGGAATAAACCCAGGAAAGGTAATAAAAGATCTGTACAATGAAAACTTTATAACACCGAAGAAGGAAACAGAGGAAAAATAATAGGACATAGACCTCCCATGTTCATGGATGGACAAAATACTGTAAATAATGACCAGCCTACCAAATAAAATACACAGATGCAATGCAATCTCAAAACTGCAATGCTTCACAGAAGCAGAAAAATCTAAAAATTCATGTGTAGTCACAAAATATCCCACATACCAAATAAATCCTGGGCAAAAAGAATAGTGTGGAATCATTAACATGCCTGAAGTATACTACAGAGCCATAGTGACCATGTACAAGATGCGGTAATTAAACCATGTTAGTAGTACTTCCGGGTTACAGATACAAGAGAAAATGAAAGTAAGAAACATCTACTACCTCAGTTATCTCCCGGCCTTGGTAGGAGTGGTGCGTGAGCAGAGATGCTCACTGAGCGGGATGCGTCTACAGAGAAAGTGACTGCTGTCTCTCCGCTCCTCCTCTGCCCATTTAAATACATCTCCGGTCTCTGGAATGAAATAGTTCAGCCCAGACTCTCAGCCCCATTGGATCTCAGCTGTAGAGAGAAAAACAAAGCCTTTATAAACAGTTGGGTGGGGGATGGGGTGCGCACGCCATTCCTTCCCAGAAGCTAGATGGTCTCTGTGATGTCATCACATTTAGAAGAAATGAGTACCTTCCAGGCAGGGACGCCTGCTGCTCCTTGTAGCATCCTAAAGCTTGGTATCCATGAGCAGATGGTGTCATTCTGAGATGCCTGGCAAGCAGCTGCTGTGCCTGTGGTCCTCCTAAGCCCACCTTGCCCCTCAAGGGCTGGCCCAGCCTTTAGCCCCGCCTTCTCATCTCATAAGCATTCACATCTACTTATATTTAAGACATCGTAGGTTACCTGGCACTTATGGATAATAACTAATACATGATTTGCTAAGCAAGCTGAGCCTGGACTTTGGAGCACTCTGATCTTTTGATCCCTGTGGGAGATAATTATGGTCCCGAGGTGCCAGAACAACTGGGGTTCCCTCGACCATGTGGTTCCAGACTTCCACCCTTGGCCACCTCTCAGGCCTCATGAGGTTTGTTTCCAAAGCGCCCTGTTTGATGTCCCGAGAAGACAGTTTTACTTCCTTTCTGCTGTCTTCTAGGAGGAGTCCTCTATCATGATGAGGTTTAGCCAACATTTCCATGGCCTGCATCCTCTTCCTCTTTAGGAGCTGAGGCTTGGCTTCTGCCTGCAGGTTTTGGCCCATAACCTTTTCTTTTCCCTGCAAGGGAGTAATTTCCAAGAACTGAGTCTGTGCTTTCTTTCCTTTGGCGGCTTTCTTGGCTTTCAGTTCGTCTTGGCCTGAAGGCACTGGCTTCGGCTCCTCTCCAGACTCCTGTTCTCTGACTAATTGGGAGCACTCTATCGGAACTGAACGTCTAGAATACGGCTTGATCTTCTTCCCCTGCAAAACGGTGTTTTCTTCTAGGGCAAAACATTCACCGTACTTGGGAGGTCCTTTGTCATTGCCTCCTTCCAGAGGGCCCCTCCTCAGCTCCTCCAGGCTCTTTTGTTGCTGTTGCGGGTGTTTCAATCTTGGGTGTTCGGTGTCCTTAACCACCTCTTGCTTCTGGAGCTGTCTGATGTCTAGCAGGTTTGAGGCTTTTTCTGTTTGCTTTCTAGCCTTGTTAAGCAGCTCCAATGTCCTCCTTTTCCCCTGGGCCTCGCAGGCTGTTGTTTCAGGGCTGTTCTTCACCAAGCCAGTATGTCTAGTCTGCCTGTGCTCTGAGCCTTCGACTGCAGAATTGCCCTGAAAGACCCTTTTCGAGACTACAGACAGGTTTAATTTAGGATCAGGGGCATAGCCCTTGTTAGCACAGCTCGTAAGGCGTGGAAGACAATCTGGTCTCCTCTTGCTATGAGAAGTCCTAGGCGGCTCTGCCAGGTTAGAATGCTGGTCGCCCAGATCCCGTCTACTTCCTGGGATAACCCCAAGATCTTTAACCTCCTGGGTTACTGACTTAGACCTATTGGTCAGTATAGAGGCTTGTGCCACTGGTCTTTCATTGCTGTTAATATATTGTAGTCTCCTACATTTTAGAAAGAGGGAGTCCTGCCTTTGGGAACTCATGTCCTCTTGCCCTAGGAGGCTTTACCCTCCTAGGTCCTACCCTGAGGTCAATAAACCTCTTCTAGCTACTATCTATCTACTTATCTACCTGGCTTTCACGCACACACACACACACACACACACACACACACACACACACACACACTATCTCTCTCACACTCTCCTCTCTCTCACTCTCCCACACACACACACTTTCACACACACACACTCTTTCTCTCACACACACTCTCCTCTCTCTCTCTCTCTCTCTCTCTCTCTCTCTCTCTCTCTCTCTCTCTCTCTCTTTCCCTATCACTAATATAACTCTAATACAAGCAGATACTCTGTACGCTCCTCCAACCTCTAGCATCCAGACCGTACTGTTTCTCCAGAGGTCTGAAATGCCCTATACATCACAGTTCAGAATGTTGGGGTGGATCCCTCTAGCAACCTCTCTTTATGATGTAATGGGCGTGGCTAGAGGGAAGATGGCTACAACTCAGGCTGGGCCTGTGGCTGCTGTCATTCCACATGTTAAGAATGGCAGCATCTAGGGAAACCATCCACAGATGGAAGGGCACAGATATGTTAGGAGTGGATGAGAGGTAGCCTGTGAAAGACAGTCAGGGACTAGGAGGAGAGGTCTCTAGAGAGTTAGAGGGCCCACCAACTGACTGCCTGGGACTCGCCTTCCAGCTTCTGCCCCATGTCATCCAGCTTCAGAGCTTCATATCAAGGAATAAAACAATATTCACATCAGAGAATCAAAAGACCCAGTTTATTCTAGAATCAAATACAAAGGACTATGGTCCAGAAACATTGATTTTGGTTTCCCCAAATATCATATTCCAATGGAGTAGACACTTCATGATGTTTTTATGGAAACAGAACAAAAATGATCAGAAGTCAAGACACTCTTCAAACACACTGATGGAAAGAGCAAGTAGGCAGACTACAGCAAAGGAGAGGAATCTCTGCCCTAAGCCTCCAGATGCTGTGGTTTCAGGGTTAGGAAGCCAGTTACCTGCTAAGTTAATCACTATAAGAATTCACTTGATAGTTACAAGAATGTTTGTCCAGACATACAGCTGGGCAAGGAATGGTTAATGAGAGGCTAAAGATAGCCCCCAAAATAAACTATGATTAGGCTCTGGATCTGCCGTAGGGCCGGTTCTGATGCCTAGGTCCTGTTCGCCAATTGGTTCTTGATCTATCAGTAAAGATGCTATGGGCCAATTACTGGACAGAAGGAAGAGGCAGGACTTCCCTGCCCCCACTGGTGAGCTAGAAGACCCAGGGAGAAAGGAAAGGAGATTTTCACCATGCTTCAGAGGGAGAAAAGCCAACCAGTCATGTGAGATTTCAGATGGAGTGGCCACAGGCCGCTTCTCCAGAAGGTTAAGCTAGAGCAAGTTGAGAAGTGATGAGCTAAGAGTATTAGGAAGGGCACACTAGACACGGTAGATTGGAGGTGCCCAGCAATTGAGCGGATAAGGCAGATTGAAATTGACTGATGTGTGTGCGTCTGTGTCTTTCATCTTCGAATCCAATATTCTCTGGGCAGGGGCTGGTAGCACAGCTCTGTCCCCAAAGCATTAAAGCAGAGTAGCAAAGGCTACACCCTACAACCTGCCACACTTCAATCTCCCCATTGCTAAAGAGTCAGTCAGCCTTGTGGAAGGTTCTGTGTAAGCTAGCTTAGTTCCAGAGCTTTCTATCACACCTCAGTCCCAACGCTGGGTCAGTTAAGACTGTACTATGTGCATTGCCTCAGGACACACCTGGCCATACTGTACTAAAACTGTCTTGCTGATGAAATTCCAAGCTTCTTGAAGGATCTGCTCGCTGTGGAGCTCGATACAGTGCAAAGCAAGTGTTAAGTCACCCAGGCGTTACCATGCTAAGGGCGCCGATGGCACAGCAGAAAAGCATTCGGTTGTGCCAACTTTCATGGAGGACATTATGTATTAGTGGAGGACAGAGGAGAAAGACTCAGACACATATGTAAACTCAGTAAACAAGCCCTTGAGTACAGGGTTTCTTCCATGGCCATCAAGTAAGCTGATGAGAAAGAACATGACATTTACAAACCAAGAGAGGAATATCTTGGGGCTCAGCGTTTAAGAGCTGCCAGTTCATTATAGCAGGCCTGGGTGTTGAGAGGAATAAGCTCACACCATTGAGGCCAGGAAAAAAGAAGCTAATGCCTCTACCCCAGGCAGCACTTTCAAATCTGTATTCATCAGGATTCTCCAGAGAAACAGAACTGATAGATTGATATATGTTACAAAGAGTACTTGTTAGCTTGGCTTACAATAGATAGTCCAACACTGGGGAGGCCGAGAATCCAGTAGCTCAGTTCATGGAATGGGGTTCAATCTGGTATAGGTCTAGAGAATCCCGGGAAAGCCACTGGTCTTTAGTCCACATTGAATGACCAGGAATCTTTCTCCTCTCTCCTCCAGTCTCAGCAGAAAACAGTGGCAGGCTAAAGCACCAACAGAGTAGACTCACTCGCCAACAGGAGGTGGAGGCAGTCAGGTAAAAGTTTTCCCCTCCCACCTTCTTTTAACCAGGTACCTCCACATGGTGCCTCTGTGAGAGGTCTTCCCTATTCAATCAATTCCTCCAGAAACTACCTGAACCATCCTTGCCCCCTAAGCCTCTCTCTTGCTAGATTCCCGGTCCAATCAACTTGACAACCAAGACTACGCATCTCATCATCCTTTTGACTGAAATCTGAGTGGACTCAGGAAGCAAAGGCTGACTCCAGACCAAGCCAGCTCATAGACAGTGTATCTCAGAATGTTGCCTCCCCGCTTCAGCTCAGCCTTCAGACTCTAGCAGTCTCTGCTTGGAGGCTACCACCTGGGGCTCAAAGACAAAGGCTCTCTACAGACTGTCTGTTCTTCCTTGGAGCAGCTGCCTGGAAATCCACACTGAGATAAGGACACGCCTTCCGCCTGGAGACCTTCCGAATTGATTGGGACTTTGGCATCTGATTTCTTCTGCAGTGTTTATGTTATGCAAATATCATGTAACCTAGAGATTCAGTTGCGGTTTCTCATGTACCAATAAAAATGCTGAACACCTTTACCCTGAGTAAAGTATGAAGCCTTGATTGGGGCGCAACTTGGCTTTGTCCTTTCTCTTGCTCTCGAACCCTATATTTCAAGTCCTTTAGTCCTTCGCCTGAGAGAACCCAAGTTCATGAAACTGCGGGACAGTTTCATCAGAACACGGCTTTGACCTTTTCCTTTAGTTACCTTCTGCTCAAAACCAGCCATAGGTTAGGATGTTAAATAAGCTGGCCTGTTCTTCTCAGTAAATGATCCTCAAACCAGGTCAGCCAGGAGTTTATGGCAAACACAGGAATGATGTGCTCACTACAACAGATTCAAGAGAACTTCTCAAGCAATTCATATACACTCAAAGCAGAAGCTAACGGATGTGTGATTCTAACATGCATGGTCATCAGGGCTGCCTCATTCTTATCCCAAACCTTCTTACACTTTCACCAGCAATGTACTTGCTGTATGATATGTTGTAGGGAATAGTTAAAGCTATGTCCTGCCATTGGGATAGACTCCCTGCCCAGTGCTCACATTTTCATCGCCAAGGTTACAAGTCAAGAGCTGGACCTAGGAGATTCAAAGTGATCTCTAAATCTGTCACATGACTAATTCCCACAATTTCCTCTTCCGTCGATGTACAAATTTCCACCTTTTTTTGCTTCAGGCTCCATGAATACCTCTTTCTCCAAGGCTTTGGATATAGTTCTATTTTTAATCTTTTCTGATGAATTGCATATGCCTAATGGGAGATATCCCATAAGACTCCTGATCAGCATGACCCACAGCACCCGCAGCAGGGAAAGTACCTTGAAGAAAGGTGATACAGTTGCTCTGCTATCTAGGAATGAGGACATTCCTTGACTTCCTAGGAGTCTCTTCCCGGCCACTTAGTGTGTAATTGGGTGTCTAGAGTCTCCCCATTGGAGTTGCAGAGATTAACAGTAGTGGGAATGTCTACACCATCAGGGACTGCTGCCTCCAGAGAAAAATTACTTGACTCATCTACAGAAAGCACAGATGCAGCCTACATAGCATCCAGCTGCAACTCAGCTTAGCATCTCCCCAGGAGTTTGGAGACCTGCAGAGATGAGTAGAGCACCCACTTGAGATGGTTCTTGAGGACCACCGAGGGGCTTTCTGGGAGTGATAACCAAGAGTTAGACAGCTACAAATGGGATAGACCATCTCCAAGTGTGATTGACACTGTAAGATGGCAGTTCCCCTTCCCTCCAGGTGAGAATAGGAGGCAAGAAAGTGAGCCACATAATTCATTTTCCAAGTAAGGATTTGTGGTGCCTGTCACGTGTGTGGTCACTCTAACTTCCCATAACTGATAGTTAAAAAGTTAATATGGTGAGAGGAAGCTCCACTCCCAGGTGCTCTAACATGCCCAGAACCAGAAGTGAGAAGGACACATTTGTCCCCACTAGGAGTAACTGGGACTAGCAGGACCCAGGCACACAGGAACTCCACCAGCCCAGTGGTGCAGGTTGCTTCCTGTCTGTCTGGGCTGGCCAGTGTCCTGAGCAGAGCTTAGGTGCAAGCTCCACAACCAGTCCCACAACACCTAGAAGCTCCACTCCCAGGTGCTCTAACAAGCACAGGATCACAGGATCACAGGATCACAGGATCACAGGATCACAGGATCACAGGATCACAGGATCACAGAGACAGCTTGACTCTGAGGAGTTCTGACACAACCAGGATCACAGGAAGGACAAGCTCCAGTCAGATTTAGCAAAAGCAGGTAGCACTAGAGATAACCAGATGATGTGGGGCAAGCATAAGAAAATAAACAACACAAACCAAGGTTACTTGGCATCATCAAAACCCAGTTCTCCCACCGTAGCAAGTCCTAGACACACCATCACACCGGAAAAGCAAGATTCAGATATAAAGTCACTTCTCATGATGATGATACAGGACTTTAAGAAAGACATAAATAGCACCCTCAAAGAAATACAAGAGAACACAGGTAAATAGCTAGAAGCCCTTAAAGAGGAAACACAAAAATCTCTTAAAGAACTACAGGAAAACACAATCAAACAGGTGAAGGAAATGAGCAAAACCATCCAGAATCTAAAACTAGAAATAGAAACAATAAGGAAATCAGAAAGAGAAGGCTGGAGAGATGGCTCAACAGTTGAGAACACTGACTGCTCTTCCGAAGGTCCTGAGTTCAAATCTCAGCAACCACATGGTGGCTGACAACCATCTGTAATGAGATCTGATGCCCTCTTCTGGTGCATCTGAAGTCAGCTACAGTGTACTTATGTGTAATAATAAATAAATCTTAAAAAAAAGAAAAGAAAGAAAGAAAAAGAGAGACAACCCTGGAGATACAAAACCCAGGAAAGAGATCAGGAGTCATGGACATAAGTATCACCAACAGAATACAAGAGATAAAAGAGAGGATCTCAGGGGCAGAAGACACCATAGAAAACATTGATAAAACAGCCAAAGAAAATGCAAAAAGCAAAAAGATCCTAACCCAAAACATCCAAGACACAATGAGAAGACCAAACCTAAGGATAATAGGTGTAGAAGAGAGTGAAGACTCCCAACGTAATGGGCCAGTAAATATCTTCAACAAAATTATAGAAGAAAACTTCCCTAACCTAAAGAAAGATGCCCATGAACATACAAGAAGCCTACAGAACTCCAAATAGACTGGACCCAAAAAGAAATTCCTCCCATCACATAATAATAAAAACACCAAAGCTCTAAACAAAGAAAGAATTTTAAAAGCAGTAAGGGGAAAAGGTCAAGTAACATATAAAGGCAGGCCTATCAGAATACACCAGACTTCTCACCAGAGACTATGAAAGCTAGAAGATCCTGGGCAGATGTCATACAGACCTTATGAGAACACAAATGCCAGCCCAGACTACTATACCCAGCAAAACTCTCAATTACCATAGATGGAAAAAAACAAGTTATTTCATGACAAAACCAAAGTTACACAATATCTTTCCACAAATCCAGCCCTACAAAGGCTAATAGATGGAAAACACCAACATAAGGAGCAAAACTACACCCTAGAAGAAGCAAGAATCTAACCTTTCAACAAACCCACCCAAACGTAATCCCACCTCTAACAACAAAAACAACTGAAAGTAACAATTACTTTTTCTTAATATTTTAATATGAAAATTAATATTACCAACATATCCTACTGGATTGAAATCCAAAAATATGAGGAATTAGAAATTTGTTGACTGTCATTCAATGGTCTCTCTAATTTGGTAATTGGAGAAATAGGTCCAATATTGTACAATCCATATACACTTTCAGCTTGTTTGTACGTGACATTGTCTTGCTGTGTACAACATAATGGTCTTGAACTCTTGCTTCTCATATCTCAGCCTCTCTATTCATAGTATTATTTATTTCATGTCTTTACACTATACTATGGTTTTCAGAACAGCTTACATATTTCAAAAGTATTTATACAGCCAAAAGAAAGTAGACAATTAACTTGGGAGGTGGCTTGTAAGAGAACAACAAAGAGTGAGACTGGATGCTTTGCTTGATGTTTGTAACTCTTGTATCAAGTTTGAAGAGGAGTACTTTATAAGTTACTCTTTCTCTGTAATGAATGCTTTTCCAAATTATCACAGCCAATGAACAAGATTCTTACCCTCATCTAATGTCTGTACCACCCTCTAAGCAGAACCGTTGTTCATTGAAACAGTTGGTGAATGACTTTATGGATAGACCATCTTAATACAGTCACGATTTCTTAAATGAATATAACCTGTTCTTTGTGGGCTGAGAATAAAGTTGCTCACTCAAGTCAAATAGCTTTGACCATAGCAGGAAGTTTGTATCCAAAAATCGTGGCTACAATTCATTCCTTGGCACAGCAGAACTGTCAACTCTCAGCTTAGCTACAATGGAGGTAAAATCCTTTGGTGATGTGAGAGTCATTGAAGTACAGCCTTATTACAATGAAATCCAATGTCTAAAAATTGTTCTTATTTTGGGCTTGTACCACAGTAAGAGCCAGATTTTAAGCTCTACTAAATACAAAACAAACAAACAAACAAAAAGACTTTATATATTTATGTTCATTTAAGAAAATACTAGTAGTGATATATTATTTTAAAATATACAGTTAATATGTTTGGAGTTATTTAAAATTTATATTGAGAAAAACGTATGTATTTTCAGTATTGCTATAGACAAACATCTACATAAGACTGTTCAATTGATTGTTTTATATCAAACCACTTTCATAATGCTCATTTTTATTGTTATAATATTTTATAAATATTAAAGAATTTTTTTAAAAAGTATTGTAGGTATTGAAGGGGGAGTCTCTGGGAGGAGTTGGGGTACAAAAGGGAAACAGAATGTGATTTAATTCTATTTACTTAAAATCTGTTTTTAAATGTTAACAAATTCAGATAAATTGAAATCATGTATCTTTTCTCATCATAATGCAATAAAACTTAAATAATAAAAAATAAATTTAAAAAAAGTTAACATGGTAAATACAGAGTTGAAGTTTCCATCCTTAAAGTACATGGCATTCAAGGAGACTGCTCCACTGTCTGACCTGAGCCAACTAAATAACTGGAAAGGAGTAAACACTAGAAATGGACACCATTAATCTCCTGCTGTGTTGTTTGCTGTTTCTATTTCCTATCCTCTTTCCTAAAGCATGTGTCAGAAAGCTGCTGGTGGCTATAATCACAGTGAGTGACATGCACACATCAAGATGTCATGAAGAGGGCTGGCGAGATAGCTCAGTGGGTAAGAGCACTGACTCCTTTTCCAAAAGTCCTGGATTCAAATCCCAGCAACCACATGGTGGCTCACAACTACCCATAATGAGATCTGACACCCTCTTATGGTACATCTGAAGACAGCTACAGTGTACTTATGTATAATAATAAATAAATCTTTGGGCTGGAGTGAGCAGAGACTAAGTGAATGGAATTGACCGGAGCAAGCAGGGCCGAGACCAGAGTGAATGGGGTTGAGCGAGCAGAGGTCCTAAATCCAAATCCCAACAGCCAGATGAAGGCTCACAACCATCTGTACAGCTACAGTATACTCATATACATAAAATAAATAAATCTTTAAAACAAAAAATATGTCATGAAGAAACCCATTATTTTGTAAGACAGGCAAATAGATAGACAGACAGACAGATAGACAGATTTTTTTTTCATACAGAGTTTCTCTGTGTAACCCTGGCTGTCCTGGAATTTGCTCTACAGGCCAGGCTGACCTCGAACTCACAGAAACCCATCTGCCTCTGAGTCCCGAGTGCTGGGATTAAAGGCATGTGCCAGCTTATTAGAAAAAAAGGGACAGGTAGAATTAACTCTTATTAAAAGGATAATCAAAGGTAGAAACCAAGTACTGAGAGAGGCAAAAATGGGGAAATGACTCCATCAGAAAGAAACACCGTCATAATAAATGTTCCCATGGTCAAGATGGGAAGTTCTGATGACTTCTTTTTTCTCAGATTCACTCCCTTCTCCCTCTTATTCTTCCCACCCTTCAAATGCACAGCACCTTTCTCTTTAATTATAATTGCTACATAGGCAATATATGGCTGCCCTCTTGGGACTGGCTAACCTGTCGGCAGTTTTGTCCCTGGTGAAAAAATAATTCTCCCTCTTTCAGCAACCATGAATTGCCTGTAGCTCTTCTTCCAAGGGTAAAGCCTTGTGAGATTTCACACACAAGCCCATCCACTTTGGCATGTCAAATGATGTCATTTGTTAGGTCTTATTTGGGCAACCACATTGCTGAGATTTCCTGGGTCTGCTTCCCTATCTTGTGTGTGTGTGTGTGTGTATAAGACACCATCTCAAAGCAGATCCTCTGGCTCTTACAATCTCCCAGCCTCTCTTTCTACGATGTTTCTCTGAGCCTTGGGTGTAGGCATGGTGTTGTAAATGTATAGGTTGGGGCTGGGCACCTCACAGCCCATCATTGCCCTCTGCATTTTGACCAGCCGTGGTTTTCTGTGACAAACTCTGCTGCAAGAGAAGCTTCTTAGATGGTGGTGTGTTGTTGTTATTGTTGTTGTTGTTGTTGTTGTCTCTTGTATATTCTTCTTGGGGCTTATGGGGTACACCATGGCACATATGTTGTCTGAGAATAACTTGTGCTTGTGCCATCAGCCTCGGCAGCACACATCTGTGCCAGATGAACCAGCTCTCCAACCATCCTCTGTCTCTGTGTATTCCTGAAACCAACTTTCTGTTACAGGAACAGTTAGAAACTTTTTTTTTAATCTCTCCTATTCTGCTCACTGTCTCATTTTCTTTGCAGAAGTTTCTCAATTTTTGTCTCTTTTTTAAAAACCAAATAGGAGATATATATGTTTAACCAAATAGGTATATGTTGCAGGAAGAATAAAAAAATGAATCCACCCCGCAAACTCTCTTTCCTGCCGAACCACCTTCTAGTGCTGGTACCGTCCAACCACAACACTGTGTCCCGGCAGGTTCTTGCTATTTTCTCCCAGCTAGCAGCAACATCTCGCTCACATGCAACTCTTCACACACCCCGACATTCATTCATCTAGCGCCTAGAACCTGGTAAAGCATGACTCTTAAGGCTTAATTATCTAGTCAGGTTTATATAATAATAAGATCACAATTACAAGATGCCAACTGGTTTATATAATAATAAGATCACAATCACATGATGCCAATACAATAATTTCAATGCCAAATGATAAACACAAGGTTTTGACTCAATCTAACCTTGTAAAAACCTTAGCCTGGTTGTTATAACCACGCAGGGTCTGAATCGTCATCTTCCTCTGCCTCCATGATGACAATCTTCTGCCTTCCTCTCTCTGCCCTTTTTCCTCCTCTACTTCTAGTTCCACCTCTCTATTCTTGTCCAATCACAGGTCTGTCACTGCCCTAATGTGATTGGACAGAGAAAATGCTGCAACATTATATATATATATATATATATATATATATATATATATATATATATATATATATATATTGAACCTGTGTTCCCTCAAATGTGTGAGCTGGACTAGCAAACAGTAGAACATGGACAAGCAAAGGTCTGGGTGTGGGACTCAATCCCAGGGTCTTACATGCTGTACTACTGAACCACATCCCTTCCCCACTGCAAGTAACATTTGTTAATTGCTGGGTTTTATTTTTGATAATTTCCATAACATGTATCCAATGTATCCTAAATATGCCCCCCAATTATTCTCTCTTAGCCCCAACTCCTACTTTCATGGTGTGTGTCTGTCTGTCTGTGAGTGTGTCAGCTTGACACAGCCTAGTTATCTGAAGGAATCTCAATTGGGGATTGCCTCAATTAGATTCGTCTGTAGGCATGTCTATAATCACTTTTTCTTAATTGTTAATTGACATAGGAGAGCCCAGCCACCCTGGGCTATGCCATCCCTACGTTGGTGAGCCTGAGCTGTATAGGAATCCTAGCTGAGTAAGCCAAACAGACTGAATTCCTGCCCTGACTTTTCCTCACTGATGTACTCCATCAGGAAGAATAAGCCGAATAAACTTGTTCTTCCCCATCCGTGTTTATTGCAACAACAGAAAGCAAACTAGAACAGTCCATCATGGTAGGGGAGGTGTATGGGAGCAGAGGTGCGCTGTGCTGGTCACACTGAGTGCACTGGGGAAACAAAGGTGAACGGTGGTGCTCAGCTGGCTCTCTTCTCCTCTTTCTAGTCAGCCCAGCCCACTGTGGGCAGCATGATTCCGCTGCATCCTAGCATGGCGCTGCCCACATCCGGGGTGGATCTTTCCTCTTCAATGAAAGTTCTCTCTCTCTCTCTCGAAACTCCTCAAGGACACACACCCAAAGGTGTCTTCTACATGACTCTGGATCCAGTCAGGTTCATAATGAAAATTTACTATCCTAACTTCTCACACACGAAGTAAGAGATTTTTCTTAGTCACAGGCTGCTACCAAGTTTCACCAAAGGATCCAAACCGCATGGCCCAACGGCCTCTAAAACCTGCAGCAAGTCAAGCCCAGATTCTTTGTATCTGTTATAGTAACACTTTAACAGCTACGTAACACTATAACGTGGCTTACAGTTAACTAAGGAGCAAACTAACAAAAATCCTGAAACAAGCCACATGAGTAAGCAGAGACCAGAAGAAAGGAAAAAAATCCAAGCCCCTGCTTCGCTGAGTTGAGGGACTGTTCAGAGAAGACGGTATCTCGATCTCTCCTTCAAAACAAAGGTTCCAGTCACTGCATAAACTGTAATAGTTACTAGCCACAACTTAAGTTTTTGTGATTTGGTTCTTGGCCCAAGACCAAGAACCCTCACAGCCCTACCCCACAGTAAATCTGAAATCTGGGTAGACTATAGAGGTGACCGGTTAGTTCCATGACAACCTGAAGACAGCTGGGTGGCCAGTTGACAAGCCAAGCTCATGACCCCTCTGGTGGCGCATAGTGTCTTGCTCAGTGCTCACCCTCAGCCCCAGAGAAACACGGAGGAAGCTGCCAAGTCTAAAGTGAGTAGTCAGGAAAGAAGCAGGACCCTCAAGAGCCAAGAGGCAGTAAATGAAAGTTTTGATTCCAAGTTGTCCTGGTTAGTCAGCTTGTTTTGTTTTCTTTGTTGTTAGGTTTTTTTGGTTTTTGTTTTGTTTTTGTTTTGTTCTGTTCTGTTTTGTTTTTGTCAGCTTGGCCCCAAGAAAAAGTCATCTGAGAAGAGAGACCGTCAACCAAGAAAAATGCCTTCATGAGATCGGCTTGTGGGCAAGCTCGTGGGACATTTGCTTGAGTGGTAAATGATTTGGAAGGCCCGGCCTTCCGTAGGCAGTGCCAGCCTGGGCAGGTGGCCCTGAGCTGTACAGGAAAGCAGGCTGAGCAAGCCATGAGGAGCATCGGAGGTAAGCAACGTTCCTATGTGGTTGCGGTTTCAGTTCCTGCTTCCAAGTTCCTACCTTGAGTTCCTGCTCTGACTTCCCTTACTCAGGGACTGATCTGGACATGTAAACTGAAATAAACCCTTTCCGCCCAAGTTTCTTTTGGTCACGGTGTTTTATCACAACCATAGAAATTTCAAACTAAGACATAAATAGTAACAAGGCCATCCTGTGAACAAATGGACCTGTGTATGACCAAATGGAATTTCTAAATATTTCCAGTTCTTCTAGAGAAGAGAAAGGTTAACCCTGTCTTGTTCTTTGGGCTTTAAAATCTTCCAAACCAAGGGTTGGAAAGGTGGAGAGGTGAGAGAGCAGATGATATGCCAGACACACTTAGGGATCCCACGCTGAAGTTGGTCCGGAGGCATCTGACAGCAGGATTGCAAATGGCAAATGCGATAGTTCTATCTACTGAAGGAAAACATCATGTTACTATTACTCCAGTCAGACTCACCCAATGTGTTAGTAAATTAAGAATGAGACAGAGTTCATCAAACTTAAAGAATATTTGAATACTGGGGCTGGGCTTCAGCTCTGTGACTGAGGGCATCCCTGTAGGCACAAGGTCCTGGATTCTCCAGCACTGAAACACAAAGGCTTGTGTTGTATATTTCAGCTGAGAATAAACTTCACTGTGTCCTGCCCCGCCACTGGGGTGCCTGGGGTACCACCTACACGCCGCTCGGGGGAGGCAGAACAGGTAGGGGTGGTCCAGTCTGTGTTTTCCTTCACCAGACTGGAAGAGAAACGTCAGAATCTGGGACAAATGTTGTAGTTCCTGGTCTCCTGTGTACCCAGGGGCCAGCACCAGCGTACAGCTGGGAGTCCAGAACAGGGGTCTCAGTCCACACTTCCCCTCAGGGAGTCCACATGCTGGGCAATAAAGGGGAGAGCCTGGTAAGGGAAGGGCTGAACCAGTCTGATTCCAAGTGTGCACCAAAAGTAGAGAGGCTGGCAGACATGGCCTTCCCAGTGGCAATTCTTGATTCCTTACTGAAGAGATGCTCCTTGCTTGTTCAGACTGGTTTAATTGATGATGGATGTAAAAGCATATGCTTTGTTCAAGGGGATCTAGGGATTAAACACCTCTTGCAGAAAGGAATGCCCAGGAAGGGAAGCTCATTGGTGGAACGCTTGGGACCTATCTAGATATCTCATTCGCATGGAGAACTCCAGGTGTTTGTGCTGTGTGACTCAGTGACCGTGGTCCTCAATGGGGTGTTGTCAGAGCAGTTAGAGGCAGGAAGGCAGGGAACAACTCCACTCCTGTTGTTCTCAATTCTGAGATTCCCAGGGTGTACTGGCTGGTTTTGTGTGTCAACTTGACACAGGCTGGAGTTATCACAGAGAAGGGAGCTTCAGTTGGGGAAGTGCCTCCATGAGACCCAAATGTGAGGCATTTTCTCAATTAGTGATCAAGGAGATAGGGCTCCTTGTGGGTGGTGCCATCCCTGGGCTGGAAGTCTTAGGTTCTATAAGAGAGCAGGCTGAGCAAGCAAGGGGAAGCAAGCCAGTAAGGAACATCCCTCCATGGCCTCTGCTTCAGCTCCTGCTTCCTGATCTGCTTGAGTTCCAGTCCTGACTTCCTCTGGTGATCAACAGAAATGTGGAAGTTAGGTAAATAAACCCTTTCCTCCCCAACTTGCTTCTCGGTCATGATGTTTGTGCAGGACTAAGACACGGGGTTTGAGCTCATTCAGCCTTAGCATTCTTATGCCTGTCTCACAACAAGGTCCTACATGCCCTACACCTCATATATTCTCATGACAAGAAAAAAAATGATCATTTTAATTGTTACACATTGTATATATAACTCAAAACACCACATCACATTGTCCCTGTGCTGGCTAGCTTTTCTAATCAACTTGATAAGCTAAAGTCATTCTGGCAGAGGGGACCTCAACTGTGAAAATGCTGCCATCAGACTGGACTGTAGAACAAGCCTGCAATGTATTTTCTTGATTGATGACTGATGGGGGGAGGAGGAACGGGTGCTAACTCACTGTGGCCACTGCAATCCTGAACGGATGGTCCTGGGTTCCATAAGAAAGCAGGCTGAGCAATCTATGGGGGCCAAGCCAGTAAGCAGCATCCCTCCCTGACCTCTGCTCTAGTTCCTGCCTCCAGGATCCTGTCCCTGATGATGCCCTTAAAAGCTGTAAGCTGAATTAACCCTTTCCTCCCCACACTGTGGTTGTGGTGTTGTAGCACAGCAGTCAAAACCCTAAGACAGTACCGCACAAAGGCATACAATACATTGGTTCAAAACTCTTTTACATGTTGTGGTATTGAGGCTGGTAGGGCTCTTGGGCTTTCTAGTATGCTGGAAATGTCACGGGGAATCAAGGGGTTCAACTGGGAAGGCAGAAAACAGAAAACGGGCCTGAATGGGGATCTGGGTTTGTTCTTGAAAGGCTCGGCTCAGAAAGCGAAACTGGGCTACACAATCCCAGCAATTGGGAAATCGAGGCAGCAAAATCGAGAGTTCAAGGATACTCTGAACTATATGGGACCCTGTTGAAAGGAGAGGGGAGGGAAGGAGGAAGGGAGAGGGAGAGAGGAGGGAGAGAGGAGAGAGAGAGAGAGAGAGAGAGAGAGAGAGAGACAGAGACAGAGACAGAGACAGAGACAGAGAGACAGAGACAGAGAGAGAGACAGAGACAGAGAGACAGAGACAGAGAGACAGAGAGACAGAGAGAGAGAGAGAGAAAGAGATTATATTCACGATTCGATGCCAATCTGAACCATCCCATAAGACAGAGTAAAGTATTTTTTACCATTGAGATCCTGATTCGCTCTAGAACGCAGTCTTTCTTCTTTGATTTGAGCATTGACTGTCCTACAATGCCTAGGAAAATGTTTACATGCTCTGGTCGGGAAGAGTCACACATGCTTCCAGCTGCCATGGAAGGAATCAGTTGGCTACTGAAAGCCTGAGTGGTGGGCCAATCAGAAGGCAGTTTGGCCACAGGCCAGTCCAGTTTGGTCCAATAAATAAACAAGATCTTGTCCCAAGCCAAGGTGGGGGTTAGAGGGTAGCTGGGCCACATTCTGAAGCGCCTACCCCCACCCCCACCCCTGCTACTTGCGGGAAGTGAGGGTCCAGTGGCATATTAACAGAAGGACTGCAGCAGAATCCTTAGGTCTTCAGTACATACAGCGCCTTCGCTTTCTCCTAAAGGGACTCTAAATGAAATAGCTGTAGCCAAGAGACCCGTGTATTTCTTACTTTGAGAACCTCCTCCAGCAGGGGGCAGCACTTACCCAAGTACCGAGATGACATCAAACTCTGCTCTGGGGTTTGTGGAACAGAGATCTCTATTGCCTTCACTGAGGTGCTGGCTCTTCCTGGGCTTAACTGTCCTACAACAAAAGGGTGTGTGTCCTGAGGGAGTGGGGAAATTTGGTCCAGAAGAGGACAGGTTTGACTTCCCAATGAGAGTCCACAAAAGGAATCACACAACAGCATAAGCCCCTAATGGTTCTATGAACCTACGAAGTGCTTCATACACAGCAGGCACTCACTCCTCAGCAACCTTAAGCCCCTGCTATCCCGGTTCAAACCCTAACCCAAGAGACCACTAAACACCTGGATGGCTCTAGGTCCCTCAACAACTGTCTCACTTTGTTGTGATAACGCTAACTAACAGCTGTCTGCTAAGAGTTCCGAGCCTGAACGTCCCTGGCTTCCTGTCCGTTCAGCGTGTGCACCCGAGCTCTGAGGCTTAACCAACAGGAACTGGAATTCTAATCTTGATACGCATTAGCCACGGCCATCTATAAAACAAGAATAAAATCGCTACCTGCCGAGTACTTGAAGTTTCAGGTGTATAAAACCACTGTTAGGGCTTTTCTGCTGTCCCAGCAATTGAACTCCATTGTCATCTAAATGGACACGATACCCGACACACCAACTGGCACACTAGCTTCCTTCCAGGTACCTTTGCTGATTGTGGTGATTTGGATGTGAATGGCCCCGTAGGCTCATATATTTGAATGCTTAGTCATCAGGGAATGGCACTACTTCGAAAGGATTGGGAGGTGTGGCCTCGTGGGGGTGGCTCCATTGCTGCGAGTGAGTCATTGAGGGTGGACTTTGAGGTGTCAAAAGCCCATGATGGGCCTAAATGTGTGACCTCTCACCCTCCCTCTCTTCTCCCCTCCTGACAGTCTCTTCCTGCAGATCAGGACGCAGCTCTTCACTACTGCCGAAGCACCATGCCTCCCACGCTGGCTGCCATAACAGACCAAGCTTCTGAAACTGTGAGCAAGCTCCAGCAGTGGCCATGCTCATGGTGTCTCCTCACAGCAATAGGACAGTGACTAAGTCACTAGCACTTGTTCTCCAGTCTCCACATCCCTCCCACTGTCTATCCTTACTCTGTTTACCTTGTCCCGGTTCTGTGTGTACACTTAGTGAGGATCCCTTGGATTCACATTTTCCCGGGTATTTGTTTAGGTTCTCGAGGGTGACGCGCCACTGGGTGTAGGGAAGACTTGGCACACATTTCTTAAAGGTGGCTGGAACCTTCTGCAGTCCACTTACTGAATCTCACCCTGCCTGAGACAATGTGGCAAAACAGACTTCTTTGTTGGTCTTGTCTCTGGCCTATCCTCCAGTTGCTAAACATCACACTAAAAAGTACCAGGAGGGAGGAGGAACCAGCTAGGATGCTGGGCAACCTAGAAGACAAAGGAGTCAATAGCTCCCTAGAGGTTGGACAGTTGCCAGTTCAGGTCCCTACCCTGCACCCATGCTAACCAGGCACATTCCCCAGGATTGCTTTTTGCTCTCCTGGCTGTGCAATTTCTAACAGTGTACCCTCTGTGCATTCACATGTGCACATCTGTGTATGTGCATGTGGCATGTGGAAGCCAGGGATAGACGGCTAGCATCACTCACATGCAATCACTCTCCACTTTCTGTTTTTTTAAGACAGGATCATTCACTGAACCTGGAGCATGCCAACTGAGGTAAAGTGGACAGGCAGCAAGCTCTTCTCTGCCACCCAGGTGCTGAGATCAGTGTGCCATGGAGCGGTGCCTCACGATTGCAAAGGTTATTGCCCCAGCCTCAGAACATCCAGGACATTTTGCCTCTGGCGTCTACATCAGCACAGCCCATTCTCTACTGTCCACCAGGCTAGACCACTTCGCTGAAGCTTGTAAAGCTTGTCACCTCCAATATTTACTCCAGCAAACTTGTTCTCGGAGACCTTAAAACACAGGCCACTCGGAGTCCAGGAAGGGCCTGGAATCAATTTTTTTTTTTTTTTTTTTTTTTTTTTTTTTTTTTTTTTTTTTTTTTTTTTTTTTTTTTTTTTTGAGGCAGGGTTTCTCTGTGTAGCCCTGGCTGTCCTGGAACTCACTCTGTAGACCAGGCTGGCCTTGAACTCAAAACTCTGCCTGCCTCTGCCTCCCAAGTGCTGGGATTAAAGGTGTGAGTCATCACCCCCAACCCCACCCCCCCAACCCCCACCCCCTTGCCCATAAAAGCAGATTCTTAAACCTGCCTCCATTCAGAGACCAGGCACAGCCTCCGGGCAGTGGATAATCTCAAATGCTTATTGACATTTCCTCTCCATTAGGCTTTGTAACTTGGGAACACACACCGTACCTTAAAGCGTCTTTGTGTTTCTGGTTCTTGGAACCTGTCTACAGTGGCCCAGTTAGCTCTTCAAATGCAAACAGTGGTTTTGGTCACAGCAGAGCAGGCATGCCAAAATGGATGGGTTTAAGAGGGCATTCCGCAAACCATTAAGATCCCAGCACATGGGGATGTCAAGATGAACATAGCAGGCTCATCTCTCCAAAACTTTCCTTCCCCAAGAACAAGTGCTGGGTTGCAGAGCTTTGCCACCACACAGTACCCAGCAACAATCACTGCTGTAGAGACTGGGCCTTTCTCCAAAGGATATATTTCTCCGAAGGAAAGCTACGAACCTCTACCCTGTTTTACAGCTCCTGGTCTACCACAGGTGTGCTGACTCTGAGGAAATGGGAACTGCCCTAAGAGTACATACACTGGTGACCAAGACCTCCAGTGAGATGCCAGGAAATGCTGGCTTAACCTCACATTTAACCTAGATGAAATTCCCCTGCGGTGGTAGCTCCTCATGACAGGCCCCTAATTCCACACTCAGTAGGAGGACATGCTGGATGTACGCAGCCAACACAGCAAAGCGCTGTGTCCTTTCGTATATTGCCACACGGATTCCAGCTTCCTGTGGAAGGGGCTGTAGAGAAGGTAAGCAGATCTGGCCACAGAGGCCTGCCACTCCACCACGGCAAACTAATGAAACACTATTGATGCCAAACCTGCAAAGGGCACTGCCTCCTGATCAGCCACTGTCTCTTGATCCAGGGGACCCACCCTTCAGTAGGTCCCATCATGAGACACCTGCCACACCGGTCACAGTCTAGCAGTCAAGACTCATAAAAGTGTCTCTTTAGCAATTGGTAAGTCATATTCACACACACAAAAAAAGTACCTGCTGTGTCCATAAAGGGATCTGTGACACCCCACCCTTACTCATCTCGGCTCCCCAAGATCGCCTGACCCTCTATAACACTGTGTTTGCCTCCTCTCATTCCTAGCTACACCATTTCCTCCAAGCTCCACCCTGCCAGCCCACATGGACCACCGGGAACCAATCCTATGCAGTTGACTTCACACTACCTTTTTTTAATGGGTACATGGTACACCTCAGTAAGACCCTATTATCTCCTCTGCATACCCCTACAGCAGCACACAGAGAGATGACTGACAAAGACTGCGTATTTGTGGACCAAAGGCTCCACACGGGCCCAGGCTCAGGGGAAAGGTGACCACCTCGCCAGACAAAGGTAACACTTGCTACTAAAAACAATTACAGAGCAGCGGGGCTCTGGCCCAGGCCCATAGAGGACTGGCTTATCTTCAGCCAGACTTCTAAGACATGCTCTGCTGACTCAGCAGGCGCGTGTAACAATCACATGAGATAATGTAAATGGGGCTGGCGAGATGGCTCGACTGCTCTTCCAACGGTCCCAAGTTCAAATCCCAGCAACCACATGGTGGCTCACAACCACCCGTAATGAAATCTTTCGCCCTCTTCTGGTGTATCTGAAGGCAGCTATAGTGTACTTACATATAATAAGAAATCAATCTTTACGCCAGAGCAAGCAGAGGTCTTGAGGTCAATTCCCAGCAACCACATGATGGCTCACAACCATCTATACAGCTACAGTGTACTCATATACATAAGATAAATAAGTCTTTTAAAAAAAGATAATGTAAAGGAAAAATACACCATAAGCACTGAACAGAGAGTAGTAACTGTTGTGTCGTCATTTCAAGTGGAAAACAGTTCAGACAGGGCCCAGCGGTGGGCCTAGGGTAACTGTGGCTTTTATTTCCTCTCAGGGAAAGAAGTAAAGGGTGGCTTTCCCAGGTACCCCCAACCTAAGGAAAGGTGGGTGTGCTCCAGAGGCTGGGGCTAGAATTGCTGGATCGTTCTGACAGACTCCTCTGTGTCCACTCGCTGGCACTTGATGCAGGGAAGGTGTGGGTGAGAGTCATTCCCCTGGAGTAGCAGCTTGGTATCAACAGAGGCACAAGGAGGTATGTGCTGGTGTTCACAACATGGAAGGCAGAACGGGTGCCCTGAGTGAGGAACGGGACTGGGTGGCCAATCCGCACCCAGTGTCTGCCTGGTACAAGGCCTGACCGCTGGGGCTCTCCTCCCAAGAGCCCCAGGGGCACAGAGGCATCACTGTGTCCTATGGCTGGTCCTTTAAATGTCCATCTCAAACTGTGACTCTTCACCTGTGGAGAGAGGAGACAGACAGCCAATAAACAAGTAGCAAATGGAAACGCTCCGGGCTTAGAGGCCAGAGAGAAGACATGGTCTTTGTTATTCTCATAGGTCAAAGTGGAAGGGCGCATGCTGCCAAAGAGAAACAAGAGGCGTTGACTAGGCTAGGGGAGCAGCTTCCTCAAGAGGGCAGTGACAGTGCTGGATTTTCCGTAAATCCGATTTTTAATACGTGGCCCAAGAGGTGCAGCTTTGTGTCCTGTGTCCCGTGTCCAGTTAAGGAAACTTAAAAGTACGCCTACACCACCACCACTACCACCGCCTAACTCTATACAGGGCAACCAAGCCACCGTTCAGGGTTAAGAGCTAAAATACCATCAGAAACTAGGAGCGAGGTAGGTGTGCCAGCAGGGTAAATGACAGCCTCCAGTTAACAGTGACAATTCCGGGTGTCGTGGCGCCTAACTTCATCCTCTGTCATCTTTAGTTTGAGGTGAGAAGGTAAGGTGAGAGGCTCTGTGCAATGACTGGGGAAACCCCTCCACCCGTGAACTTGTGGCAGGGACCCACGTTGTGTATCTTGGTAACCACTTGTCACACCCCTCTCTGCAGGCAGTCAAATCCGCCTTCTTATCGCTATTCACTTCCCCGATGTCAATCTCAGTCTAACAAGGTAAATGGTGTCTGTCTCGGGCTGCTGAGCTCCCAGGGTAATTAGGAATCCCATTGTACAGGGCCATGGGGTGTCAGCAGCTCCCTGTTTGAGCCTGGAGCTCTTCCTTCAGGGTGGAGACGCAGACAGAGGTGGTCCCGTGACCGAGGGTACCTGGACATGCTAGCGCAACCCGGTCCCACAGCAGAGAGTTCAGATCCTCTGCCACAAAAACCCACAAGAACACCTTCACACTGGCTGCCAGGGTGGCTGCTTTGATTGTTTCCTTCAGGAGGAGGGGGAGCCAGGAAGGACCTAGATATAAATGTCAAAGCTTCTATGACAATAGGCGACATTGTCTGCCTGTCTTCACCAATAATCCACTTAACGACCAGTAACCTATCAGGAGGTACCCAGGTTTATTTTTTCATCTTGCAGACGTGGAATTTCCTAGAGGGGAAGTACACCGTGTCTTTGATATCTGTGGTAGTCTTGCATCAAGACTATCGCTGCTATGTTCCAAGACTGGTACTTTGTGAGCAACGATACAGGGAGGCAGGCTGATGGAAGGTGCTGGGGAAAGCCACTGTCACTTTTTTAGATGAGCTCCTAATTACCTGACGTATGAGATCCTGGAGGTCCTTGGAGCTTTGGAGGGGGCAAGCTGGCACCAATGAGAGTCCGCTTCCCACCCGTGCCCCACCCTCTGGGCTCTCCACAGCTGCACCTCAAAAGACCATCACCCTCTCCCCAAAACGTGCAATTCCTGAGAACAGACAACCCTCCTCCCAGCCCAGGACCCGGACAGGACTCACCGCCTGCCCGCTTATCTTCCGGGCTGCTGTGCAGGTGGCTCTGGCTAGCTTGCATGGGAGGCTCATCACTGGTAGGGCTAGTGACCCCAGGAATGGTTGGCAGGTCCTTTGGGGGTGTTTTGGCCACAGGTGAGTTCCGACACTCCATCAGGAATTTCCGGTCATAGATGATCCTGGTTCCTGGTGGGGAAGGTGTAATGAAGGGAGCTGGTAAGGCCTCCTGGAACCCCTTGCCCGTTGTGTTTCCTACTTCCTGTGAAAGAGTGGCCTTGGCCTTGGCTGAGGCAGCAGGTTCCTTTACACAATCTTGACCAAGGGACCTGGCCAACCTGACCACATCCCTGCTCCACTGCCTACCCTACCCCCCCAACTCCCCTACTCCCACCTGGGGAGCCCCTCCTCCACGGAGTGCTCACTGCCCACCAAGATGCATCTTTGTTTTCTCAGAGCTCTGCACACCCTATGCTATAGTCCCTCAATCTCTCGCACCTCCCTCAATTCTCCCTGTCAATCACACGACAAGCACAGCCCATAGAAAAGGTGGCCACGCTGTCACCGCACCATCTCCTCCTACAGAACTCCAGTAGGTCCATCATCTACGACAGAAAGACAGTGAGTCCCTCCCTGCAGAGACTTTTTCCTGCCAGGTCTCTGCAGAAACAGGAACCGCTCTATCCGATCCAAAAAGGACTTCGGCTGAGCCCTTCTCCAAACCTCACTACATCGGTCTGCCGGCATCACCCTTTAAGGGCTGGCATGAACGCCAGCCCCACTCCACCCGACCTCCTACAACCTTTTCGTCTTCTTCCCCAGGGTGAGGGTCAGTCTCAGTGAACTCTTCCCTAGCAGTAACCCATACACAGGACCTCCACCCAAGCAGCCGCCTGAACACCACCATATAAAGTAACGTTTCCCGAAGGAAGGGAGCAAGATCATTCCGGGAGACCCATGAGGTGATAGAGAGCAGATGAACTTACCCACAGCTTCTCCCCCCACCCCCCACCCCGTCCTCTTACACAGCAGCTCGGCATCGGTGATCTATTTTTAACCCCTCATCAGCACTTACTGAATGCTTTCTTCCCAACAAGTCTCAAGCCTTAGTTTCCAAGCCTCCGACAGACAATGGCATCCAGCTGGAATTTAAAAACTGCCTTTGCCTTTCTATTTATAGTTATACTCTGCAGATGACAAGTGGGTCTGGTTTCTCAAACGCCATGGCGGTAGCCAGTTTCTTTTTTTTTTTTTTTATAGAGACTATATACATTACTAACTACATAGTATATAATGTTATATACCACAGTAATGAAAATAAATTAAGGGCTGGCTAGATGGCTCAGCTGACAAAGGCACCTCCCTGCCACCAAGCCTGGTGCCCTGAGTTCACAACCTGAAACACGCATGGTAGGAGAGAATCAATTCTCACAAGATGTCTTCTGGCCTCCATATGAAAGATGTAGGATGCATGCCCCCACACCTAACCTATAGCCATTCTTATTCATATCCTCTCTCTCCCCCTTCCCTCCCTCCTCTCTCTCCCCCCTCCCTCCCTCCTCTCTCTCCCTCTCTCTCCCTCTCTCTCCCTCTCTCTCCCTCTCTCTCTCTCTCTCTCTCTCTCTCTCTCTGTGTTCCTCTTCTTCTTCTCCCTCTTCTCCTTCTCCCTACCCTATCAATAAGTACATAAATAAATGTTTTAAAAAAATAAATGAATGAGTCTTGGCTTGGGATTAGCACAGAATTGCTGACAGCTCCTGAAATGTCCTTAAGCACACTGCTCCTATCTTCTCCTATTTATTGAAATGAATGGCTTTCTTGCCATTGATGATGGTTTTGTACTACCTGGAGGATGACCTATGAAAACTTTCCATTTTAAATGAGTAAGTTTATAGTAAACCAAATTAAAAGAATAGATAGCTAGCAAGAAGATGGGTCAGCAGATAAGAAACAGTATTAAACCAGCCAGTCAGCCAGCAGAAACCAGCTCTAAGGCCAGCCAGCTGCAGTCACAGCCAAAGCAGATGGTCCCCTCGGGGCAAGGCTTCAACCAGGTGAGCCTACCAAACAGGAGACAGAGGAAACATCGTCCATCTGCACGTCCACAACATCCGGCAGAATCTGAGTACAGGCAGCTGGAGCCCCCATTGAGCCTTCTCTCCAAACCATGAGGTGGTACTGCCCACAGTGAGCGAGGGTCTGTCCTCGGTTAACTCGCCCTGCAAATGACCTCAGCACTCCCACAGCTGCATGTGCCACCCCAGGGCCCTGGCTGTCCTGGGGCTTGCCACATAGATCAAGATTCTGACTGCAGGCAATTTTTTTAAGCATGGTATAAACAACAGTGAGCCTGGTTGCCATTGGTTCCCCCCATAGCTGTTCTCCAGGGCATTTTCAACCTCAGGCTGTTAGGCCCGCTCTCTTCCCTCTGGTCACACAGGGGCCAGACACTGAGATAAACACACTTGGGTCTGAAGTGGGAGTCGGTAACCCGGAGCCTACAGCCAGCTTATCAGTCATCCGAAACAGCACAGAACAATTTACCCACATAATGCACATCACAGATTATTATAAGAACAAAACACCAGCCAACTGAAAACGAATATGCCCAGTGTCGTACGGTGCCAAACATTCAGCCAGGATAATCATTCTTTGTAAACAAGGTCATCTCCGTATGCAAACTTGCTTTTGTCATTAATAGACAGTCAAATTATATATGCCCCCAAAAAACTCTTTAAATAAATTTATGATTTTATCAGTGTTTGATATGCATACCTACTTCATATACCTACATACCTACATACATTAAAAACTCATGCTAGGTAGAAAAAACTCAAGCAAAGAAGTTTAAGAGGTCCTGCTGGCCAGGCGTGGTGCCACTCCCAGCACTCAGGAGGCAGAGGTAGGAGGATCTGAGTGCCAGGTCAGCCTGGTACATGGCAATTTCCTGGATAGAAAGGGGTAGATAGAGAGACTCTATCTCCAAAAAAATATGTAGGACCCAGGGGAGGCGTAGCTGCGGGAGTGCATGAGGTCATTTGCAGGGAGGATTAACTGAGGTTAGACCTTCACTCAGGCACCAACATCTCTCTTCTCTCTGCTTCCTGCCCACCCTGAAGTCGAGACCTGCCTTTGCCACAAGTCCCTGCTGCCATGATGTTCTGCCCAAGGGCAATGAGTCAGCTGAATGGGGACTGAGCTGAGAAATCTGGAGCCAAAATAAATATTCTCGCTTTAAGTTTTCCTGTCAGGGATCTGGTCAGAGTAATGAGAAAAGTAAGAAGGTACAAAATAAATAAACATATAAATAATGTTGAGGTAGGCAGAGCACACACACTGTGAGTCACAGTCCAGTTGTGGAGCTGGAATACAGAGCCTATTGGGTGCTGGGGTGAAAGTTCAAAGTTCAGATTAGAACTGCCTGTGGACTAAGGTTCTTTCTCCCTGAGTCTGGATAGACAGCTGTCTCATTTGCTAGCTCTACTCTGTGGGCAAGGTACTACTCTCTCTACCTGTGCCTCAGTGGTCTCTCCAAGACCTCAAAATGGGCCTGCTCATTTACCATCATAGCAACCTCACCAACTTCCGGTGTGCATTTGAACGGTGGCCCTCCCGTGGGACCCCTGCCCAAACGCTAACAATCACTCTGTCCAGTAAAGGTTTAGGTGGACAGGCTGCCACCAGTTGCTCAATCCCACCCACAGCAGGACCCAGGTCGAAGTGGGGGCGCTTCAGAAGGAATGTAAGCAACCCAGAAAGAGACTAGGGAATAGTGTGGGGCAGGAACAGGCACCCTCCATCTCTCTCAGACACACAGAATATGGAAAACATCATGAATTTAGGTATGGCCTTTGGGACTTTTAATTCCTGGAATGCGTGAAGTATAGATAAGTATTTACTCCCAAGGCATGGTTTAACACTGATGCCAGTTTTCCTGGACACACACAAGTGAGGACACATTCCCCAAGGATCTAGTTTTCTCACCTGCCAACCAAGGGTGTTACCCTGGGCTCTCGGAAACTATATTTAAAGCACTAGCTATCAACACCTATTTTTAGGATTCCTTAATGTGCAAACCACATGGGACTTGTGCACAAGTCCTGGACTCAGACTGGGAATCGCCTACCTAAAAACCTCAATTTCTGGGTCCCAGTTCTTTCTGTGCCACGCGAAGAAAATGAGAAAAAACTCACACGCCAAAGGAGTGTCAGCAAGACTAAATAAATAACTCATACCAATGTTCCTGAGGGCTAGAGTCGTCGTTCCACGGAAGAACATCTGCTTTACTTGCATAAGGCTTTGGAGGGATCAAAGAATAGATAAAAATAAGCCAGCCATGGTGGTATGTGCCTCTCTAACACAAACGCTGCTCAGGAGACAGAGGCAATTGGATCTCTGTAAGTTCGAAGCCAGTCTACAGAATGAGTTCCAAGACAGCCAGGACTATGTAGAGACCCTGTTTCATTAGACAGACAGACAGACACAAACACATATAGAGATGATGGATGGGTGGATGGATGGGTGGGTGGATGGATGGGTGGATGGATGGATAGATGGCCAGTCTCAAGCAAGCAGAGTAAACTTATCAGAAAGACTTTTATGAAGAAACAGGAATGAGGCACAGTGATGCACACCTATACTCCCAGCACTTGGGAGGTGGAGACAGGAGGATCAACAATGTCATTCTTCCCTACACAGTGACTTTTCATGGCCACCTTGGGCAAAAATAAATAAATAAATAAAAGTAAAATAAAGCAAAACAAAAAAAATAGCCAAGCAGAT
The DNA here is from genome assembly GCF_008632895.1 of Mastomys coucha. Classification (NCBI taxonomy): domain Eukaryota; kingdom Metazoa; phylum Chordata; class Mammalia; order Rodentia; family Muridae; genus Mastomys; species Mastomys coucha. Next base: position 168,782,914 of record NW_022196905.1, on the reverse strand, counting down.
AATGTTATCTCTCTGGGTCTTTATGAAGCTACCAGATACCAACTAAGTGCAATCCATCAGGGGCAACAAGCCGCTACCAGATACCAACTGTGGGCAGTCCATCAGGGGCAACAAACCACCTTTCTTCTTAGAGGCTCTGACAGGGGCAAGGCTTTCACAGAGGCTTTTAGAACAAAATGGCTGAAATTATTCTAAGGCTGGCCAAGGGCCTCCCCCTTTGCCAACCTCTCCCCAGATGCTTCAGAATGCACCAGTGCAGAGGGTGGGCGCCACAAGCCATTACCAAGAAGGAGTGCCCTGTTCTTCAGGACTCTCCCAAAACATAGCAAGTGCTAGCCCAGTAAGAGTGGGTGGGACCTGTTATGGGCTCTGAGTTCCTTCAAACTCAAGCCTAAACCCCAGCACCTCACAACATGGCACTTGAAGAGGTCTTTATAGGGAAGGTCAATATGAACCCGTTAGAGTGGACCCTGATCTGGTGTCACCGGAGAGTCCTCAGAAGAGGAAATATATACACAGACCCACAGATGAAAGACCATACGCTGGCTCTCCTGCCTTCTTGCTATCGCCCTGTCCTCTAGCCCCTCCCCCTCTCCTCCCTCTCTCTCTAAGTGCTCATGGCTGGCCTCTATTCCTCTACAATCTCTCTGCCTTTCTGTCTCTATTACCCTCTCAACTACCCTTCCCATGCCCTGAATAAACTCTACTCTATACTATTTTAAAGAAAGAAAGGAAGGAAGGAAAGAAGAAAAGAAGAAAGGAGGAAAGAAAAAGAAAGAGAGGAAGAGAGAAAGAAAGAACATACGCTGGCAAGAGAGAAGGTAACCATCTGCAAGCTAGGAACGGAGGCCTCAGAAGGAACCAACCTCACTCTGGCCTTAGACCTCTCCTTACCAACAGTAAGAAACTAAGCTTCACCACTTATGCTAGCTCGATGGCAGGGATTTCCCTTTTCCGGTGCTTGGGTTTAAACCCGGATTCCATACACACTTGTTCTTCCACTGAGCGACAACTCCAGTCCGAATACACACTCTCTTCAAGTAAGACGCCTGCTCTGAGCATTTCTTTGAGTGTTTTCTGACAGGGTCTCATGTGAGCCTGCCCAATCCACCCTCGAACGCAATATGTAGCTGAGGGGCTGTCTCAGTTACTTCTCTATTGCTGTGATGAGACACCACCACTAAGACAACTTACAAAATAAAGCATTTAATGTGGGGCTCAGAGTCCATGACCATCGAGGTGTGAAGAATGGCAGCAGGCAGGCAGGCATGTGATGGGTGGAGCAGTAGTTGAGAGCTTTCAGACTTATATGACAGAGAGAGCTAACGGAATGGCATGGACTTTTTTTTTTTTCCTGAAACCTCAAAGCCCATCCCAATGACACACCTCCTCCAACAAGGCCACACCTCCTAATACTTCCCAAACAGTTCCACCTGCTAGGGACTAAGTATTCAAATGTATGCATCTCTGGCAGCCATCCTCATTCCAAACACCCACACTGGCCTTGAACATCTGATCCTCCTGTCTTCATCCCCAAAGTACTGACATCATAAATGTCAGTTTCTCAGTCTCTGCAGCCAGCTGAGAAACCTGCTTTTTAACCTTCACATCGTATGCTGCCAGCCAAAACTCTAAACGGACTGTACCTCCTCTCTTCTCATCCTCATTCTGGACTGCTGGGCACACCTGACCCAAGCCAATGGCTACTGCCCAGAAAATCCAGGCCCTCCAAGTTACAATGAGAGGGGTGTGTTGGACAGTAAGCATAAGCTCTACAAAGCAAGAGCCCTAATGCCTGCCGTTCAGAAGCAGGAAAAAAAAATCAAACAAAACAGAAAACATACAACAAACAAACAACAACAAAAACCAGCGGCTCACACACTTGAGAAGTATCGGTAAGATGAGCATGTAGAGTCAGGCCACCCTGAGTGGGTTACAGACCTAGCTTGGTCCCGTCTCAAAACAACCGAGGCCATCCCATCTTCCTCCCGCCCCCACTTGAAGCTGGACTGCCCCCAAAAATCCCATGCCTCTGCCCTGGGTTATCATCTGCAGGGTTCAGAAGTCCACGATACCCTCAATGATTTGAGCCCCAAGGGGGTGCTCCCAGCCTCGCACCAGGGGCCGTTCCGGGCGGAGACCCAGGCCTCAGGAAGGAACCTAGGATATCCTAAGGGGATGCTTCTTCTGGCCTCCGTTTAGGCCCCTTCATCTTCATCTTCTCCCTAGTGCTAAAGATCAGCCCAGGGCACCACACAGGCTAGGAGGGCACTGCGCCACTAAGCCACAGCCTGCACGCTCTGACTCGTCACCTTCTGAACGCCACAGCCTGCACGACTCATCATCACCTTCTGAACGCCGGACCTGGCATTAGGTCCTGGGGTCACAACGACTGCTCTGGAAGAACATCCTGTCTAACCCGAGAAACGAGCATGCCAACAGACACGTGGCTGTGATTCACCACGGAGAAAGACAGCTGAGGTAAGACTCAGACCACAAGGTAACGGATGTTTTTGTTTGTGTGCCTAAACATATGGGGATCCTATACACAGAAATGAACGCTAAGGGGGAAAAAAAAACAGTCTCTTTAAGCAATCCTCGTTTCTATTCTCTTCTAATTCGTTTTCCTGAACAGTTAATAAAGGCTCATTTGAAAAAATACTTCAGTGTTTTGTACCACTAAATGAAATGAAATTAGCACCATCCTGTCTGGCTCCCTCCACCTAAGTCACTAATGGCTTTTGCTGTTATGGTAGGGGGAATCCCCCGCTCACCTTGTTAATAATGAATACCTGCCACTTTGGGGGGATATTGGAAAGAAAAAGGCAACCTCCGAAGGTCACTAAAATCTAGAGGATCACCCCCTCAGACTGCCATGTATCATGGAGACAAGTTCTGCTGGATATCAAACATGTTCTGTGGCCCTGGGGCCCACATACAAAAACACAAAGCAGATCGCTATGGTGAGGCTGGAGAGATGGCTCAGCGATTAAGAGCACTGGCTGCTCTTGCTGAGGTCCTGAGTTCAATTCCCAGCAACCATATGGTGCCTCACAACCATCTGTAATGGGATCCAATGCCCTCATCTGGTGTGTCTGAAGACAGCTATACTCATATAAACAAAGTAAATAAATAAATCTTTAAAAGAAAAAACACTATGGGTTCAGAGCTGAAGGGCAAGGATGTCTATGAAATCACTTCATTCTAAAGATATGCCCTTGATTCTTAGAACCATGTCTCCCTTCAGCTTTACTGAACTATTAAGTAAAACTGGCAAATAAAAATATCATGCACTTAAGCTTGATGTCACATGCCTAGCACCCCAGCCCTCGGGAGGCTGAGGCAGGAGGATAACCAGTATTGAGGCTAGCCTAGGCTATACAGTAAGATCCTATCTTTAAAGAAGAGGAGGAAGAAAGAAAAAGGAAAGAGGAGAGAGAGAAATAGAGAAAGAAAGGAGGCAGAAGCACCTAGTCAAAGTACACAAAATGATGACCTGCTGTCACACTAGGAAATGTAAAATAAATCCCACAACTAAAGCAGTCAGCACATGTCTCGGATGTCTGTTTGTGCGCGGAAGAATATGGCTAAGGTTGCTCCTAGCTAATTTCTAGTAAACACCACAGGGTTAATTATAGCCACTGATGAGTACACCCCTAGAATTTATCCCTCTCATAACTGAAAGTCTCTGCCAAACATCTAGCCTCCTAACTCCCAACATAGCCATTATCTCTTACACTTGATATGCATCCTCCAGCCTTCCTCCCTCCTCCCCCTCCCTTCTTTGTGATGTTAGATCCTCTTGCAGAGTTGGCCTTCACTGAGTTCCCCTCCGATCCTCCATGCTTTTTTTTTTTTTTTTTTTTTTTTTTTGGTTTTATAAGACAGGGTTTCTCTGTGTAGCCCAGACTGTCCTGGAGTCAGGACTCAGGCTGGCCTCGAACTCAGAAATCCTCCTGCCTCTGCCTCCCAAGTGCTGGGATTAAAGGCGTGCGCCACCACTGCCCGGCTCATTGATTTATTTTTAAAACATTTATTTATGTACTTATTTAGAGGGTAGGGAGAAGGAGAAGAGGGAGAAGAGGAAGACACACACAGACACACATGCTTTTATTTTCATTTGGGGAGAGGTTCCTGTGGAAGCCAGGAGAGGCCACCCCAACAGCTAGAATCGCGGTGTACAGAGGTCCAGGAGCATCCTGTAGGTGCTAAAGGACAGTTACCTTTCCAAGAGCCATCTCTTCAGCCCCATGCTTGTACCCCATGTTGGCTAGATCTTCACCTGCATCCCGACCCTCCAAGTCACACTATCTTCCTAGTTAGGCATGCCTTCAAAACCAAGAGGCGGACGCCGGGTGGCGGTGGCACACACCTTTAATCCCAGCACTCAGGAGGCAGAGGCAGGTGGATTTCTGAGTTCGAGGCCAGCCTGGTCTACAGAGTGAGATCCAGGACAGCCAGGGCTACAGAGAAACCCTGTCTCAAAAAAAAAACAAAACAAAAACAAAAACAAAAAAACCAGGAGGCAGTCTAGAGAGATGGCTCAGCGGTTAAGAGCACTGACTGTTCTTCCAGAGGTCCTGAGTTCAATTCCCAGCAACCACATGGTGGCTCACAACCATCTGTAATGGGATCTGATGCCCTCTTCTGGTGTGTGTCTGAAGACAGCTACAGTGTACTCATATAAATAAAATAAATAAATAAATAAATAAATAAATGGGACCATGCAACGTGGCCCTTCCCAACTAAAATATTTGGAAAAAAATAAAAAACAAGAGGCTTCAAAGGGAGTTTGGAGTGCTCTACCCCAACCCCTTCCAATTCAGTAGTATGTTCTGGAACCTAATGCATATTGTTTCAAACACTTTAAAAAGAAGCTCGGGTGCATGTGGGATGGGGACCATCCTATCTCCTGGCCACCTCAATATCCAAGCTCTCTCATTCGGTCCTTCATAATATTCTCAGCTGTAACTCCCCCTCTATGACTAAGGCCTCAGAACACCAAGTCACCAGCAGCAGCAGCAGCAGCGCCCAGCCCAGCCCACCTCCCCCGTCCCAGCACTGCCAGAGTTAAACACTTGGCAGCCACCTCAAGGTTGGCTTCCCAGACAGACACGTTTTTTTTACTTCTCTGATAGGGTCTCACTATGTAGGTCTGGCTGACCTGGAGCTTACTATGTAGATTGTAGACCAGGCTGGTTTCAAACTCACAAAGATTCTCCTGTCCCTGCACCAGGACATTCAGCTTTACCACTTAACAAAACAGTGTCATTAACACCTGCCACCCTACCTGCCTGCCTGCCTGACCTCACCCAGGTACGATGAGGCATGACCACCCAAACAACTTCCGTAGGTTTAGAAGTCAAATATCCATGCTGGGCTGCATGTTCACTAGAAGATCCTGTTCATGACATGGTTGGCGATCTTAAAGACACCAAGGTTCAAATATACTCGTAGGACGCTCCCTTCAGAAATGTCCTAGGTCACCAAAGGGTTAATGACGACTGACCAGAGTCCCAGGAATGGAGATGGTTCAGGCCACCTGTTGTGTCCTGGTCTCCAGAAGCAGCTGCTTCAAAGCCATCCTCAGCTGAAGTGGCTTCCTGCAGTATTTCTTGAGGTGGAGCTTGAAGCCCCTACAAGTCAGTCACATGCGCCAAGGTGTGTAGGAACCTAAGTTCAGGAAATGGCAGCCTGGCCTTATGCCTGGATGGAATCTACTATGCCAGACTCCTAAAGATCTGAAAAGGCAAGGAAAAGAAACTGTGTGTGTGTGTGTGTGTGTATATGTGTGTGTGTGTGTGTGTGTGTATGTGTGTGTGTGTGTGTATGTGTGTGTATGTATATATATATGTGTGTGTGTGTATATATATATGTATATATGTGTGTGCATATATGTGTGTGTATATATGTATAAATACATACAGATATACATACACGGGTTTTGTTTGTGTGTTGTTTATCCCTTTCCCCTATAATTCCTGAGTACTCAAAATGGAATGTGACCCAATCAAACATATATAATGGTTAGGCAAATGACTCAGTCCACCTTCAAGCTCATGGGCTTTATATTCCTATAGATCCAGAGGACAGAATAAATCTCAGGGTGATTCACTGGACCTTGGTCTCCCAGTCGGGCCCCTAATATATGTATGAAAATTCAAAAATTAGATGGATTTGCAGGGAAGAATAGATGAGGGCAAATAGAAATAGTCCAAAAGGTATTCACCAGCCAGAGACAGTAAAGAAAACCGAATGATGGGGTGGCGCGCACACTGTTAACCCCAGTACTACCTGCACGCAGGAGGCTGAGGCAGGTGGGTCTCTGTATAGCCCCAGCTGTCCTGTAATTCACTCTGTAGACTTTTACACTCAGATACTCTCAGATTCCGTTTTTAATTGGGGTTCTAAGTGATGAGAAACACTCTGGGGCAAATGGGTCGTCAAGCTTCTGCACTTTAGCAAAGGCAGCCTGGAATGAACGGCCCTTGGGTCAAGAACCCACCCCTTAATTAAATGGGCTTGCTGGCTTTGGCAGAAATAAGCCAGACTTTCCTCGAGCTATGGACTGTGTAACACACACCAACAACTAACAACAACAAAAATCTGACAAGGGCCGGCTGGCTTTGGGGACCTGGCACTGCTTCCTTTCAGTGAAGAAGCAAATGCTCCACTATAAGGAAACCCCTTCCTTTTCAAAGACAGTGGGAACTACCTGGTTTACTGGGTTACCACAGTGAGAAGTGGATCGGAGTTCATGACCTACAAACAGCACTGGCTATTGCTACCCAGCTAACCTGTCCATCCAGAAAGGGAGAGGCAAGAGAGAAAAAACGTTTCACAGAGCCTTTAGGTCCGACTCGGTGCCTATTTAAAAAAAAATAAAAAAAAGACTCAACTCTCTGTGGAACTTAGAAGCCAGGAGGGATGAAGACCTCCAGTAACAGGAGGCCAGAAGCCTGCAGAGAACTTTTCCTTGGGCCATTTCTAAAGAGAGGGAGAACGCTGTCTCCCCCTCACCTGCTTGCTACTTCTTGCTGACTCTAGGAACACAGCGTGATAATGCATAACAGACACGTGCTCAAAGAGCGAGGCCTTGGTGCTGTGTTCTGAAGATCACAGAACTGAGTGGACACTGACTGAGCGCCAAGATCCCTTCATCGGTGCCTCGGTTCTAGGATCTGGCTGTGCTCCCTGGTGCAGGGACAGCTGCCCGAAAGAATAGGCATGGGGCCCGGCTGCGCCAGCACTAGCCCAAGGTTCATCACCGCGCCAGGATTTCTCTTGTTTTTGAGTTGTAACAGGAGTAGCTGGGGGAGGAGACCGGGGAGGGGAGAAGCGCAAAAGTGGGTGGGAGCAGTGCGAGGATTGGGAGGGAAGTAGTGAGCCACGAGGATTTCATCACGCAAACGGGCGGGTAGGTTTCATCAGCGTCTGTACTGGGGCTCCGGAGCAAGCTGGGAATGCCTGGTTCCCGGAGGCCGGCCCCCACCCGCGCCATCTCAGCTTCCTCTTCCTCATCCTCCGCCACTTGGGCGAATTCAGCGCTGTGCCCTCCCCCCAGGCCCGAGGAACGTGTGGTTCTGCACAACACCAGACGTGGCCCCAGCAGGGACCTCTCTCTTAACAGGGCTGCATGCCACAGGTGGCAGAGACGTGCTTCTGGGGTAGGGGAGCACCCTCAGCGTCCAGCCTCCATTAACGTGCGAGTGCCCAACGCCAAAGAGGGTTGCCCCGGGAAAGGTTAAAAAAAAGTGTGCAGGCGTCATTTACTCCAAGGGAGCTCAACTAAACTTAATCTCCAGGCCAGCTCTTTCCCTGATCCTGTCCCACTCCAGAACTGCCCCGACACCCACAGAGGCCGCCCTTAAGCACATGGTGGTCCTGGCAGAATGCCTATCTGTATGCTTAGGGCACTCTGCTGTGTCTCCCAGGAAAAGGCTAATAATACAGTTTGCAGCCGGTCTCCAGACCACGCTCCACCACACCCAGAAGGCGGGCAACCCAGACAGTGACCCTTCTGCTTTCCCGACGCCCCTTGCCCCCTCTGGCTAGCTACCGACACATTCCCCCCCCCC
>NW_022196905.1:168764143-168774732 GCF_008632895.1 Mastomys coucha | reverse complement strand
CCCCCCCCCCCCCGAGGTTGCCCCCGGACCCCGGCCAGCGCCTACCTCCCGGGGTGGTGCTGAAGAGTGTGCCGCCCGGGGTGGTGCTGTAGTCCCCGGGCGGGAGCTGCACGCCATCGCCGAGGGCTACGCGGCGAGTCGGGATGGCCCGGCTGGGAGTCTGGCTGCAGCTGCTGCCCGCCGACATGTCTCCTGCACGCCGCCCACGACCCTCCAGCAACCCCGCGGCACCTCGGCCCAGCCCTTCTCGTGCCCGGCCCGCCCCTTCCGCCTGGGCTCCACGCCCCCTGAGACTTTGCGGTCCGCCCGGCCCCACCCAGCTCCAGCCCGCTGCCTGCAAGTGGTTCCCAGCTGCTGACCTAGGCAGCCTCTGTCCTCCCCCAGTGCTGGCCCCTTGGGTTCGCGGGTTCCTCCCCGAGACTCTGGGAAGAACTAGGTAGGGGTGACGGTGGCGGAACTCTCCGATTTGGTGGCAGCCTCTCGGCGCACCAGACCGCCTGCTTTCTATATTAGGCTGTGACCCCTCGATCCCTAGCAGATCCTCAGAGAAGAAAGGGTGGGCTGATCTTTCGCCCTTCTTAACGCTTACTACAGCTTTCACGGTGCAGTAGGAGTCAGAGCATCGGCTGCACAACGCACATTCCTGGACTTGAAAGGAGCAGTGGAAGAGCAAAAGGGAACTAGCCCGCCAGCTGGGAACTGAGTATAAATATGATGAGGAAATGGGCAAGATCGAACCTCTGCGGAGTGTGGTCTGGGAAGGATATGAGTTGGTCAAAGATCTCAATAGTACTTGGCTTGGGTTCTACTCCAGCACTTTGTCTGGTTGTCACTGTGTTGATCTGTGGCTGGAAATGTCTGTAATCCTGGCATTGGGGAGGCTGAAGGCCTAGGAGGATCCTGAGTTGACAGTCAGACGACTTAGTGAGACTCCATCCCAACAAAACAAAACATGAAAACAATAACAACCACAAACAGCAGAAAACAGAAGTTCAGCAAAAGACGGGAGTTTGCCCAAGATCATACAACTGTAGAATACGTATCTGAGGCTGAGGTAGGGCCAGAACCCTGTTTTCAGTGCTGTCCAGGCTAGCCTGAGAGAACACACTGGGCCTTCCTCCCTGTGGGAGAAGCGTTTTGAAAGAAGTTTTGCTTTTTGCCTTGTTTGGTTCCACTAGAGGCCCCAGATTTCCTGGAACTAAGATTTCAGGAAAGGGCCTGCTTATAAAGTCCAACATTTAAGCTCAACGTTCAAGGGCTACACACATGTCCCAGCAATTAGGAGAGTAAAGCAGGAGGATTCTAGCCTGTGCTACAAAGCAAAACCCTGTCTCTCACAAAAAATAAAAAATAAAAAATAAATAAATAAATAAATAAATAAAAAACTTGATCCGGGCATGCTAGCTCACATAGTCCTAATACTGAAGAAGCTGAGATAGGAGGAGTAACTGAAAAGTTGAGTCCAGACATGGTTATGATGAGTTTGAGCCACAGCCTGGGCCAGACATGTAAGACCCTGTCTTAAACTGTGAAAGAGAGAAAAAAATGGGGAAGGGGAAGCTAGGAGTGCAGTTCACTTGATAGACAGTTTACCTAGTATTCTCTAAGTTCATGGTTAAACCCCAAGCATCAACATAAAAACTGAATGTGTTGGCACTTTGTAAGCTTGTGATCCCAGAACTCAGGAAGTGAAGGCTGGGGGATCAGAAGTTCAAGGCCACCCTTAACTATATACATCTATAGATAAGACCCTGTCTCAATTTTAAAAAGGAGTCTACAAAGGAACTAAAAGTCTGGAGAGAGCTAAGCTTGGGATCTCTTGGCTCAGAAGCCCCATAGTTCCTTGTACAAAGATAGCTACTGTGATGGTTTGAGTAAGAATGGCCCCCAGGAACAAAATACTCACAGGAGGAAATATGGAGACTAAGTGTGGAACAGAGACTGAAGGAAAGGCCATCCAGAGACTGCCCCACCCGGGGATCCATCCCATATAGAGTCACCAAACCCAGATGCTATTGTGGATGCCAGGAAGTGCTTGCTGACAGGAGCCTGATACAGCTGTCTCCTGAGAGGCTCTGCCAGTGCCTGACAAATACAGAGGTGGATGCTCAGATGTTCGTAACCAACCATTGGACTAAGTGTGGGATCCCCGATGGAGGAGTTGGAGAAGTGACTGAAGGAGCTGAGGGGGCTTGCAGCCCCATGGGGGCAGGGAGCAACAGTGTCAACAGGCCAGACCTACTGGAGCTCCAGGGGACTGGACCACCAACGAAAGAATACACATGGAGGGACCTATAGCTCCGGCCACATATGTGGTAGAGGATGGCCTTGTTGGACATCAGTGGGAGGAGAGACCCTTGGGTCTGAGGGTATTCAATGTCCTAGTGTAGGGGAATGCCAGGGCGGGAAGATAGGAGTTGGTGGGGGAGTAGGGGGAGCACCCTCATAGAGGCAGGGGGAGGGAGAATGGGATAGGGGGTTTCTGAAGGGGAAATCTGGAAAGGGCAAAACAATTGAAATGCAAATAAAGAAAATATCCAATAAAAAAAGTTAAAGTAAAAAAAATATGGCCCCCATACATTTGAATTTTTGGTCATCAGGGAGTGGCACTACTTGAGAAGGATTAGGAGGCATGGCCTTGTTAAAAGAAATGTATCAGTGGGGATGGGCTTTGAGGTTTCAAAGGTCCAGGCCAGACTCAGTGGCTCTCTCTTACAGCTGCCTACAGATCCAAATAAGAAACCCTCATCTACGTCTCCAGCACCATGGTGTGCCGCCATGCTTCCCGCCATGATGGTAATGGACTAAACCTCTGAAACAGTAAGACACCTCGATTGAATGTGTTCATTTTAAGAGTTGCAGTGGCCATGGTGGCTCTTCACAGCAATAGAACACTGACTGACTAAGACAGCTACCCCTATGGCACTTGGCTTAAGTTCAGGAGTTACAGATGACTGCCAACAAGCCTGCAACCACAGCTAGGGCCAACCTGAGCCTGAGGGTAAGCACCACCGTTTCCCTGTGTTGGTAGTTGCATTAAGTAGCTCTCCAGTATGAAGTAAGCTTCCCCCCTGAGCCTAGAGAACCACATGACCCTGAACATAACCATTTAGAGTTTTCTTACAAATTCCCTGCTCAATTCTGTCTCTTGGAGACCCATTTTGCCCATGGTGATTTCTGCCTCTTTCAGAGCAGGAACTCATTCATATCAAGTCTTCTAATTGAATAGAAAAGGATATAGGGGGTTGAGATGACCAAGCAGATAAAGGTACTGACTACCAAATCTAACCTGAGTTTCATCCCTATGAAAGCACACGAATGGATCCCCACAAAATGACCTCTTCCCTCTACATGATCAATATAACATGTTTTTACATGCACCATATGTACATACACAAAATAATTTAGTGTAAATGGATTTAAGTTTAATGGATGTAAGAAGCTAGGCGTGGTGGCCAACCCTGGTTCTCCCTGTACTTGGGAGGTGGAAACAGGAAGATCAGGAGTTTAAGGTCATCCTGGCCTATAAAATACATTCAAATGCAGCCTAGCACATATGACCCTGTCTGACAGGGGAGTGGGGGAAAAAGACCCCCCTCACAGACAAGGTCACACACACTTCTCCCATCAGAAGTATGGAAGTGGAGATTTCTCACAAGAACTCAGTAATCCTCCTGCAAGGGCTCTCTCTATAGGACCAATTCTAATACTGCCTGTCTGGAGCCAGTGTTTGCAGAAAACTTCAGATTCAAGTTACCAGTGGAGACTGTGGCCCGTGTGTTTTGAAATGCTGGCTGTCAGTTGACTTCTCACAACGCTGCTTCTCTGGCTTGAATAATCTGCCACAGCAGTTCCTCAAACTCAAGGAAGATAATTACATTCCCTGGTTTATTATAAAGAACATTACAAATGTGCAGTGATCAGCCAGACTGGAAGACTCACAGGGCCAAGTGTGAGAGAAATCTTCCTACCTTTGTGCTGTTGGGTAACACGTTGCCCCCAGTTAAAACATTCTCTGCCGCAGGGAGAAGGGAGGCAGGAAAAACTCAGAAAATAAACTTACCTGACTCCGGAAGTTCGGGGAAGTTCCTTTTCTTTTCTAAAGATTTTGTTTTGTTTATTTTATGTACATAAGTACACTGTCACTGTCTTCAGATACACCTGAAGAGGGCATTGGATCCCATTACAGATGGTTGTGAGTCACCATGTGGTTGCTGGGAATTGAACTCAGGACTTCTGGAAGGGCAGTCAGTGCTCTTAACTGCCCAGCCATCTCTCCAACCAACCCTCGGGGAAGTTTCAAAACACTAGGGAGGGGCTGGTGAGATGGCTCAGCGGGGAAAGAGCACTGACTGCTCTTTGGAAGGTCATGAGTTCAGGTCCCAGTGACCACATGGTGGCTCACAACCAACCCTGATGAGATCTGATGCCCTCTTCTGGTGTGTCTGAAGACAGCTACAGTGTACTTACATGTAATAAATAAATAAATCTTTAAAAAAAAAAAACTCTGTCTTAAAAAAAAAAAAAAACACTAGGGAGAAAGTTACAAGACAAAGGTGGCCCCTCCCCTCCAAGTCCTCCCATGTTCCCACTACCACCTTCTCTCCCAAATTTCTGTATTTTGTTTTAAACCCACAGAGTACTGTCAGCATGTGCATAGGAATAAGCTACCTACCGGAAGATGTGTAGCCCATCAGCAGTCACATTCAAGAAGAAAATTGGCACACGCCTTCCCCTGAATCCATCAATTGCTGAGAGCTCTTCAGCTAGGGGTAAATTTTCTAACCCATTCGTCCATGCTGCAACTTTGGCTGGCTCGATCTTGTGCACATATTGTGATTTCGACAGAGGTGATGTGTGTGCGCTCCTGTGAGCTTGTGGCCCTCCTGTGCCCAGAAAACACTGTTTCACAGTAGTTGCCCCCTATCTCTGGCTCTTTTGGCCTTTCCACTCTCTCCAAGATGATCCTGAGCCTGGGGGAAGCAGATGTAATAGCAATTCCCATTTAGGGCTGAACACTCTGTAATCTCTAAGATCTGTCTATCTAATCTGTTGTTGTTCTTGTTGCTGAGATAAATTCTCACCAAGCCTTGGCTGGCTTGGAACTCACTATGTAGACCAGGTTGGTCTTGAACTCATAGAGATCTGCTTGCCTCTGCCCCCAGAGTGCACAGATTAAAAGCATGTGCCACCACATCTGGACCACAATCTCTTATTCTCTGCACACTGACCAGTTGTATATCTCTGTGTCAATCAGGATCGAGTGCAAAAAGAAGCTTCTCTGATAAGGGTTTAGAAATGTCCTAAGCTGGGGGCTGGAGAGATGGCTCAGCGGGTAAGAGCACTGACTGCTCTTCCAAAGGTTCCTGAGTTCAAATCCCAGCAACCACATGGTGGCTCACAACCATCTGTAATGGTATCTGATGCCCTCTTCTGGTGTGTCTGAAGACAGCTACAGTATACTCAATATAAGTAAATCTTAAAAAAAAAAAAAAAGAAAAAGAAAGAAAGAAAGAAGGAAAGAAAGAAAGAAAGAAAGAAATGTCCTAACCTAATCTGTAGAATAAAGGTATGTATTTAGGAGCAGTTTGATACTATGTATGTTTAACAGAAATAGTAATAATGAGTTTTCCCCTAGGGCCCATGACCTACTCAGCCAGAGGTTCTGATCCCAGTTAACAGTCCCAGGCAGGAGTTTCACTTATGGAATGGGCTTCAATCAAATCAACAGTAACAGAAAAAAGGGTGTGTGGAGGAGAGCTTTTGCTGACCTCCTACCCAGCATCCTCTCTGATGGAGCCTTTGCAGCAGCTTCACAACCATTTAAGTTAACATTGCCCTCACTTCACACATAAACAAAATGAGATATAAGTTTGGGGTGTGGGTTAGTCTCCCTGTGCCCAAAACCCCAAGTTCAAATATCTTTATTCCCTACTTTATATGAAAACATAGACTTAACCAACACTCCAGTGAGTTCTAAATTATGGAATGCTAAATATTAGCCATGGTGCCCATGAAGTGGATGACATCTGTACCTGGGGATGGGTTTCTAAAAGAAACCTGGTTTCTTTTTTTTAAATATTTATTTGTTTGTTTGTTTAATGTATATGAGTACACTGTAGCTGTCTTCAGACACACCAGAAGAAGGCATCCGATCCCTTTACAGATGATTGTGAGCCACCATGTAGTTGCTGGGAATTGAACTCAGGACGTCTGGAGGAGCAGTCTGTGCTCTTAACCACTGAGCCATATCTCCAGCCCTGGTCTGGTTTCTTGAGTCAGGATCTCACAGAACCTAGACTGGCTTTGAACATGCCTGTGTAAATCAAGTTGACCTTGAATTCCTGATCTTCCACCTGAACACTGGGGTTACGGGCGTGAATCAGCACAACAGGCAACACAGTGGGTTTTAATGTGGGGCTCAAGTAACCCCAGAGAAAAGGAAAGGCAGCAATGGGGATGAAGAACAGGGTTAGGAAGCCAGGGTCACTGAGATAGACTACCACACCAGGGCCTGGGCAACACCCTTTGGTGGGAGACTGGAGACCAGAGGGTCACAGAAGGTGCCAGCAGGTTTGGTTCCCACTGAAGCCTCTCTTGCTGACTCTTCCTGCCTTCCTTCCCACTGTATCCTCCCTCAGCACAGAGGGGATTCGTGCTTTGGTGTCTCTTAATTATCTTATAAAGACACCAACCGCACTGCAGGGCAACCCGATAACCTTCTAAATCTAATTAATCTCCAAAGGTCATACCCCTCAATGTTATCCCAGGGGTTGAAGACTTGAGCATGCAAGTCTCCACAGAAGGCTGGAATGGGTTCCTTCTCTGCGTAATGACACTGGCCCTCTTCCCAGGACTCTGGGAAAGTGCTGTGTGACTGACTGCCTTTGTCTTCACTTCCACTGACTCACACTGAATCCCACCATTCATCCTTCTGGCTTCACATCACCTAACATGACCAACACTATTAATAATGGCACAGGTTTCCAAGCCGATGGTCAAGTGTTAAGCCCATAAGTATATAGACAGAAAGGTCCTGGGTTCAAATCCACTTTCTATGTCTGTGGACTTCACAAATCACTTTGAAAAAAAAAAGGTGACTTGAGTTGCCTATATAAAACAGTTGCCTGCCAGGAGCCTTGGTGGACTTAGAGGGACTCTAAAAAGCTGTGCAGAAAAGCCTGCCTTCCGGTTCTCAGCCTAGACAGCTGCCCAAGCCCAGACATGTCCATTATCTCAGGCATAAAATAAGGCAAAAGGAGACATGTATTATGTGTGTTAGTGTGCTGGGGCCCGTGTACTTAGAGACGATAGCCTGATCCCTAACTCCTGGGTCAGAGGTTAGCACATACACACGAGAAAGCTTGTGAATAAATAAAAAAGAAAGGCCTGTTGGGAAGGGGCTTGACTGGAAGGTTTTTGTTTTGTTTTGTTTTGTTTTGTTTTGTTTTGTTTTGTTTTGAAGCCGGTGGAGTGTGGGAAGGGCAAGAGGACCCCAACAGGCCATCATCATCCAAAGAGGAATGCCCCAGGGTTGCTTTGCAGCCCTGCAGCTACTGGACCAGGGCGCCCCCTAGCGCCTTCCTGCTTCTCCTACATTTTGCTTTTGTTTAACATTTGCTTTGTTACATTTGCTTTGTCTAAACCCTGCCTAGGCTGGCCTTAAACTCATTATGAAGCAGAGAGGAATGACCCTGGACTCCTGATCTTTCCTTAAGTGTTGGGATCACAGGCATGCACCACCACGCCAAGCCAAAAGAGATGTATTGTTAATAAAACCAATTCAGGGGCTGGAGAGATAGCTCAGTAGGTGATTAAGAGCATTTGATAGTCTCAATAGAGGATCTTGGTTTAGTTCCCAGAACCCACATGGTGGCTCAAAACCATCCTCAACTCCAGTTCCAGGAAATCCAATGCTCTTTTCTGGCCTCCAAGGGCACCAGCCACACATTTGCTTGCACGGGCATACATGCAGCACATATACACATAAAAATAGAAATTAGTGAAATAATTAATTAAGTAAAGTCATTCCATACATTGACCGGTAGGAGAGGCACCTAATTTCTCTGTTTTCCTTTGGCCCAGTTTCTCATCCCAGCTCCCGGCAGCCCAGCAGAGGGAGGTGCTCCAGTTAATCAGCTTCAAGGGGGCCTCTTCCTTGCTAGATCAGGTTGCCAAAGCTGTGCCTCCCTGCCTCATGGTTCTGAGTTAGCAGAACCTGCCTTTGCCCTCTGCCCTTTCTGGTCCTCACATTGGGTTAGAAAGGACTTCAGGAACTCTTCCTGGGTAGGTGGTGTACGAGGGCAAGCATCTGATGAGTGCGTGGGAGATGAAGATAAATGTCTGACGAACTGAGCATAGCATCTTCTAAAGCCACTACCACGCAGCTGAGAAAGCTGGACTAGCATCCCCAGTGATAGGCTCCTCCCATCTCTGCAGCTAAAGAGCCTGTGACCTCAGACCCCAACCACAGGCCTCAAGATTGCACGTATAGAGAGGGATGTGGGATTTGATAACTTCCCGGGTCAGCTGCAGTGCAAAGCTTGTGGCTCAGTCACTGCCCTTTGTGAGAGTTGGTGGGCAAGGGAGTTGTGATTAAAATAAAGTAGATAAAATAAAATAGATACTCTCCCCCCCCCCCAAAGAAAACACGAAGCCCTGGTGATTCCCCTGGAAAATTCTGTTTGTTCTGTTGAAACAGGACAGGGTCTCACTCTGTATGCCTGGCTGGCCTGAAACCCACTTTTGTGGTCCAAGCTGAACTCAGACTTTCAGTAAAGCTCTTTCTCCTCTTCTTCCTCCTCCTCTTCCTTCTCTTCCTCCTCCTCTTCCTTCTCTTCCTCCTCCTCTTCCTCCTCTTCCTTCTCTTCTTCCTCCTCCTCCTCCTCCTTCACCCTCTGTTCCCAAGTACTGGGATTACAGGTGTGAGCTACCACACCTAGCTTTGCACTGGAGAATTCTATCAAAAGCACAAAGAAAATATAGACCCCCGATGTTGTACAACTACTCCAGAGCACAGGAATATGTTCCAGTTTATTCTACAAAGCTAGCATTATCATACCAAACAAGATGGAGGGGTCACTAGAAGGAAGACTATCAGATAATATCTCTTTTGAACTCAGATGCAAAACACCCAATTAAAGATCCACTAATTGGAAGTCCCCCTAGAGGAGAAGCCTGGTGGCAGCTTAGAAACAAGCTCTACTTCCCCAGCGTTGTGGTGGCTAGGAATCAAAGCAAAGGAAAACAGCTCCTCTGCAAGTAGGGCAACTGAGGCATTGTCCTGAGAGCTGAGAAACCCAGCCCTGAGCTCCCGTGGCATGGCAGAGAGGAGGAGCTGCAGAACACAAAAGCAGAGACATAGTGGAGAAAACCCTGCAGAGAAAAAAGGCAGCCAGAGCTTAGCTGGTGTGCGGATGCTCTGTGGATGCTCCGGGTAACCGCCTGGCTCTGTAATAAGAGTCATCTTGAGAAGGTTGCTCCCTCCCAAGCTTGCTATTTTGGAAACAAGTTCCTGTTGCAGGATATTTGATCACACTGTGACCCCCTGAGATTGTGCTGTTTACTGGGGAAAAAAAAAATTGTTCCTGGTTGTGGTGTGGTTCAGCAGTTACCACACACCTTTAATCCATTCTGGCTTGAATACAGATGTGCCCTTAGCACGTACCTTTAATCCCAAACAATGAAGGTAAAGTTAATTTGTAGAAGGAAGCAGCCATGTTTAAAAGTGACATCTAGGGCTGGAGAGATGGCTCAGTGGTTAAGAGCTCTGCCTGCTCTTCCAGAGGTCCTGAGTTCAATTCCCAGCAACCATATGGTGGCTCACAACCATCTGTAATGGGACCCAATGCAGTCTTCTGGTGTGTGTCGGAAGACAGCTACAGTGTGTTCATATAGATAAAAATAAATATATATTTTCTTTAAAAAGTGATGTGCCGGGCAGTGATGGCCCATGCCTTTAATTCCAGCACTTGGGAGGCAAAGGCAGGCAGATTTCTGAGTTCGAGGCCAGCCTGGTCTACAGAGTGAGTTCCAGGACAGCGAGGACTACATAGAGAAACCCTGTCTCAAAAAACAAAGAAAGGAAGAAAGAAAGAAAGAAAGAAAGAAAGAAAGAAAGAAAGAAAGAAAGAAAGAGAGAGAGAGAGAGAAAGAAAGGAAGGAAGAAAGGATGAAGAAAGTGATGTCTAATTGAGTGGCAGATGAAGTAACAAATCAGAGAAAGATTTGACAGAATAGGATGTAGTATTTAGTTTCTACTACCTCACTTTAAGCTCTGCGCAAACTGCAGTAGCAGCCCCCGCCCTGATTCCCTTGAATCCATGGATAAAAGACACACACACATTAGCTTATTTTTGATATGTGTTTTAGCTCAATGGCCAGGCAGTTCTAAGCCTCCTGCAGCTAACCTTCCCATGGCCCTTACCTCTACTACCAGCTCAACACCTCTAAATCTGCCCTCAGCTTAGCTGCATTTCTAATCTTCCTCCTGCTACCCAGTCAGGGAAGCAGCCAATGGCCACACCACCTGAGATGTCACTTGGCTAGTCTCTCTCTCTCTCTCTCTCTCTCTCTCTCTCTCTCTCTCT
>NW_022196905.1:168729883-168764017 GCF_008632895.1 Mastomys coucha | reverse complement strand
ACCCCCCGCCCCAAGCAAGATGAATTTTCTTTCCCCTTCATGCATCTAAAGGCTTGCCTATGGGAACCTGGAAGTCCTGCCTCTTCTTCCCATCCATTGGCCACTAACACCTTTATTGATCGATCAAGAACCAATTGAAGAACAGGACTTTCCGCGTTCTCACGCAAACTTCCGATCACAGCATCAGAACCACTCCCTACAATGGGAAATGCCCAATTCTCACAAGAACAGAGAGGAAGGGGAACCTACTTGAGGGGTAGTGTACAGAGGAAGAAGGCAGTTTACAGAGACAGGTTGGACGGTGGGGGAGAAGGAGGGAGAGATCAAGCTAGACACAGGTGAGGACAGGATGCTAGAGAATGAGAAGGAGAAGATTAAAACGGATTGCCAGAGTTAGTTTGCGACCGAACCGAGAAATTCAGTAAGAAACTGAGAGAGGGGCTGGAGAGATGGCTCAGCGGGTAAGAGCACTGACTGCTCTTCTGAAGGTCCTGAGTTCAAATCCCAGCAACCACATGGTGGCTCACAACCACCCGTAATGAGATCTGATGCCCTCTTCTGGTGCGTCTGAAGACAGCTACAGTGTATTATGCTGGAGCAAGCGAGGCCATCTGGAGTTCAATTCCCAGCAGCCACATGATGGCTCACAGCCATCTATACAGCTACAGTGTACTCATACACATAAAATAAATAAATAAATATTTAAAAAAAGAAAGAAAGAAAGAAAGAAAGAAAGAAACTGAGAGAGGTCAGATTGAATCAGACAGGTTGGAAAGGAGTTTGAGCCAGAACAGCTGAGTTGAATCAGCCATCCAGAGCTCAATAAGAACTAGGAAGAGGTGAGTTTTTCTCTCAATAAGTCTCAAAGGCTGAAAATATTCTAGGCCTAGATAAGATTGTATGGAGGCTAGACGCTTCTATGACTAGGCCTAGTTTAGCAGAAGGCAATGATCTTCCAGATAACAGATGAATAAAAGCTACTTCAACATGTTTCTCTGTGTTTCTCACGGTAGGTATTGGCACACTGTCGTAGCCTGCTTGTGTCTATGGTCCAGGGGTTTGGGGAGGGGTGTGTGTGGCGGAAAAAGCTCCCTAAACGCAACAGGATTCAAGTGAGGGAAACCGGAAGCAGAGGAAGGAACTTGCCTTGCTTTTCAGGCTGGAAGCTTAGCTTTACTTAGCAAGGGAAGTGAGGTCTAGGATTCTGATGAACAGCTCACCTCGAGGCCCTGCACATTCGTGCTGGGGTTATATCGGGCTAATCTGTCCCATTCTAAGTAAACTCCAGCCTAGCAAGCTTCGGCTTGTGCTGCTAGTCAGCGCGGAATGAAACACAGCTGTTGCAAACCACTCCCCTGCAGCTAGCGATGCATGAAAAGAAAGTGGTGACAGTCCCTCAGCTTTTGGCCCCACCACAGGGTACAAAGCCCAGGAAGACACCAAAAGAAGTTCAGATTGGCAGAGGTATAAGCAGAGGCCAGGTGAGTGCCAGGGGTGTCTCGGTATAGAGGCCCAGAAAGGCCATTACCTGAAGCTGTGGGGATGGAGCCTGATTTCACTGGATGCCCCAAGATGTTGGGGATGCTGGAGTCTTTGGGATGCCTGCCAAGGAGAGCTGCTGACAGGGAGTGGGACCAGCTGAAGAGAGAGACTCGTGTGTATCAGTCAACAAAGCTGAAAGGAGTCAGGGATCTAAAGAGCGCTTTGACATCAGACATGGAGATGCAAAGTTCTGAGTTTACCCAGCTGATTTTTGGTCCAGTGTTTCCTCACTAGGCTCCCTTCCCCCCCTTTTGGAATAGTCATGTATATTCTATGTCATTGTATGTTGGAAGCATGTGATCTGCCTTTTGTTTTTATGGGAGGTTATAGTTAAGAGATTGACATGAGTCTCCAAAGAGAGTTTAAACTTTGGACTTTTAAACAGTGCTAGAACTGTGATAGACTTCAGGTAGGATTTTTGAGGCTGGACTGAATCCATTTTTGTGTTATGATATGGCTACAGGCCCATGGGGACCAGGGAGTGGAATGTGCTTGTTTGAATAATAACGGCCCCCCATAGCCTCGTATATTTGACTGCTTAGTCAGCAGGGAGTGGAACTCTTTAAAAGAATCAAAATGTGGAAAGTCTGACCTTCTTGGAGAAAGTGTGTCACTGGGAGTGGGTTTTGAGGTACCAAAGCCCATGCTAGTCCCAGTGTCTCCCTGATGTTATAGATCAGGATGTAATTCCTATCTACTCTCCAGCACCATACTTGCCTGTTACCATGCCTCCTGCCACGATGATAATAGACTAACCCTCTGAAACAGTATACAAGCCCCCAACCAAATGCTTTCTCTTACAAGACTTGCCATGGCCATGGTGTCTCTTCAGCACAATGGAACACTGACTAAGTCTCTCTTCTCTCTCTCTCTCTCTCTCTCTCTCTCTCTCTCTCTCTCTCTCTCTCTCTCTCTCACACACACACACACACACACACACCAAAACCAAGAAACAGAGAATAAGTGTCAGATTATGTTGGAAATTAGACCAAATTTCCATGTATTTGTAGGATCAGAAAGTCTGTTTCCAATAACAAATACCACATGGGTAGGAACTTCCTCTAGTCCAAGGAATTTATCTCATATAATTTTAAAGATATTTATAGTACATCTTCGGGTAAACATCCCAGAATTCATTTGTTGGAGTGATATTTTTTTTTACACATTCATTGTAGCAGAAGTGGGATTTTAAAGACAGAAACATTCTCTTGCAGTGACATGCTGATTGTGACTAGTCTCCATTGCTTCAAACTTGTGGAGTTACGGGGAGTATTCCAAATGGTAGAAACATTTGTACTTTTCAGATTTTCACTCACAGTTTTTTTCTTCTTCAGATATCATCTGGCTGTAGTCTGGACCTTAACTAGTCTCCAAAGGCCTGCGTGTTAAAGACTGGGCGCACAGCCTATGGCATTATTGGGAAGTTGTGAAACCATAAAGAGATGAGGTCTAAAGGTAGGACATATGTCACCAGCACATGCCCTTGAAAGGGAAACTAAGGTCTAGCCCTTTCCTCCTCCCTTCCTTCCTCCCTCCCTATCTCAGGCTCTGTGGCTGTGACTAAACACCTGGACCAAAAGCAACTTGGGGCAGAAAGGGCTCTTCATCTCTTACAAGTTTACAAGTTAGAGTTCATCATAAAGGATGGCGGGGCAGGAGCTCAGCTTGGAACCCTGGCAGCAGGAACTGAAGCAGAGGCTATAGAATGCTTTCTGGCTTGCTCTCCTGATTGCATTCACCTACCTTTCTTATGTGTCCTAGGACCCTTTGTCCAGAGGTCATACCACCCACAATTCCCTGAAATTTCCCATATTAATCACCAACCAAGAAAATCCCCCTCACAGACACGCCCACGGGCCAGTCTGATGGAGGCAGTGTTTCCCCTGACGTTCCTTCCTCCCAGATGGCGCACATCAGCAGTTCCCACCCTGTGAGCAGGGACCATTGGAGAACACCTATTTCAGACGGTCTTTGAAACCCCCAACCATAAATGTCTTTTCATTGCTAATTCCTAACTGTTACTCTGCTGTTGAGCAGTGTCTTAGTTTCTAAGACCATAGGAAATACGTATTTGGCGATGGTCGCAACCCATGGGTTGAGAACCACTGGTCTAGGTTGTGTCAAGTTGTCAATAAATAAATAAAAATAACCAGCACTCCTCTGCACCAGTCTGTCTCCACCATTATGGTCAGACTGCCTCAACCCACCACCTCCCAGTTGTGCCCTTCCCCCCAGCCTAATTCAGGTGGCCTTGCTGCATTTGCAGTTTCCTGCCAGAGCTTGGAGGAGCTGACTGCCTCAGCAGCTTGCTTTGCAACTCAGTCCAGCAGAAATAAAGCATGAAGTCTGTGAGCTTTCCCTATATAACTGCAGTGCTGAGAATTAAACCTGGAGCCTTGATCAGAAACTTTGGCTTGGCCTCATCCTTCTCATCCTCCTGTCCTTTTGTCATTTCCAGCCCCCCTTTCAGGTACACCTGCCAGCATCCATGGCTGCTGGGCAGCTACACCAGTAATGGCACAGAGACCTTTTATTATTTATGAAAGCTTGGGTCTTACACCTTAGGCTAGTGCCGAACCAGCTCATATAACTTAATAACCCGTTTATACTCATCCACCTTTGCCACATGGCCCGTTACCTCCCATTCAGTCCCCATAGGACTTCCTCTATGTCTGGCTGGCAGATTCCTACCTCTCAAATCTTCCCTCAGTTCCTATCTCTGCCTGGATATCCCGCCTTTCCTCTCCTGTCCCGCTATAGGTCATCAGCTCTTTATTTAACCAATCAGAAGATGTTTACAAAATACTTAGGCAGTAAAAATAACAATACCAAGATCCAGCTTGTACTTAACTCCGAGCCAGTACAGAGATCAATATTTGAATAATACAAAGACAACCTTTACACAGTACACAAAAAGATTATCCCTTCACATCATGACAAAAACAGCATCTACTGCCACAGCACCTGCCATAATTGATCATGGCCTAACACTCCCCAAATTGTACACTAAAACAAACCTTCCATCTTTCAAAATAGGTTATCACAGGCATTTTTTTCTCAGTGATAGATGCTGGCTAACATGCTTTCTCTCTTCAGGGATGTGACATACTCTGGGCATAAGTTTCATGTCTGTACATCTTCCCTCCCCCCACTTATCTGTCAAGAAACCATTCAAAATTCAAAGCTACCACCCCACAGTTTTCTGGGATTAGTATCTCTCTTTTACCCACTCCTACAGGTCCACTTGAATTGTAGGACACCACACCACATCACTCCCAGGAGTTCATGAGTGTTCCTGGTGTGCAGACAAGTATTTCATTGTCAATGTAAGGTAACAGGTTAATGAAAAATCGCCCTGCCCCTGACCTGTCCCAGAACCCAAGACTTGGAAATCCCCACCCCTATGATTCAGTGTTAATTACTGTGGTGTATTCTTTCCCTGACTCACTGCACATGCTCCAAAGATACTATAAAAGCCTGCCTACTGCCCAGTCCACAGAATCTGACCTTTAATCATTTCAATATTATTAGAAATTTTGACTAGAGACATGTCTGCTCCTGACAGTACCCTCTTCATGGTTCAAAGAAGATATTGAGCATCTTTACTTCCAGGCAAGGTTGCTTATCATGGCAGACAAAATACTGTTCAAAAAGAACAAACAGATGTGGGGTAGTTGACTACTAAGCTCTGCCAAGACAGGGTAAGCTAGTCCTTCATATTCCTACTTCATTTCAGGGTCTGTCAGATGGCTCTGCACCAAAAAGCTGAAGACAGATGCTCCAACATTATAAGAAATTAGGGAACTGTCTAGGTAGTCAGCTATCTCTACAATTTGTTTAAAATTTGAAAGTTATGTTTTTGTGCTTTCTATGTATTCAGGTAATATTTAATTCATTATTGATTTCTGATGGAGTTGAAGACTAGTTACAGTCTCATAAGCAAACTTTAATTGTTTAGCATTGAGAGATATGATACAGAATCAAAAGCATGTTTTTCAGATGGGGATACAGGCTAAAATCAAAACATAACTAAAGTGTAGAATTTTAAGTTCTTAAGTTAAGATATGATGGTAGGGTACTTTATCTTATTGACAAGTATGTTGGACTGGTTGTTAATTGTACATCATACTCTGTTGTTTACATAATTGTTATGGTTGTGCTCAATTTACGCCTGAGAGAAGAGGCGTAAATTTTTATTTGGACAGAAAAGGTGAAGTGTTGGGGATTGGTTCTAATGCTTTGACTTAATCAGGAGTCTGCATGTGCAAATGCTAAAGGTCCTTGCCCCTAATTGGTTTTTGATTAATCACGAAAGATGTCAGCAGCCAATGGCTGGGCAAAGGAAAACAGGGTGGGACCTTTAGATTTGCAATGTCTAGGAACTAGGAAAAAGGAGACAGAGCATCACCATGATGCGGTGGGAGATGGATTAGATTTAGAGCTGCAAGAGAAAGAGCCAACAAGCCATGTAAGAATTCGGGTAAGTGGGCTAGAGAGATGGCTCAGTGGTTAAGAGCACTGACTGCTCTTCCAAAGGTCCTGAGTTCAAATCCCAGCAACCACATGGTGGCTCACAACCATCTGTAACAAAATATGACTCCTCTTCTGGAGTGTCTGAAGACAGCTATAGTATACTTACAAATAATAAGTAAATCTTAAAAAAAAAAATTAGGAAAGAAAGGAAGGAAGAAAGGGAAAGAAGGAAGGAAATGGGGAATCTTTCCTCCAAATGCTTCTCCCCTCCACTGCCCTGTTTTAAAAAAAAAGAAAAATAATTTGGGTAAGTGGCCACTGGCTGCTTCCCTGATTAGGCCTAGGGTAGCAGGCAGAGGAGAGAACTGCTCAACCACGGAGCTAGACAGCATATGAAAAGTAAGCTAATGTGTGTGCTTTTCACTTGAGGATCCAGGGAGTTGCTGGGTGGGTGTTGGGAGGGGTGTGGCCCACACCTAAAGCAGAGTAGCCAAACTCTGCACCACAAGACACTGGTTTCCAGTGGCGTCAGTGCGCTGGCACTGATTTCTAATTTGGAGGTTGATGTATGCTAGAAGAAAATGAAGCAAATCAAACCAAGCAAAAAAATAGTCCTAAGTGATCAGTGATTGGTCATGAAAACCCCCACAGAAGCAGTGGCTGCCTTGACACCGCACAGCATAGCAGCTGAGTGGACTGTCTCATCACAGGTCTTCCCTTTGTTTGTGTTTTTTTGTGAATACTCCCCATTGCTCTGTGTCATGGTTTCAATATGCTTGGCCAAGGCTGTGGCACTATTAGGAGGTGTGGCCTTGTTGCAGTAGGTGTGTCACTGTAGGCGTGGCCTTTTAGACCCTCCTCCTAGCTGCCTGGAAGTCAGTATTCTACTAGGTGGACAGCCAGAGCTATACAGAGAAACTCTGTCTTGAAAAAAAGAAGAAGAAGAAAGAAGAAAGAAGAAGAAGAAGAAGAAGAAGAAGAAGAAGAAGAAGAAGAAGAAGAAGAAGAAGAAGAAGAAGAAGAAGAAGAAGAAGAAGAAGAAGAAGAAGAAGAAGAAGAAGCAGAAGAAGAAGAAGAAGAAGAAGAAGAAGAAGAAGAAGAAGAAGAAGAAGAAGCAAAAGAAGAAGAAGCAAAAGAAGAAGAAGCAAAAGAAGAAGAAGAGAGAAAGAAAGAAGGAAAGAAAAAAAGAAAGAAAGAAAGAGAAAATGGAGAATTCACAGCTCCTCCTGAACCATGCCTGCCTGGATGCTGCCATGCTTCCACCTTGATGATAATGGACTGAACCTCTGAACCTGTAAGCCAGCCCCAATTAAATGTTGTGCTTTATAAGACTTGCCTTGGTCATGGTGTCTGTTCACAGCAGTAAAACCCTAAGACACTCTACAAGATCCCCAAGCTATCCCTGCACAGTATCTACACACACTCCCCTTCCTTAGACTAGAAAAGGCCCCTGACAAACATTTAAGCAGCTGGTAACATTAGGCAGCTGAAGTCTGCAACCCCCAGCTGATGTCTCCCAGATGTGGGCTCTGGTTTACCACAGCCTTGCCATGCTCAGGCCTGAGAGCAGAAAAGACAGTGGTCCCTGGGGAAGATCTCTTCCAGTAGAAGAACGATTGGGCACAGTGGTCTGCTAACATGAAATATGGAGAAAGGTTGGGGCAGGCAGTGGGGGAAGATTCTCTGTCTGTCTGTCTCTCTGTTCCTCTGTGTGTGTGTCTGTCTGTCTCTCTCTGTGTGTCTCTCTGTGTATGTGTGTGTGTCTGTCTCTTTGTCTCTGTCTCTCCCTCCCTCTCTCTCCCATCCCCCACTGGGGAGTAGGAGGTGCAAAGGATACAGACATGAGAGATTCTTGGAAGCATCAATTGAGGCATAAATTGGCCACTTAAGTTGCTGCATTCCTAAAGTTAGGCTTACTCTTGTCTGCATCCAGGGGCAGAAGGTAGATGTCTGACAGCTGCCTCAGAGCTCCGCATGGAGTGCTCAGAACTGTGGAGCTCCTTAAGTGGGGTGCATCTGACTCACCACATGAGAAACTAAGGACTCCCCAAGGAGCCCCCAGCATCAACCTGAGTTTTCCTGGCAGGACAAGTGAGCCCTTGGGCTGGCTTTTAGTGGCTGTGACAAGGTGAGAGAAACAAACTCGTGAAGATGGCAAGTTGAATTTCTCGTAGTGTTTCAGAGGATTCAGTCATGGTTATGGGGCCATATTGCTTTACCCCTGTAGTGAGGCAGTATATCGTGGTAGAACTATGTGGTGGCGGCGGTGGGGGACGGCTATTTACCTCATGGAATTCGTGAAGCTAAAAGAAACATGAAGGAGAAGGAGCCAGGGTCCTAATACCCCCATCAACGGTTTAATACCAGTGACCTAGCTGCCTCCAAGTAGTCCCCACTTCTTCAAAGTTCAAGAACGTCCTGGTAGCATCACAGGCTGAGGACCAGGTTCTTAACACACTGGCTTAGGGGGAACATTTCACTTCCAAATCATAGCAGTCCCAGACAGGCTCACCACTGGTCTACACAAAGTCAAGCTATCAACAAACATCAAAACGAACTTAAAAGGCTTAACCCCTGGGACGCCTGGTAGACTGAGATCTATCAGGAGCGGTCAAGCCTTGCAGGAATATTGTCAGCAAGCTGCATACTCACCTCTGTTTACAGCATTAAGATCGCCTTCACCCATCTTTTTACCCAGCACCTGCTTTTTCCTGTCTCCCGGGAATCCTATTTTCTGCCCATCAGCGCTGGGCTGGGGTGGGTTGGGGTGGGGTGGGGTTGGGTGGGGTGGGGGTGGAGGATGCTGGTGGTTCTTCTCTACCACCCTTATCTTGCTATTCTTAGAGAAAGCTGTGGGGCTCTAATTAAAAGTGTTTCCTCTTTCTCACTTAGTTGCAACAATGTAACACTGGAAATCTGGCTTTCACTTTTTGTTATGAACTATCTCCGACACAAACCAAACCAGAGAGGAGAGCGCTTCCCCTCCCATGGCCATTACCCAGTTCGCATAACCACCAACATGGACAACTTCATTCTGCCATTGTGTTGTTTTAAATGGGATCCCAGCAATCTTGCTATTCAACATGCAGGCAGACTCTGTCACTAAAAGATAAAGGTTGAGCATTAAAAATATAAACTCAATAGCATCACCCCTGATAAATCAGTTCAGGGCATAGATCTATCTCAGTGGCACTGCATGCTTAGTGTCTGAAGGAGCTTGGATTTAGTGTCCAATACCACCAGAAAAGCAATCTGTTATTTTATTTATTTTACTTTTGTTTGGGTATTTTATTTTTGTCTACTTCCGTACATCATAACTGTCCCTAGTGCAGATGCAGCTCGGAGGAGGATCTTAGCTCCTCTGTAAACTACCATAGGAATATTGGTAATTGAACCTGAATCAGCTAGAATTCCCTTTTTTTTTTTTCTTTTGGTTTTTCAAGACAGGGTTTCTCTGTGTAGCCCTGACTGTCCTGGAACTCACTCTGTAGACCAGGCTGGCCTTGAACGAAGAAATCTGCCTGCCTCTATCTCCCAAGTGCTGGGACTAAAGGTGTGCGCCACCACTGCCCAGCTAGAATTCCTAACCATTGAGACAACTCTCTAACCCTGTGCTAACTCTTTAAACCATTTTAATATAAATCGGTGTTCCTGGCTTGCCTTGGAATAATTTTGCACGGTGTTTCTCTATTTTATTGTTTGAGAACTTGAAACATGCATATAATATGTTCTGACTAACCCCACCCCTAACCCCACTCCTAGAGCCCCTCCCTCCCTTGTGCCAACACCACTTTTTTTTCCCTCCCAAGCTCAAGTGCTCTCTTTTTCTTTTTATTAGTTTGTTTTTGTTTTCAACTTTGTTTTGTTACTGAGACAGGGTCTCACTGTGAGTGACTGGGCTTGCCTGGAACTCACTATGTAGATGAGGTTGGTGTTGAACTCACAGAGATTTGCCTGCTTCTGTCTCTTGAGTTCCAGGCTCAAAAGTGTGCGCTATCATGGGTGCCTTGCTGGCTTTTTTTTTTTTTTTAACCCATTGAGCTCCCTTAATGCTGCCTGTGTGTGCATGGGTTTAGATCCATCTACTAGAGTATGAATAGTTTCCTATGTGCCAAATCCTGAAAGAAAATTGATTCTCTCTCTCGGGAGTCATCCATTGGGAATTATTTTCCTTGGCTAGGAGTGGGGCCTCATGATCCCCCCTCCTCACCCCATGCTGGGATTTTTGTCTAGCTTGGTATTGTGTAGGTCTTGTACACACTGTCACAACCACTGGAAGTTCATATATGGGACTGTCCGGGAAACACTGTTTCCTAGCAGTTATCCACCAGCCCTGCTTCTTATAGTATTGTTGTCCCCTCTTCTATAGCAATCCCTGGGTTTGAGGAGAAGGCCGTAAGATGCGGATGTCCCATTCAGAGCTGAGCATTCTACAATCTTTTATTCTCTGCACCTAGGCTAGTTGTGGGACTATAGCAATCACCATCTATGGCAAAAGAAACGTCTCCGATGAGGGCTGAGAGCCGTACAAGCCTATGAGTATAAATCATTAGAAGTTGGTTTAATCCTGTGTCCGTCTACTAAAATTATAGCAATCAGTTCTTTCCAAGGGCTCAAGACCCCTGTGATCCACGGGGTTTTGGTCCTGGTTTGCAGAGCCAGACTTGAGTTCTTGCATCTTGCAGAGCAAGCCTTAAATCCAGCCGAAAAGTGTTTGGGATTTGTGGTAGTTAATGCTGCTGTCCGTTTGACCATCTGGAATGCACTCAGCCTCTGGGCAAGAATTTTCTTGAACAGATGGTTTGAAGCAGTATCTTAGCCTGATGGTGGTGATGTGTGCCCCTTTCGTCTAAGCCCTTGGGAGGCGGGGCGGGTGGATCTCTGTGAGTTCAAGGTCAGCCTGGTCGACAAAAAGAGTTAGTTCTAGGACAGCCAAGGCTACCCAGAAAACAAAACGAAACAAACAACAACAATGACAACAATGAACCAAAGCCATGTCTTGGCTACTGTTATACTGCTAAGTAGACACCATGTCCAAGGCAACTTGTAAAAGGAAGCATTAAATTGAGGGCTCGCTTATCGTTTTAGAGGGCTAGCCCATGATCATCTTGGTGGAAAATAGACAGGCATGATGCTGGAGCAGTATCCTGGTCCCCAGGAAGCAGGCAGAGAAAGAGACACTGGGCCTATCATGGGCTTTTGAAACTTCAGAGCCCACCCCCCAGAGACCCACTTCCTCCAACAAGGCCATACCTCCTACTCCTTCTAATTTTTCTCAAACAACTCAACTCCCTGGTGACTAAGCATTCAAATATACGCGCCTAGAGAGGCTATTCTCACTCAAACCACCACAAATAGGAAGACCCATTCTAAATATGGGCCATACCTTCTATTGGCAGCCTACATAAAAAAGGAATTGAAAAAGAAAACTGGTTTGGGCCTGCTTAAGGTCAAGGGTCACTGGCTCATCAATAGTTTCCGAAGGTTCTGTAGTAGTTTGAATGAAAATAGTTGCCTTAGGCTCACAGAGAGCGGCACTCTTAGGAAGTATGGCCCTGCTGAAGTAGATGTGGCTTGGTGGGAGGAAGTGTGTCACTGGGGCTGGCCTCTAAGATTTCAAGTACTCAAGCCAGCCCCAGAGTCACACTCCCTCCTGCTGCTGCCAATCCAGATACAGAGCTCTCAGCTGCCTCTCTAGCAGCACATCTGCTTGCCATCATCTTTCCTACTGCAATAACAATGGACTAAACCTCTGAACTCTAAGTCAGTTCCAGTTAAATGTTTTCCTTTATAAGAGTTGCCATGTTCACAATGTCTGTTAGCTATCTCCTCACCACATTCCTCCCCATACTCTTTCCCTAAACTCCTCCACATACTCCTCCACACACTCCTCCCCCACACTCCTCCCTCACCTTCCTCCCCCACACTCACTCCTTTACCCTGCCCTCCCATTTCTCTTCACACTTAACCCTTCTCATCTCATTATTTCTCCTTCTCCTTTTATCCTACTTGCATTAAAGATTCTTTAATTGTGGCAAACATAATTTCATCTCTGCCAGTCTATTCTATTTATTTCTTAAGCATTTACATTTTTATTTTAAATAATCTTTGAGATGGAGCTTCACTATGTATCCCAGGCTAATTGGGAACTCATGGCCTTTCCACCTCGACTTCCCAAGACAGGATTGCAGGCATCGGCTGCCACAGTGGCTGTTTCAACAATTTTTAAACGTACAACTCAGGGGCATTAATTACAAACACAATATTGTGTAATCATTGTTACTATTTATTTTTAAATGTTTTTCATGACCCCAAATAGAAATTCTGCTCCCATTAGGGTTAGGCAATCCTTCCCTCCTCCCCCTCCCTTCAGCCCCTGGTTAACTCTTACCTACTTTCTGTCTCTGTGAGTTTGCCTATTCTAAACACTTCGTGTAAGTGCACTTAGGCAGTATTGTCTCTTCGTATCTGACTTACTCTGCCTAGCTTAACGTTTTCAGGATCCATTCACGTGGTAGTAATGTGTCCGAGACCATTCATCTTAGAGCTGAAGACCCCTTTGTACACATCCCCCAAGCTTTGTGCTGTTATGACTCCAATCAACATGATATATAGGTTTCTGTGGTTGACAGCTTGAAGTGGTATTGCAAGGTCTTTAACTTCTTGTGAAACAAAGTGTTTTTCACAGTTACATCCCTGCCAGCAGCAATTGCAGGAGGGTCCCCTTCCCTCGATGGCCTTTTTCAATACTTGTTCTCTTCATTATTAATTTTAGTCATCCTACTAAGCATAAAGTCATGCATCAGTCTGTGTTTGATTTCTCTTTCCATAATAACTCATGATATTGAGCATGTCTTCACACTGGTGTTGGTCATTTATACACATCTTTGCATAGGGGCCTATTCAAGTCCTTGTCCCCTTGAAGATCATTCCCTAGGTCCATTCTTTCAAGGAAGGGGATACTAGTGGTTTAAGAAACATTTCAGTGGACACAAGTGTTCTGAGATGCAATTTTAAAGTCTACTTTTCTGGTTCTAAAGCTCAGTGTAGTAGAAAGGGACTCAACTGAAAGCCAAGCC
Source organism: Mastomys coucha (assembly GCF_008632895.1). NCBI lineage: Eukaryota > Metazoa > Chordata > Mammalia > Rodentia > Muridae > Mastomys > Mastomys coucha. The sequence goes on along the minus strand of NW_022196905.1, from coordinate 168,750,923 downwards.
TGGGAAGTCGGTGTACACCGTAAGGTTTATGACTGGTCAGCAGCCCCTCTAAGCTTCTACACACAACTGTAAGGTTTATGACTGGTCAGTAGCCCCTCTAAGCTTCTACACACAAAAGCTATAAAAGACTGTTTATTGTGATAACTAGTTTTATGTGTCACTATTTGTAACTTGACTAAGGGATGACCCAATGTGATACTTTAAATTAGAATGGCTCCCATAGACTCATCTATTTAAATACTTGGTCCCCACTTGATGGGACTGTTTGGGGAAGATTAGGGGGTGTGGCCTTGTTGAAAGAAATGTGTCACGTGGGAGTGGACTTTGAGGTTTCAAAAGCCTATACCATACCCAGTTACTGTTCTCTCTCTCTCTCTCTCTCTCTCTCTCTCTCTCTCTCTCTCTCTCTCTCTTCTTCCTCTTCCTCTTCCTCCTCCTCCTCTTCTTCCTCTTCTTCTTCCTCTTCCTCCTCCTCCTCCTCCTCCTCCTCCTCCTCCTCCTCCTCCTCTTCTTCTTCTTCTTCTTCTTCTTCTTCTTCTTCTTCTTCTTCTTCTTCTTCCCCTCTTCCTCCTCCTCCTTCTCCTCCTTCTTCTCTCCATCTCTTCCTCTCTCCTGCATGTAGATCAGATATAAGCTCTCAGCTACTGTTCAAGTACCATGTCTGCATGTCTGCCACACCTGCAAGGCCTGCCTTCCAGATGCCATGTTCCCCACCATGATGGTCATGCACTGGAACCATGAGCCCACAAATTAAATACTCTCTTTGATAAATTGTCTTGGTCATGTTTTATCACAGAAATAGAAAAGTAACAAGTATCCCAGATATCTGGTGTACTGGCTGGTTTTGTGTGTCAACTTAACATAGGCTGGAGTTATCGCAGAGAAAGGAGCTTCAGTTGGGGAAGTGCCTCCATGAGATCCAGCTGTAAGGCATTCTCTCAGTTGGTGATCAAAGGGGGGAGGGCCCATTGTGGGTGGTGCCATCCCTGGGCTAGTAGTCCTGGGTTCTATAAGAGAGCAGGCTGAGCAAGTCAGGGGAAGCAAGCCAGTAAGGAACATCCCTCCATGGCCTCTGCATCAGCTCCTGCTTCCTGACCTGCTTGAGTTCCAGTCCTGACTTCCTTTGGTGATGAACAGCAAGGTGGAAGTGTAAGCTGAATAAACCCTTTCTTCCCCAACTTGTTTCTTGGTCATGATGTTTGTGCAGGAATAGAAACCCTGACTAAGACATCTGGTAAAACATTTTATCTAAAGAGGGAGGCAGTTTCTGACAGATATTAGCATTTGATAAGTAGATTAATAGAAGAAAATCTGCCCTATTCAATGTAGTAGCAGGAGCACCATCCAATCTATTGAGATCTACAATAAATAAAAAAGACACAGAAGAATCAAATTTTATCTCTTCTTGAGGAAGGACATCACATTCTTCTGATCTCAAATATTGGAACTCCTGGTTCTGGGGGTTATTCAGAATCAGCCTAAACTATACCATACCAGCTGTACGATAGGAGGTGATGAGACTTCCTGGCCTCCATGATTATATCAGCTAATTCTCTTTTTTTAAAGATTTATTTATTTTATGTGTATGAGTACACTGTAGCTGTACAGGTGGCCATGAGCCATCATGTGGTTGCTGGGAACTGAGTTCAGGATGGCCCTGCTTGCTCCAGCGTAGTATATTGTAGCTGTCTTCAGACGCACCAGAAGAGGGTGTCATATCTCATTACAGGTGGTTATAAGCCACCATGTGGTTGCTAGGATCCGAACTCAGGACCTTCAGAAGAGCAGTCAGTGCTCTTACCCGCTGAGCCATCTCGCCAGCCCCCAGCTAATTCTTATTATGAATTTCTATGTATGTGTATATCTCTCCCTTCTTTCATATGTAGTATCTAGCATATAATGTACACTATATATATTGTAGTTTATACATCCTTTTTGTTACTATAACATCAATATATTACTATGAGTTCTCCTGTTTCCATTTATCTGAAGAACCCTCACTACCATGCCTATGATGTGGTGGTATGTGCCTTTAATCCCAGCACCTGGGAAGCAGAGGCTGGAGGATCTCTGAGTTCAAGGCCAGCCTGGTATACAAAAGAGAGTTTCAGGACATTGAGGACTACACAGAGAAAAATATCTCTCTCTCTCTCTCTCTCTCTTTCTATATGAGGCCTCCTATTCTCAGGCTCTGTCCAGTGTGGAATCAGAGCCTCCTGCTGCTGCCTTTAGATCAAGATGTACAATTCTTGGCTCCTCCTGCACCATGCCTGCCTGGATGCTGCCATGCTCCTGCCAAGATGACAATGGACTGAACCTCTGAAACTATAAGCCAGCCCCAATTAAATATTGGCCTTTATAAGAGTTAGTTGCCTTGGTCACTGTGTCTCTTCACAGCAATAAAACCCTAACTAAGACACCTACTGTGTTCAGTTTCTATAGTGTGGCAGATACCCGAGACAATCAATTTATAAATAGAAAAGAAGGTTTGTTTGGACTTATGATTTTGGAGATTTCAGCCCATAGTTTATTAATTACCTGGTGAGATGGCACATCATGGCAGGGATGCAGAGCTGTCCATCTCATGACTAGGAAGCAAAGAGAGACAGGGATGGCACGTGGTCTCACAATACCCTTCAAGAAGGAGATAATCTAATCCAATAACAACTCCACCACTCAGGAGAAAGGATAGGGGATCACATCAAACTTCCAGGCCGGACAAAACCACATTTGGAGAGAGAGACAGAGAGAGACAGAGAGAGACAGAGAGAGACAGAGAGAGACAGAGAGACAGAGGGAAAGAAAAAAACCCGAGGAAAGATATTACTTTTTGTTGTGTATATGCATGGACGGTATGTATACCTGTATAATATATTCAATCAATGTAGCTACACATACATATACATGAATGTGGAGACCAGAGGTTGATGTCGGATATCTTCCAGTATTGCTTTATGTAATATATATATTACATAAGATATATAAGATATATATATATCTCCCATGGTTGCTTCCCATCTGTGGGGCAGGGTTCAAGTCAGGGTTTTTCTGTAGCCCTGGCTATCCAGAATTTGCCCTGCAGACCAGGCTGGCCTTGAACTTAGAGATCTACCTGTCTCTGTCTCCTGAGTGCTGAGATTAAAGGCATGGATGCACTGTCCAGCTCTAGGCCATACTCAGAGGGGAGGGGAGGGAGAGGGAGAGGGAGAGAGGGGGGCAAAAGAAAGAAAGAGAGAGAGAGAGAGAGAGAGGGAGGGAGGGAAGGAGGGAGGGAGGGAGGGACAGAAAGGAGAGGAGAGGAGAGGAGAGGAGAGGAGAGGAGAGGAGAGGAGAGGAGAGAACAGAACAGAACAGAACAGAAGAGAACAGAAGAGAACAGAAGAGAAGAGAAGATTGCTTGCAGTTTCCCTGGGATGAATCGCCATTCATCCCAGTAGAGCCAGGCTTGTTCCCTCTGAGCAAGCAGTGCCTGTGCTGGGTTTAATTTAGGCGCTGCTTTTCCTGCTTTAAAAGGACTTTCCCATGACAGACTCAAGACCTGAAGTCCTGGGTAGTCAGCACAGCTACTGAGAGATGAGTGATGGGAGATGCAGCCAAGTGTGCCGGCCCCTGACCTCCTCCAGCTTCTACACAGGCTTGGAGATTTTTGCGGCCCTGAGCTTTGGCATTTTGTTCCCAGATCTGTAGATAAGACATGACCATGTAGGGTACAGTCTCTGGCCTTTTGCTCTGGGGTGTGGGCTCGCACCTGTGATTGTGTATGCTTGGTTTGGATGTACATGACTGTGATTATTGTAACTATGGTAACAGTCTGTAAGAGCACACATCTAAGTTTTCGTGAGTGTGCAATATGTTCTTAAGTGTATGTACCTCTGGTAGGATATTTATATGAGCAGTGTTTGTGCTCTGGGCACATGAGTTGTGCTCATCTGTGTGTGTGCTTGAATGGAGAAGTATTCTCATGGATGTGTCTGCCTCGCTGGGTACCTACCTCTGCTAAATGTATGGCCACCCAAAGAATGTCATCAGCCCTCTTCAGGTTCTTTAGAACAATGACTTCGTCTTGTCCCCAAACCCTAACTTTGCCACTGCATGAAACAGATTGCAATGGCCTGTTATCTCTTCCTTCTCCATCCTACGATAGGGTGAGAGAGTGGAGGAAGGCCACAGAGCTCTAGCTAGGACCTTTCTCCTCCTTGATAACATTTCATCTTGACACTCTGTTGTATCAATCGGGCTCCTGGGAGCCACCCGAGCCCTTGGCCTTCTGTGTCAATGACATCATTTGGAAACTATTGTAAGGTCTAGCTAGCAAAATGTGAAGCTCACTTGAGAAAGCCTGAGTTGCCTCCTACTGTCCCATGTCTCAGGACAGAATTGACATTCCTGGCGTGGTTTACATTCTCTTCCTCTTTGTCTCCCAACTCCCCACCCCCCTTCCAGGAACACTCATTCGGCCCTGCAACTACACTGCCAGCTATAAGCAAGGCCACCCCTTCATGCTCTGGGCAAGCCTAGCCCTCTCTGCTTTTGTCACAACTCAGAGTGTTATTTTTCCTTCTCCCAGACTTTGTGTTTGGTTTGGTTCTATTGTTGGTTTTGTCTTGGGGTGCTGGAGGCTTGATCCCAGACTTTGAGAACCCTAAGCTAAAGCTCTACCCCTGTTCGGGAACCCTGTTTCAATACTGGATCTGCCCTTTTGTTGGAGAGCAACCAAACCCCAGGAAGCCCAGACCAAGATTGATGACTTACTCCGTGTATCCTGACTTCTGCCTCTATCTCCCTAATTCTCTACGCATTCCCAAACGCCTGTCCATAGAGTAAGAAGAGAGAGCCTCTTGACTCAGACCTGGGAGAACTGGCTTTTCTTCCCAGCTCTGTCCCCGCATTCTTTCTGACCCCACACAAGTCCCCTTGGTAAAACTGAACAGCACTGTTTATACAAGGAAAACACCACCCACCCCTCCACACACACACACACACCCCTCCACACACACACCTTCTGCCAACAATTTGCAGTGCGGCCATGAAGCAATGTTTCATAGAGACAGTGGGGAAGCAAAGGCCTGGGTGGAAGAGAGGCAGGATATGTGACCCTTGTTAGTGCCATCTCTTTTTTGCTTGATGCTCACATCTGGGAAGTCAGAGGTTCAATGGACCATCATTCTAGAAGTGGGAACGCCTATTTGTTCAGGGAAAGCTGTGTCAAGGCATAGCAGATCTCTCCAAACTTGTCCGCTTCATGACTCCTGTACATATTTTCTTTCCCTTCTCCATCACAGGACAAAGCTGCCCTTCCCAAAGATGCCTGCTAAGACTAGCGGGACTCCTTTGGCAGAACAAAGCAAAGCCTCAACTCCCTCCGCGTGGCTAGAGTCTCCTACCGAGGGGCAGGGCACTAGGGCCTGGTTACTTCTTTATCAGGACGACAAGGCAGGTGGGCATGTGGGAACAGGAAGCTGGGAATCACCTGGGAACCAGGTGGATGCACCCCCACCCCCACCAGAAAGGTCTTCTAATGATTCAGGCTAGATGACCCCAGGAAATCCCTCTTCCTGCCATTCTGCTTATTTAAAATAGGTTGCCTTGTCTCCTCTTGAGAGGGAAAAAAAAGGTGGCTTTTTCTCTCTATCCATGGCTTCTTTGAAAACAGGAAACCTCTCTCTCCTCTCTCCCCCTCTTCCCCTCTCCTCTCTCTCTCCTCTCTTCCTCTCTCTCTCCTTTCTCTCCCTCTCTGTCTCTCTCTCTCTCCCTCTCTCTCTCTCTCTGTCTTTCTCTCTCCCCTCTCCCTCCTCTCCCTTTCTCTCCTTCTCCCTCTCTTTCTCTCCTCTCTCCCCCTCTTTCCCTCTCTCTCCTCTCTCTCTCCCTCTCAGTCTTTCTCTCCTTCTCTCCTCTCTCCCTCTCTCTCCCTCTCTCTTTCTCTCTCTCCCTCTCTTCTCTCTCTCTCCTCTCCCTCTCCTCTCTCCTTCCTCCCCCTTCCCTCCCTCCCTCTAACCCAGCATCTTCTGCTGGTACTGTGATTGTTGAGCTTCTTTCCTGATGAGCTTTTGTTACCTGGAAAGGTTCACCCTGACTTAACTGGAGGAGGGACCTTCCTCATTATTTTGCCCTTTGCCCCTCTGACCTCAGCCTACCACCTTTCCCTAACACAGGCTCCATGGGGAAGGAGGGAGATGCAGTCTAATCGGAGCAGTATAACCAAGCTGCTTCTTTCCGTGATTCCAGCCTCTTTTTCACCAGAGAAGTTCTGACCTTTTTTGAGCCTTCCCTCCTAAGGAAGAGGGAGAGACTGGACATGGCTGATCTGCCCTGCTGTCTCCCCTTCCCACAGGCCAAGCCATAGCTAGAAGGGTGATCAAACATTTCTCTGCTGGAGACAGGGACCCCTCTATACACTCTTTTCCACACTGGCTTGCTTCCCCCTTGCCTTTGAGGAGAGGTTGCTTATTGGACAGAGACCTAAAGGCTCCTGTATGGGCTTTAGCTATGGTTGTGGCCTTCCCCCTGGCCTTAGGCGGAACTTCCCTGACAGCCCTTGGGTTTAGTGATTCTTCAGTGACAAAAGAGAGGGTTCGTCTGCCCACTCAGGAATCGAAGGACCAGCTCATTTTTATTTTACTATTTGTATGTATATTAAATACACACATGTATGTATATGTGTGTCTATGCATGGAGGCCAGATGGGTCCCCTGGCAATGAAATGACTCGGAGCTGAGAGCTAACGGGTATGGGTGCTGGGAACTGAACTCATGTCCCTTGGCCTTTAACCTCTGAGCTCTCTCTCCAGCCCCAGAAGACCAATTCTCGGTCCCCTCTTCCACTGATGAACAAGAACTGGAAAAGAAGAACCAGAGCTGACGTGTAGCGGGGCAGTGGGCTTCCTACTTTAGCATGCTCACCAGTCCCTGGGTTCCACCCCCACCGTGCAAAGTTAAGACAAATTAGAGAGAAAACATAGGCACTAATAGAACACTCTATCAACCTGTTTCTTGTAGAAAGCCCTTGTCCCAACCCATCCCTGAGGCATGAGTCTTATGTTCCCTGAGACTGGAACCCTTTTCTCCGTCTCTCCTTTGTGTAGATGTATGTAGTCAGCTTTACCAAGTGTTAAAGGAAACAAAATGTCTTCCATTAGGGCTTCTTTGGTTGACCTCCCTAACTCCAGGGAGATGGTGGTCCATTGTTGTCCCATACAGGACAGAACAGAGGTATTGCTGGCACAGTCTGGCTGGGAATGAGGATGAGTTAGGCTGGCAAAAGAGCCCACACCTCTGCCTGTTAGGAATTAGCTTTTGCATGTGATTGTGAACATGCCTGGCTTTCTTTCCTGGGCCTCAGTATATAACTTTATAAGGTGTTGATAGTGGATTTGATCTTTTTTTTTTTTTTCAAGACAGGGTTTCTCTGTGTAGCCCAGGCTGGCCTGAAACTCACTCTATAGACCAGGCTGGCCTCGAACTCAGAAATCTGCCTGCCTCTGCCTCCCAAGTGCTGGGATTAAAGACATGTGCCACCACTGCCCGACTGGATTTCTGAGTTCGAGGCCAGCCTGGTCTATCGAGGTGAGTGTGATAGCCTGTAATCTCAGCTACTGATGAGATCTCATCAGGAAGATTATAAACTCAAGCCCTGCCTAGGCTGCAAAGTGATTTCACTTAGTGAGACCTGTGTAAAACAAAAGAGCAAAACGAGAGCTGGGGCTAACCTAGAGGTAGAAGTCTTGCCTAGCATGTATAAATCCCCAGCACTGTTAGAAAGAAGGAGAAGGGAAACCCGTTTAGAGAGTTCCCCTCCCCCCTTTTAAATACTGAGCCTCAGTATCCCAGACCAGCATCAAACATGGAGTCTTGTCAAGAATATTCTAGGCTTCTGACCTGCTACCTTGAGCTCTTGGTTGCTGGGATCGTAGGCATGTGCTGCCAATGTCCGGTTTATGTAATACTCCATGAACCAGAGCCTTGTGACTGGTGTCCTAGCTGTTATTCATAAGCCACTTCAGTCCTAAGCCCTCGGACTACCTGGTACAGAAGGACAGACAGTAAACACAAAACCCACTGTCCAGAAGCCTTGTGGACATTCATCAAAACACTGCAATGAGTAGTGACACCCTGCAGGATGGAGAGGACACGGGGTCTACAAAGGAGGAGGAAATGTCCTCTCTGTCTTGCTCCATTCCAGGAACTTTCTTTACTTTTGTTTTGAGACAGAGTATCACCATGTAGCCGAGGCGAGCCTACAGCTTAGGCTCTTCTTGATTTTGCCTCCCAAAGGTAAGAATTACTAGCCACAACACCCATCTATCTACTTTCCAAGAACCTTAAAGCAAAGCAGTGGATTGTGACCGGTAGGTTGTAGCCACTTCTATGTGGCAGGAAACTTATCTTGGAGTTAAAGGGTATGCTTAGTGGAGAGAGGCCTTGGGTTCAAGCCCAAGCACCAAAAACACACATGTATGTACTATATACACACACCTCTAACATACATGGTCTTAGACAAGGCACCAGGCCACAATCACATAAGCCCTCCCGGGTTTCTCGACACATGTACAAGCACCCAGTGTCAGTGTCCATGGAACCACAACTTCTGCTCACTCTCTGGGAGAAAACTTCCTGCAATTAGAACTTCCGCCCACCGGGAAGCCGTTGCCTCACCACAGATTGCTGTTCTTCCAGACACATCCTCAGAGCTTCTAACACATAGCCTGGGGGTCCACCATCAGCATCTTAGGGGCCCATACTCACTGACTGCTTCCAAGGGCATAAAACAAAGGTCATGGGGGATTGGGCCTGAGCAACACTCTCTCTGGGCAATGTATGTGTCTATCCAGAGTTGGACGACCTCTACAGAACAAGCAATGTTAATTCCCGGAGGCCCAGCCATTAGGATGGCTTCCCAGAGCATCAGGCCACTGGCTTGCAACCCCTAGCTGGCCACCAAAATTGATAGTGAGGTTGGAAACAGATATATTGTCTGGGGACAAAAATGTAGCAATGACTTCTAAACTTCACAAGTGTATGTCTTATTTATAACAAATCTGTTCATAGAAACAAATACATTTACACAAGAATGAAAGGGCTAGGGTATTAATTATACACTGCAACACTATCTATTGATAAAGACAGGAAGTCAGGTGTCTACCAGGAGATAACTAGTTTTATGTCTATTCATACTAAAAATGGGTATCTTCTGTATGTTCATCTAGAAGGGTCATATAGTTATGTTAAGACTTAAAAATACAGGCTGAGATACATTTGTGTGGAAAACAAAGATAAAAAGAGTATGTTTTTACATCTTGAGTTATCTCTATAAAACGTTATTGGAAAGATTAATAAGATCCAATAGCAGTTACTTGTTGAGGAATTGAAACTCGGGATGGAGGTCACTTTCTGTTCTTTACATTTTCTATAGTGTGATGGTTGAACAATATGACTACATTGTCTGTTAAAAACTTACAATAAAATTACAAAGAGAGAGAGAGAGAGAGAATAATCTCAAAGACCTAAACAGCAAAACAATGGGAGCAGCCGGAGGCCCAGGAGGGGAAGAAAATGCCAGGCAAGGAAGGAGGCAGACTACTTGGGCATGGCTCTGCTGCCTCCCGGGCCTCTGGGAACAGGGGTCTGGCACATTGATTCTCACAACATTTGGTTACAGGACTAATCGTTTTCTACACACGGGTATGTTCTTACAACTGGGGACTCTTGGCCTTTTTCAAAACTATAAACATTTTTGCACATTTTCTTCAAATAATGAGGCCGGTCCTTGACTAAAGCAGGGACGGCCCTTGAGTATGTCTTGGGGAGAGATATCTTTCCCAAACCTACTCTAATGTCCTGGGGACGGGTGGGGGGGCAGGGGGAGTGCCAAATGGCATGTATTTGTTTTAGAGATGTTGCAGAGAATCTTATGACGCCCCTTTGCGATAACTGGCAGCGCTCTGGGGTGTTGCAAAACACAACTTGGGTGCAATCACCCTGATGACCAGCAAGAGGCCACAGCCAAAGGCAGCCTGCTCCACCCTGGCATGGCTGGGACAGGGGCAGGGGCAGCAGAAGGGAGCGCTGAAGGCTGTACCCATGGGAGAGGGAAAGCATTTGCTTGACAACCCCTGACAGTCCTGCTCATGGGTGAGTGAGCTGCTGAGTCCCTGGGAGCCCAGCTGGCCCTTTTTCCTCAGGGATAATTTTAGGTTCTCTTTTCCCCTTCCAACCTTTCTGACTCCCAGCCCCTGGTTCAGCCTCCCATGGGGATTGCCTAGACTAGTGACTATAGGGTATACTTTTGAAATATAGAGCTGTTCAGAAGTACAAGCCAGGGGGGTGCCTCGGAGGCATTTTCCACGATACTTTTTTCTCTTTTGCCCTATTGTTTCAGGTCAGTCTTGACAGGCGTCCCCAACCCTGGGATTACACGTGCAGGCCATCGCTCCAAGCTTCTTTATTCACATCCCAAGAATCATCAAACTCGGGTCCTTCTGCTCGCAAGGCAAGCACTTTGACGACTTAGCCATCTCCCCAACCCCCAGAGGCTTTTTTCTAAGCCTTTCATCCCCACACCCAATTTGGAAAAATTGTTTCTTGGGAGACTGGATGGCAGAGTTAGGCCTTATAAGTCTGGGTGAGGGAAAGGAGCTCAGAGGTGCTGATCTCACTGTAAAAGAAACTTCAGAGACATTAAAATACCAAGCTTATCCTTCTGCACACTCCAGATATGTAATATGAGGCCACTGGGAGATAGCTCAGTAAGAGTGTTTGTTCTGCAAGCATGGGGAACTGAGTTCAAATCCCCAGCACCCAAGTGAAGAGTTGGGTGTGGCCACACGTGCCCATGATGCCAGCCCAGGACCTGCCATCCTAACCAAAGCAAAAGTTCTCTGGCCCTGTGAGAGGCCCCGTCTCAAGGTAATAAACTGGAAAATTAATAGAAGGAGACACCTGGTACACCCACACATTCACACACACACACACACACACACACACACACACACACACACACACGAATCCATTGACTCTAGTTTCTTTCTATTTATTTATTTATTTATTTATTTATTTATTTATTTATTTAGGTTTTTCGAGACAGGGTTTCTCTGTATAGCCCTGGCTGTCCTGGAACTCACTCTGTAGACCAGGCTGGCCTCGAACTCAGAAATCTGCCTGCCTCTGCCTCCCAAGTGCTGGGATTAAAGGCGTGCACCACTACTGCCCGGCTTGACTCTAGTTTCTTATGAACAAATCTCCAACAAGTGGATGAGAACTCTTTACCGTGGGGAAGGTGACAAATATTACCTTTGGAGAACTGACGGTGGCAAGAGATCTGTGGTCCTCAACCTTCCTAATGCTGGGACCCTTTAATACAGCTCCTCGTGTTGTGGTGACCCCAATCATAACATTATTTTAGTTGCTACTCCATAATTGTAATTTTGCTATTGTTCTCAATCGTGATGTAAATATCTGATATGCAGGATATCTGTTATTGCCACGGTGGAGATTGCAAGCCACAGGTTGAGAACCACTCTGTTAGACATTCTCAAATCCATCTTTCCTTCCTCCCTTCCTTCCTTTTTTTTTTTTTTAGATTTATGTGTTGTTATATGTAAATACACTGTAGCTGTCTTCAAACACATCAGAAGAGGGCATCGGATTCCATTATGGATGGCTGTGAGCCACCATATGGTTGCTGGGATTTGAACTCAGGACCTCTGGAAGGGCAATCAGTGCTCTTAACCACTGAGCCATCTCTCCAGTCCCCTTCCTTTCCTTCTCTCTCCCTTTCTTTCATTCTTCCTCTCTCTCTTTCTCTTTTTCTCTCTTCCTTCCTTTCTCTCTCTCTTCCTTTCTTTCCCCCTTTCTTTCTTTCTTCCTTTCTTTCTTTCTTCCTTTCAGTGCTGGACCTCAGACATGCTAAGTATGCACTCTACCACCGAGATACACACCTACCCCCAGACTCCATTCTCACATTTTAAGGTGTCTTTATCACTTCAGAATTTGAAGGGACTTTTCTAGAAATTTTCTAGGAGAAATGTGTATGGACGGAGCAGTGCAGGAGGAAGATGGGATGGTAGTGCTGGAGGGAGATGGGGGCAGTGCTGGAGGGAGATGGGGGGGCAGTGCTGGAGGGAGATGGGGGGCAGTGCAGGAGGAAGGATGAAAACCAGAAGCCCTTAGCATCCCGAGGTACATGATGCCATGTCAAACTAGAACTCCTGGAACAAGCGGGTGTCTCCAGTAACTGAAACCAAGAACTAACAGCCAGGAACAGAGGATGAGCAAGAAACTGGAAAGAGAAGGGGAAGGGTCTCATCAGCTGGGGGAGGAAAGGACGCCAGCCACCTGAGATGGCTTCACTTAAAGGGCCTTAGAGTTGGGAGTGGTGGCGCATGATCTGTAATCCCAGCGCTGGGGAGGCTGAAGCAGAAGGATCTGGAGGTCCAGACCGTTCTGGGCATCATATAGAAAGACCGTCTCAAACAATAAGATACTTTAGGGAGAACATCCAAGCAGAAGAGGGGCTATCTTGGATGGTTTGGGTTGGTTGTTTTTGTTTTTGTTTGTTTCGGGAGGGTAGTCTGCTGGGTAAAGGGTAGGGTGAAAGGTTTTCTCTTCTTTGCGGGGTTGCCTCAGGTTCTGCCTGGAAGGAGCTGCTGAGCTCCAGGAAGCCGGTGCTAAGGGAGTATCAAGGCAGGACGTCCCTCTCCACCTTCCAATTCCCACCAGAGGCCTCTCTGGTGACTATTGGACGCTGCTCCTTTAAAAGCAGCCACTCCTCCCCGGCGTCTAGGGTGTGCATGGGGAGGGTGAGATGGAGGGAAGCTGACAGACTTACACCAACAATCAGGGAAGATGGCCCAGGCTGGGAGAGTCGCTTCCAAGCCCTACTGTCCCCTTCCCTAAGCCAGCGGGTCTAGGGGTGGGGGAAACCTTCCAACCCCAGGCGTGACACGCGATGGCTCCATGGCCTCACAAAAACGGCTCTCTGGCTTTGTGGTCGGACGCTCCCACCTTGGACCCCAGCGCAGCCAACACCAGTGGGTTGCCAGGGGTACCATGGGCAGCGGCACTGGCTGGGGCATTGCTGGCGCTGGCCACGGTGGGAGGCAACCTGCTGGTAATCATAGCCATCGCCCGCACGCCGAGACTACAGATCATAACCAACGTGTTCGTGACTTCGCTGGCCACGGCTGACTTGGTAGTGGGACTCCTCGTAATGCCACCAGGGGCCACATTGACGCTGACTGGCCACTGGCCCTTGGGCGCAACTGGTTGCGAGCTGTGGACGTCCGTGGACGTGCTCTGTGTAACTGCCAGCATCGAGACCCTGTGCGCCCTGGCTGTGGACCGCTACCTAGCTGTCACCAACCCTCTGCGTTACTGCACGCTGGTTACCAAGCGCCGCGCCCGGGCGGCAGTTGTCCTGGTGTGGATCGTGTCCGCCGCCGTGTCCTTCGCGCCCATCATGAGCCAGTGGTGGCGTGTAGGGGCGGACGCCGAGGCTCAGGAGTGCCACTCCAATCCGCGCTGCTGTTCCTTTGCCTCCAATATGCCCTACGCGCTGCTCTCCTCCTCCGTCTCCTTCTACCTTCCCCTCCTCGTGATGCTCTTCGTCTACGCTCGAGTGTTCGTCGTGGCTAAGCGCCAACGGCGTTTGCTGCTCCGGGAGCTGGGCCGCTTCCCGCCGGAGGAGTCTCCGCCGCCTCCGTCGCGCTCTCCGTCCCCTGACACAGGCGGGACACCCGCGGCATCCGACGGAGTGCCCTCTTGCAACCGGCGGCCTGCGCGCCTCCTGCCGCTCGGGGAACACCGCGCTCTGCGCACCTTGGGTCTCATTATGGGCATCTTCACTCTGTGCTGGCTGCCCTTCTTCCTGGCCAACGTGCTGCGCGCACTCGCGGGGCCCTCTCTAGTTCCCAGCGGAGTTTTCATCGCCCTGAACTGGCTGGGCTATGCCAACTCCGCCTTCAACCCGCTCATTTACTGCCGCAGCCCGGACTTTCGCGACGCTTTCCGGCGTCTTCTGTGCAGCTACTGTGGCCGTGGACCAGAGGAGCTACGCGCAGTCACCTTCCCAGCCAGCCCTGTTGAGTCCAGGCAGAGCCCACCGCTCAACAGGTAGGGGGCACAGGCAGGGGACTGGAGTCTCTGGGTGGGGACGCCTCTGTCTCTATTTTTGAGTTTGGAGGTTGGGGGAGGGGAAGTTGTAGACGGAGTCTTTGTCTTGAGAGGACAGAAAAGGAGTAGGAACTAAAACGGGATCTAGTGCCCTTCCTTTTCTTGGATCCAATCCCTGGGTAGGAGGCAAAAGGGAGGAAGAGGCTAATTGCTCCCCTTAGGACCAGGTGAAGCCCCACAAGTAATTGCTGCTCTCTCAGCGGGTTTCTGACCTCCCTGGTCGCCTCTAGTTTGGGTTTTTCTAATTCCATTCTTCGGGCGCCCAGACATCTCTACACTTGTCTGGTATAGCCATAGACGTCAATGTACTTCCCAAGTCCTCTGCCTCAGTCCCACTTCCCTCTCAAAGGTTTGATGGCTATGAAGGTGAGCGGCCATTTCCCACGTGAAGGACCATGGAGATCCAGCAAGGAGCCTGTGAGTTGACTTGGAGCTGCTTTCCTCCCTCGGGGACTGGATTAGAGCTGTAGGGTGGGATTGGGGGGCGCGGGGTGGGGGATGCGGGAAGGTCCCTATGTCTTTGAAAAGTGAATATGCTTTTCAGGCTCCTGAGTCACTTCTCTCTTCCTTCCAGCGCTTGATCCCCACCTCCTTGACTGGTTACCCCAAGAAATATTGTTTCCGTTTTGTAGGACTTCTGGGGATTTTTTTTTTTTTTTTTTTTTTTTTTGGCCAGAAAGACAAGCAACGCCCACGGATGCACATTTTTATAAAGCCCTTGATTTCTGCTCAGAGTGAGTCCCCTGTAACCTCATCCCCAGAATCTGATGACTAGACCACGAAATGTAAAGGAGAAATCTTACCAAATGGGTTTCTGCCATCCTCTCTCTCTCTTTCTGAGAGAAGTCGTGTACCTTGAACTTCACCACTACCTCAGCAGCTGGGATGCCAGGCCACCTGTGCTTGACTGCCCCAGGAGGAGCCCTGTGGCCTGGGATGTCAGGCCAGCTGTGCTTGACTGCCCCAGGAGGAGCCCTGTGGCCTGGGAGGCCTGCCCATCATCCTGCCTATGTTTGTGCTGGATGCTTAGGGTAAAGAGAGCACCCCTCCCTTCCTTCCTCCTTTCCTACTGCTTTCCTAACCCTGATGATCGGCGTGTTCCTCCACAAATTGCTCTGTCTCCAGGCTCTGTGTCTCTGGTTAGTTTGAGAGCAGGACGCCAGGGAAAGAAGGAGAAGGAGAAGGAGAAGAAGGAGGAGGAGGAGGAGGAGGAGGAGGAGGAGGAGGAGGAGGAGGAGAAGAAGAAGAAGAAGTTGTTTGAGGTTTTGTCCCTGGCTCCTCACTATGGCTCTCTCAGCGCCATCTTGGACCATCTCTCACAAAACAGCTCAAATCTACCTCACGGTTAGGACTTCAAGGTTTGGGGGAAATTCTAGGGTTCATACGAAGAAGTCAAACCATTGGAATGGGTCCCTTTTCCATTTAAAATCAAATTAATAAATATTATTGAATGTCTTTTGTCCCCTGCTCTCTTTTCTCTGGGTTTGTTTTCATGATCCATTTGCTGGCTTCCTTGCTCGGAGCTGCGTTTTGACAGGGGCAGTAAATTAGGAGTAATCCTTGCCTCTTTCTTCTTAATCCTCATCAGGCAAAAGCAAAAAGTCTGTCTGTGCAAACGAGACAGTCAAGTCTTTGCTTCTCCTTCCTCCCTGCCCTTTCTGAAAGTTCTGGGATCTAGCTGCAGGAAGGAGCATAGTCCTGCATTACGTGTCTGTCTCACTGGAGGATGGGGCTTGCTGTGTCCAGGATCAAGGAATCTCTCATACCACAAACTAGCCTGGCGGCTTAATAAGGTCTCATTGACATTGGCAAACACTGTGCTTCTCTGCTTTGTGTGCGTGTGAATCTAAAGGTTCAGGGTACTGGTTTGGGAACGGGTAATATGTCTTGTGTTATATTAATAGATGTGTGCAATACAACACACACATACAACACACACACACACACACACACACACACACACACACACATCTCTGTACCCTCTATCTTCCCATTCCCTCCCTGGATTTCAGAAATCTCCATTTACCTCTAGAAGCAAAACTGGAGCCATAACTGTCTCTTGATACTATATTTTCCTTGCTTTAGTCTTTACAATTCTTTTTTTGTTTATTTGTTTGTTTGTTTTGTTTTGTTTTTTCAAGACAGGGTTTCTCTGTGTAGCCCTGGCTGTCCTGGAACTCACACTGTAGACCAGGCTGACCTCGAACTCGGAAATCCACCTGCCTCTGCCTCCCAAGTGCTGGGATTAAAGGTGTGAGCCACCACTGCCCAGCCCAGTTTTTACAAATCTTTTCTCGTGTCGGGGGTGGCAGGGGTAAGGGGTTCTATGGAAGTGACTAGAGTATTGTGCTGGCTCTTTTTTAACTCCAAGAGCAAAGATCAGGCTGATTTCCAGCACAGCCAGTTTAACTGTGGCATAGCATGCAGGGCACTGGCTGGGTCTGGGGGTCCACAAAACCTCATGTTATGGCCCACAGGGTAAGCCACATGAATTTCCACATATGGGTGTTCCTTGTGAACTGGACCTGGCCTATGCAGCTCTCTTTGCTCCTGGAGCTCAGGTTTTATGTCTCGGGATGTTTGCATACCAAAGATGACTTCCTCCTTTCCAACCCCATGCAGTGTGTAACCTCTGGTGTCCAAATGTAGACGGTTCCTTGGCAGAGATTCTGCTTTCGAACTATGGCCCTTACTTAGCACAGAAGGAAGTTTTGGCTGAGCCCGGGGATAAGAGAGTGTCCTCTCCCCATCTCTGGATATTTTCCTAATATCTCTGAGGAAAGCTGCCCAGAGAGAGGAGAGGATGATTTTGGAGGAGGGGCTTTTGGTTTATAGAATCGTCCCTGAAGGGTGTCCAGGAGCCCATACTGCTTGGTCCTTGCTGTACATTTCATCCATGTGCCGACTGTCAGCCTCCTTTGAAGTGTTTAGACTTGAACTGGGCTGTGGATTCCATCTGCAGATTGTCACCAGGGGATCTGACAGCTGAAGAGACAGCCTCTGTAGTCCTTTCTCCAGCCAGGTGTCAAACTGAAGGAGATTTACATCCTTGAAGTCCAGGCAAACTGCTTTTGCCAGCGAAGCCTGAGCCCTGGAATCAGTGAAGACAAGCAGCCACGCTGGGAAGCTAAAGAGGTGAAGACTTACAGACCATGGAGAACTGGGGAGTTCCAGAAGGCCCGACTTTCAAGAGTCTGGGAATAAGAGAGAATGTGGGGCAGAAATGACAGAGAAGAGGGGGTTGAGTAGACAGGTGACCTCGTGGGTGAAACTACAAAGGAATAAGCTGAAATGGAGAAAGGAGGATGTCGGGAACAAGCTTTTCTCAAACTCATCCCATGATAGACTCTTCAAGCTGGTGATGGGTAAGCGGAGGCTATGGTCCTCATAGGCATTTACTAGACTAATTCTATACTGAGATTATTCCTCAAACCCGTTAAATAGAGACAGCTCCCCTGTGGTGGTTTAAATATGCTTGGTCCAGGGAGTAGCACGATTAGGAGGTGTGGCCTTGTTGGGGTGGCTGTGGCCTTTGGAGTGGGTGTGGCCTGCGGAAGGAAGTCTGTCACTGTTGGGGTGGGCTTTGAGAGCTTCCTCCTAGCTGCCTGAGGATGCCAGTCTTTTGGTTCTCATCGGAACAAGATGTAGAACTCTCAAGCTGGGTGGTGGTAGCTCATGACTTTGATCCCAGCACTTGGGAGGCAGAGGCAGGCGGATTTCTGAGTTCGAGGTCAGCCTGGTCTACAGAGTGAGTTCCAGGACAGCCAAGGCTACACAGAGAAAACCTGTCTCGAAAAACCAAACCAACCAACCAAACAAACAAACAAAAGATGTAGAACTCTCAGCTCCCTTTCCAGCCCCATGCCTGCCTGGACACTGCCATGCTCCCCTTGGTGATAATGGACTGAAACTCTGAACTGCAAGCTAGCCTCAATTAAATGTTGTCCTTTATAAGGTAAGTGTCCATGATTTGCTGAAGAATGATACCCTGGACTCAAATAGTATGCAAATACAGAGTATTTTATTCTGCAGAAGTCCAGCATGCTGCGGTCTCCCCATTACCAAGATGAGAGACAACAAAGTGAGCTTGCAGGCCTGATTTAAAGTACGCTAGAGGGTTCCGGAATCGGTGACCTCTATGTTAATCAATTGGGTCCACCTCTGTGGTCATTCCATTACAGGGTATGGGGACTTGGAAACTTGCTGGGGAGGCCTGGAAACTGTTACAGAGGAAGTAGCTGAGAAAGTCTGGAATCTGCTGCTGACCCATTGTCCTGGTGGCAGGGCAGCTTCTGAGGCCTGGACTTGCCCAGTTCTTAGAAACAGAGAGTTAGGTTTCATCTCCTAACTGACAATTTGAAGCCTGTCATGGAATCCACCTAGCCTTCTCAATAAGAGTTGCCTTAGCAGCATGTGTATAGTAGAGGATTGCAAATTCGATCATCAATAGGAGGAGAGGACCTCGGCCCTGTGAAGGTTCTGTGCCCCAGTGTAGGGGAATGCCAGGGCCAGAAAGTGGGAGAGGGTGGGGTGGCAGGCATGGGGAAGGGGGAGGCAACAGGGGTTTGTTTTTGTTGTTTTTGTTTGTTTCTTTGTTTTTTGGAGGGGAAACTGGGAATGGAGAAATTTACATGTAAATAAAGAAAAAAAAAAGAGTTGCCTTAGTCATGGTGTCTCTTCACAGCAATGGAAACTCTAAGACAGCCCTCAGCCCCTAGCCATCAACCGTCCACCCCTGCCTATGAAAGTCAACACGTGATGGGAAATGGGGCTATCCACAATCCCCCCTCTTTGAGGGCCTAGTTCTATAGCCCACCAGGTTGTTCTGGAACTCATCGTCTTCCTGTCTTAGCCACCTTAGTCCAGAGCCTACAGGTGTGTGCACCACCATGCTCTGTGATAGGATGACATTCCAAGCCTTTTATTAAACCTTAGTCTCATTGCAAGGACATTAGAAGTGTTAGGCGCCCCCTGGTGGCAATATGAGATACAACAGGGGTAGAATGTTGAGCTGTTTCAGTGGCCTGTAATCTCAGCACCCCAAAGGGTTCAAGTTCCAGCCCAGCATTTGTTACAGCAAGAAATTATCTGGAAAAAAAGGAAGAGAAATAATTTAGTTCAATCCTTTGATAAAGATACATAAAGAACCTAAGTTCTGTTTTAGCACTGGGGATGTAGCTTCATTGCTAGATGCTTTCTTAGCTTGCATGAAGCCCCAGGTTCGATTCCCTGCACCACAAAAACCGTAAATGGTGATGCTTATCTGTAATCCCAGCACTGAGGAGGTGGAGGCAGGAAGATCAGGAGTTCAAAGTTATCTTCTGATACATAATGAGTTGGAGACCAGCAGAGGATACATAAGACTGTGCCTCAAAACTAATTATACATATATATACACATGTATATACATGTATATGTTATCTATGCATATACATATATATTATAATTAATTATATATCATAGTTTATAATACACATATATAGTATATACTATATACTATTGTATAATAAATATAATATATATAGTGAGGTATAGTATATAGTGTACTATTATACAATATATAATGTATATGTACTATTATATAATATAATCTATTTAATTATATAGTATACAGTATATATTATATGTTACATATTATATAATTATTATATATACTCTAGAGGAATGAGTTGGGTAGCCAATTTTCTTCAGTCAAACAAAAGTTTCAGAGCTAGAAAAAATGTAGTGAAGATACACTTCACATGCTATGCTACCAAATGACAGAAAATTAAAAACAAAACTACAGCCCCACAGGAGTCAAATAGTGGCTGGGACTGATCCTACATAAAGTTTGTTCCCCTCTTCCCCCATTAATCAGCCATTTTTCCTGTTATGTGTCTGGAGGCTAGAACGTTTTCACTCTTGGAAAATGGCGTCCATGCATACGATGTACTTTGTCCCTTCTCATCCTCAGTGCCCTCTCTCATCCAAGTCTCCCTTTTACTTTTAGTTCTCTTGTTGTTGTTTCTTTGTTGGATGTGGGATATGGGTGGGAGGTTATTTACGTGGACAAATCAGCAGCAGCTATATCACGGAAGAAAATTGCCCACCGAGCCTCCCCCAGAAACATTAACTGCCAGTCATTCTTCAGAGAGGGTGGGACCTCGTGAGCTCCTCTTCCGAGAGGGTGGGACCTCGTGAGCCCCTCCTCCGAGAGGGTGGGACTTTGTGAAGCGAGGCTCTGTGGGGGGTGGGACCTCGTGAGCCCCTCCTCCGAGGGGGTGGGACCTTGTGAAGCGAGTCTGGGGGGGGGGGGCGTCGTGAGCCCCTCCTCCGAGAGGGTGGGACCTTGTGAGGTGAGGCTCCCTGGGGGTGGGGGGGTGAGACTTCGTGAGCCCTTCCTCCGAGGGGTGGGACCTCATGAGTCCCTCCTCCTACTGTGATGGGATCCTTTTCATTTTTGGTCGATTTTGATATTATAATTTAATTGCAACATTTTCCCTTCCCTTTCCTCCCTCCAAGTAACGCCTGTTCAGTCTGTATAATGGTGCTTGTACATGTGCTTTCTGGGTCGACCTTTTGGAACTGGAGAACCAATTGGTGTGCTCTTCCCTGGAGAAGGCTACCTCTCCGATTCCTGGCTTTCCTCCATTGCTTATAGTTCTTTGTGTAGTGCTGAGGCCTCATATGCTTTTCCCTATTGGGTTTTACATGTTTGTTGGTGTCATCTTTGTTTAGCTTAAGTTTGGGCAGTAACGTTAGTGAGACTTAACAGATGTTAAATCTGAGAGACACAATCCCTCAGCAAACTCCCTGATCCTCTGGCTCTTATTTTTTTTTTTTAACTTTTATTGCATTATGATGACAAAAGTTACATGATTTCAATTTATCTGAAT
>NW_022196905.1:168729612-168729787 GCF_008632895.1 Mastomys coucha | reverse complement strand
ATATTTTAAGTAAATAGAATTAAATTACATTCTTGTTTCCCTTTTGTATCCCAACTCCTCCCAGAGGATTACCCCCTCTTCAATACCTACAATATCTTTTTTTGTCTTATTCCTTAAAATTTATAAAATATTATAACAATAAAAATGAGTATTATAAAAGTGGTTTGATATAAAA
>NW_022196905.1:168690868-168729137 GCF_008632895.1 Mastomys coucha | reverse complement strand
CTTCAATGACCCTCACATCACCAAAGGATTTTACCTCCATCGTAGCTAAGCTGAGAGTGGACAGTTCTGCTGCACCAAGGAATGTATTGTAGGCACAAATTTTGGATACAGACTTCCTGCTAGGGTCAAAGCTATTTGACTTGAGTGAGTGACTTTAATCTCAGCCCACAGAGAACAGGTTACATTCATTTAAGAAATGGTGTGTGTATTAAGATGGTCTATCCATGAAGTCATTCACCAACAGTTTCAATGAACAATGGTTCTGCTTGGAGGGTGGCACAAATATTAAGTGAGGGTAAGAATATGGTTCATTAACTGTGATAATTTGGAAAACCATTCATCTCAGAGAAAGAGTAACTTATAAAGTCCTCTTCTTCAAACTTGATACAAGAGCTAAGTCTCACTCTTTGTTCTCTTTCCTACAAGCTACCTCCCAAGTTAACTGTCTGTGTCTCCCTTGGGTATATAAATACTTTTGAAATATATAAGCTGTTCTGAAAACCATAGTATAGTGTAAAAACATGAAATAAACAATACTACTAGTAGAGAGGCTGAGATAGGAGAAGCAAGATTTCAAGACCTTTATGTTGTACACAGCAAGACACTGTCACAAACAAGCAGAAAGTATATATAGATTGTACAATATTGGACCTATTTCTCCAATTACCAAATAAGAGAGACCATTGGATGGCAATCAACAAATTTCTAATTCCTCATATTTTTGGATTTCAATCAATTAGGATATGTTGGTAATATTAATTTTTATATTAAGATATTAAAAAGGTAATTGTCACTTTCTGTTGTTTTTGTTGTAAGAGGTAGAATTAGATTTGTGTGTATTTGTTGAAAGATTACTTTCTTGCTTCTTCTAGGGTGTAGTTTTGCTCCTTATGTTGATGTTTTCCATCTATTATCCTTTGTAGGGCTGGATTTGTGGAAAGATATTGTGTAAATTTTGTTTTGTCATGGAATATGGAATATCTTGTTTTCTTCATCTATGGTAATTGAGAGTTTTGCTGGATATAGTAGCCTGGGCTGGCATTTCTGTTTTTGTAGGGTCTGTATGACATCTGCCCAGGATCTTCTAGCTTTCATAGTCTCTGGTGAGAAGTCTGGTGTAATTCTGATAGGCCTGCCTTTATATGTTACTTGACTTTTTTCCCTTACTGCTTTTAAAATTCTTTCTTTGTTTAGTGCATTTGGTGTTTTGATTATTATGTGACAGCAGGAATTTCTTTTCTACTCCAGTCTATTTGGAATTCTGTAGGCTTCTTGTACGTTCATGGGCATCTCTTTCTTTAGGTTAGGGAAGTTTTCTTCTATAATTTTGCTGAAGATATTTACTGGCCCATTACATTGGGAGTCTTCACTCTCTTCTATAATCTATTATCCTTAAGTTTTGTCTTTTCATTGAGTCCTGGATTTCCTGGATGTTTTGGGTTAGGAGCTTCTTGCTTTTTGCATTTTCTTTGACTTTTGTGTCAATGTTTTCTATGGTGTCTTCTGCCCCTGAGATCCTCTCTTCTATCTCTTGTATTCTGTTGGTGATGCTTGCATCTATGACTTCTGATTTCTTTCCTAGATTTTGTATCTCCAGGGTTGTCTCTCTTTCTGATTTCTTTATTGTTTCTATTTCAATTTTTAGATTCTGGATGGTTTTGCTCATTTCCTTCACCTGTTTGATTGTGTTTTCCTGTAGGTCTTTAAGGGATTTTTGTGTTAAGAGCTTCTAGCTGTTTACCTGTGTTCTCCTGTATTTCTTTGAGGGTGCTATTTATGTCTTTCTTTCTTTTTTTTTTGTTTTGTTTTGTTTTGTTTTGTTTTTCGAGACAGGGTTTCTCTGTGTAGCCCTGGCTATCCTGGAACTTACTCTGTAGACCAGGCTGGCCTCAAACTCAGAAATCTGCCTGCCTCTGCCTCCCAAGTGCTGGGATTAAAGGCGTGCGCCACGCCCCCCCCCAAGTTATTTATATCTTTCTTAAAGTCCTATATCATCATCATGAGAAGTGATTTTAGATCTGAGTCTTGCTTTTCCAGTGTGATGGTGTGTCCAGGACTTGCTATGGTGGCAGAATTGGGTTCTGAAGATGCTAAGTAACCTTGGTTTGTGTTGTTTATTTTCTTACACTTGCTCCCCGCCATCTGGTTATCTCTACTGCTACCTACCCTTGCTAAATCTGACTGGAGCCCGTCCTTCCTGTGATCTTGGTTGTATTAGAACTCCTCAGAGTCAAGCTGTCTCTGTGATCCTGTGATTCTGGGATCCTGTGACCATGGGTTTGTTAGAGCACCTGGGAGTGCAGCAGCTTCCTCTGGGTGTTGTAGGACTGGCTGCAGAGCCTGGACCCAAGGTCTGCTCAGGACTCCAGCCCAGAGAGACTGGAAGGAACCCGAGCCACTCTGCTGGTGGAGTTCTGCGTGCCTGGTCTCACTGGTCCCAGTTACTCCTGGTGTTGGGACAGATGTTGGGTCCTCCTCACCTCTGATCCTGGGCATGTCAGAGCGCCTGGGAGTGGAGCTTCCTCTGGGTGTTGTGGAGACTAGCTGCAGAGCTTGCGCCCAAGGTCTGCTCAGGAGAGACCAGCCCAGAGAGACCAGCCTTCTGGTTCTTATAATCTCACCACTCCATTTTGCACAATGTTCTTTGAGCCTTAGGTATGAGAGTGTTACGTAGATGTGTCAGTTGGGATGCGCTCCACAGCTCTGTCTATTGATTAGTGTGGTTTTCTGTAGTGGTCTCCTGCTGTTGCAAAAAGAAATTTCCTTGATGAGAAACAAAGACCACACTTATCTCTGGGTATAAGAACAAATGTTAACAGATCATTGTTAGGGATTATCCAGGTTTAATAAATGAGCGGTTGTAGATTTTCCTCCAACCAGAACTTCACCAGAACTGAATAGTAGAACTGAATAGCTAGTTTTCCAGTACCAGATATGGTATCCCTCTTGTTGAGTGGGTCTTCGGTCCAATTAGAGACCGGTTGGTTTTTGTACTGGTTTAAATATGCTTGGCTCAGGGTGTGGCACTATTAGGAGGTGTAGCCTTGTTGGAGGAAGTGTTTCATTGTGGGCATGGGTGTTAAGACCCTCATCCTAACTGCCTGAAAGCCAGTCTTCTCCTAGAAGCCTTGAGATGCAAATGTTGAACTCTCAGCTCCTCCTTCATTGTGCCTGCCTGGATGCTGCCATGCTCCCACCTTGATGATAATGGACTGAACCTCTGATCCTGTAAGCCAGCCCCACTTAAATGTTGTCCTTATAAGAGTTGCCTTGGTCATGGTGTCTTTTTACAGCAAATCTTAAGACAGTTATCACCAAGGTGTGTGTGCCACTACTACACCTGTAGTATTATCGTACCATGCTGCTCATTGGTGTGGTCCGTAGGTGCAATAGATGGGTAGGACTGTGGGGGTATCTCTCTCCTTTGGAAGCTCTCACAGGACCATCTGATACCATGAAAGCTAGTTTTCAGGGAAGGGGCATTCAGGTGAGTTCCAGCTCAGGGATCTCTGAAGTGTCTCCATCAATAGGGACTTACCTTCCACCTCTGGGGTTATGGTGGTTTGAATGAGAATGGTCCCCCTAGGCTCATATATTTGAATGTTTGTTTCCCAGTTGATGGGGTGTTTAGGGGGGATTAGTAGGTGCGGTCTTGTTAGAGAAGATGTGTTACTGGGGGTGGACTTCAAGGTTTCCAAAGCCGACACTAGGCCCAGCCTCACTCTCTTTCTGCCTCTTGCCTGCAGATCAAGATACATGATCTCAGCTGTTACTCCAGTGCCATGTCTGCCTGCCTGTTTCCATGCTCCTGTGTGACAAACATACATGTCTACTCAGATAAGAAACCTATGACAAACCAAAGTCCAGACACCAGCAAGTCCAACTTGGTAAACCATGAGTTTTATTGAGGTTACTTACAGGAATATAGGTGAAGGCATTACTTACAGGAACAGAAATGACTCAAAGACCATTACATCACCAAGGCCCATGCCAGCATAGATGACAGCTGTCTTAGTCAGGGTTTCTATTCCTGCACAAACATGACCATGAAGCAAGTTGGGGAGGAAAGGGTTTATTCAGCTTACTTCTACATTGCTGTCCATCACCAGAGGAAGTCAGGACTGGAACTCAAGCAGGTCAGGAAGCAGGAGCTGATGCAGAGGCCTTGGAGGGATGTTCCTTACTGGCTTGCTTCCCCTGGCTTGCTCAGCCTGCTCTCTTATAGAACCCAAGACCTCCAGCCCAGGGATGGCATCACCCACAAGGGGCCCTACCCCCCTTGATCACTAATTGAGAAAATACCCCACAGCTGGATCTCATGGAGGCACTTCCCCATGAAGCCCCTTTCTCTGTGATAACTCCAGCCTGTGTCAAGTTGACACACAAAAGCAGCCAGTACAACAGCTCACAAAACCTGAAAACCCAGAGCACACTCCGCATCCTGCAGACAGAGCAACAGGTTGGAGAGTGTCCTTTCCAAGTAACTGAGTTGGTCTATATCCCTTCCACTCGGTTCTGTTTTTCCCAGACAGCAGTTCTGGTCTCAGGATCTCCTAGCAGGTTGACTTCTCTGAGTCATCTCTCCAGCCCCGGGTTGGGACATCTTGTATGATATCATTTTTAACTTGAGTATATCTGCAAAGGCCTCATTTCCAATTTAGGACACCTTCAAACGTTCCAAGAGGAAGTCTTTAATACATCTTTCAGGAGGGCACAATTCAACCTGTAACAGAGGGAGGGAGGGTGTTATATTGGCCCTCGGACAGTCCCACGCTTGCTGTCAGAGTTTATGCTGCTTCAGACTCAAAGCGTGCAGGTTCCATTTTATCTTCTCACTAGCCAAAGGGGTGGAGCTGTTGTCTGTTCCCTAGATTTCCATGTCTGGGCTTTTTCTGTCCATCTCACGGGCTCTGATGTAAGAAGCCACTGAAGCAGCCAGGGTTTATATTTGTTGCTCACCTGTGGACAGTAGTGTTATCCACTCCCCAAGCTTCATTTATTGACAGAATCACCCAGGTTTTACCAAGAAAAAGGGCATCCTGACAAAGAGCATTTTACAGCCTCACTCAGACAGGCATCGCTAAGCGACAGTGTTCTAGCCAGGGGAAACGCACCACCTCTAGCTCTGCCATTACAGTAACTTCCAACTGGCTGGGATTCAAGTGTGATTACTGAAACCAGAAGTAGCCACTTTGAGTCACAGAAGAGTTGCCAGTCATAATAGATGGCAGAGCCAGCCAGCCAGAACCAGGGCACCCAGTATTAAGAGCCTCCATACGGGAGAGCCCCACTTCAGCTCTAAACTGCTTGCATTTAAGGCTTTTTAAGTGACAGAAAAATGCCTATACTGTTTAAGTCACAGTTATCTTAACCTTATTTATTTGACCCAAACAAAAATAATGGTACAGGGAGGGTAAAGAAGGCTACAGGAGCTGGGCAGTGGTGCAGTGGTGGCTCACACCTTTAATCCCATCACTTGGGAGGCAGAGGCAGGTGGATTTCTGAGTTCGAGGCCAGCCTGGTCTACAGAGTGAGTTTCAGGAGAGCCAGGGCTATACAGAGAAAACCTGTCTCGGAATTAAAAAAAAAAAAAAAAAAAAAAAAGACTAGAGGATGTATAGTTTAGATCTTCTTTAGAGAGATCCACAGAAATCCCTCTGAGTTCTATGATGACACAGCTTGTGTTCTCTAGCCAGAAACAGCCTTACTTTATCAACAAATGGTTTTCAACCTGTGGGGTACGACTCCTTTGGGATCCCACATCAGATATCATGCATGGCAACTATTCACATTATGATTCATCACAGTAGCAAAATTTCCGTCGTGAAGTAGAGACAGCATCATTCTATAGGGGTGAGGGGGAGAGGGGTGGCGTTCACCAGAACATGAGGAACTGGATTAAAGAGTCACAGCAATGGAAGGTTGAGAGCCACGGCTTTAGATCCTCTTGGAGTACTTCTGCTACTCAGGAGCCAACATCTGAGTTCTTGTTGTCTTAACAACAACTAACTCCTGTTCCTTTGCAGAGATCCTTATGGAGAAATTGTGACTATATTAGTTTCCTGAGGCTGCAAAACAAATTCCCATGACCTTCCCAGAATTTGAGAGACTAACTCAGGAGGATTGCTAAATTTGAAACCAACCCAGGCTACACAGTACATTTCAGACCAGCATGACCAACAACAGAAAGTAATAAAAAAAAAAAATGCCTTTAATCACAGCACTCTGGAGGCAGAGGCAGGTGGACTTCTGGAAATTAGAGGCCAGCCTGGTCTACAAAGCCAGTTCCAGAACAGCTGGGGCTGTTGCACGGAGAAACTTTGTCTCAAAAACAAACAAAACAAAACAAAACAAAAATTATCATTACCTTAGGGGATTGAAAGAGCAGTGGCATCCCCCGCCATCCTGGAGGCCAGAACACTGGAGCAGAGATTTACAGAACAGGTTTCTATTGGAGACCTTTAGGGAGAGCTTCCCCATCCCTCCCTCACTTTTGAGGACCTGGACAATCTTTGGCATCTCTGGCATTGTTTTGTGCTGTGTCACTCGAATGCCTACCTCCATCTTCCCCTGTCCCCATGTGTCTTCTCCTTTGATTTTTACAAAGACACCTCTTACTGCATTTGGGGCAAACCCTAATATAGGATAATCTCAAGATCTCCAACTATACTTCTGCTGGCTAATTAAATGTCAACTTGACACAAGCTAGCGTCATCTAAGAGGAGGGAACCTCAACTGGGAAACTGTCTATATAAGATCAGGCTGTAGGCAAACCTGACGGACATTTTCCCAGTTAGTGACTGATGGAGGAAGGCGTGGTCCTTTGTACCAACCTGGGCTGATGGTCTTGGATTCTATTATAACACAGGCTGAACAAGCCATGGGAGCAAGCCAGTTAGCAGCACTTCTCCACAGCCTCTGTATCACCTCCTGCATCCAATGACCCACCACAAAAAAATAAGCACAGACTCCCTGTGAATCTTAAAAGCGACCCTTCTCTTGCAGCATTTTTAAGCATGATTTAATGAGAACTAAATACTTTACCACTCCAGACTCAAAGTGGCTTATTTTTTTTCAAGGCTTGTTTTTATTCTCATTTATGTGCATGTATGTGTGTCTGTATGAATGAATGCCACACCTATGAGGGTGCTGGAAGAAGCCAGAGAGGACACCATATATCCTCTGGAGCTGCAGTTAAAAGTGGTCTTGAGCCACCTGATGTATGTGTCCTGGGACCCAAACTCAGATCCTTTGAAAGAATAGCAAGCATTCTTAACCCCTGAATCATCTGTCTAGCTCCAGGCAGTGCTTGGTGACCCATCAGAACCAAAACAATGAACCAATGGACCAATCGGTTTGGAAAGTCATCCCATGATTCCTTGGCCCTCATATGTTTTATCTATTTCAGGAACTAGATGTCCACATACACAACACTTTTCATTTCTTTTTAAAAATAATACATTATGACGAGTTATAACTCACAATAGAGCCTTGCCTAGTGTGTGTGAGCTACATTTCAGAACACAAAGCACAGCAGACATTGTATACACTATGTCTCTTTAGCAAAGACAAGGCGAAAGGCTGCTTCTGCTATTAATGTTCTCAGAAGGGAGTAGGGATGGGTGACTTCTTCCCAGAGGCAGAGAGAGAAAATGGGGAATAGGTAACTCACCTGCTCACCGCCATTCTCGCCTCTCTGGTTGT
This sequence comes from Mastomys coucha, assembly GCF_008632895.1. NCBI lineage: Eukaryota > Metazoa > Chordata > Mammalia > Rodentia > Muridae > Mastomys > Mastomys coucha. The sequence goes on along the minus strand of NW_022196905.1, from coordinate 168,721,433 downwards.
TCTTCCGGTAGTGGGCTCAGTGTGGAGACCTTCTTCTCTGAGCCCAGATCTGAATCTCATGCTGGAATGCTTTCTTGGGACCAGCAGGAGAGTAAGAAAAGTGAGCACTCCCCAGTGGGGAACTCCCTACGACCATTCTGATGTGAATGAAGCAGACACAGCTTCACCATTGGGATGCTCATTCACTGAGGGATGAGCATCACTGTTCCAGATCCCTCAGGACTCCAGCTCAAGGCTGAGGCGGGGCTCTGTGGAAGTATGGAAGAGCAGGTGCCGCATTTGTGAGGCCCTGGATGCCATCCCCAGCAACACACAACAAACACCTTAAAAACCTCAGTACAGAGGCTAGAGAGATACCTCAGTCGCGGTCCTTGCAGAAGACCCAGGTTCAGTTCCCAGTATCCATGCGGTAGTGGTGGTCCACAGGCGCCCATAACTCCAGTTCCATGATATCTGACACTTTCTTCTGGTCTCTGTAGGCACCAGGCACACATGTGCTACACATACATGCATGGAGGCAAGACATTCACACATGAAATAAAAAGAATAAGTCTAATATAAAAATTAAAAATAAAAACATTCAGCATTCCCCTTAAGCTGTTCTCATGCCCACATTCTGGAAGCGCTCCTGAGTATTTAGTACTGACTTTGGGTATCTGCTAGTGGAGTGTCTGACCTTACGCAAAGCAGCTCTGTACACGGATCTGTACCAGGTCTTCTGCATACATATTGTAGCTCTCAGCTTAGTATTTTTATAGGACTCTTGAGTGTGTGAACAGGTGGGTCTCTGAGTTGTGTCTGCTCTTGGGGTCCATCTCCATCTCTTAGGTTGCCTTGTCCTGCCTCAGTGTGATGGGTTTTGCTTTATCTTATTATACTTTATTTCGTAGTGTTTGGTTGTTTTCTCTTAGAAACCTTTTCTAGCGAAAGACAGAAAGGGAGTGGATCCAGAGGGGAGGGGAGGTGGGGAGGAACTGGGAGGAGTCGAAGGAGGAAAAGCTATAACCAGGATATATTGTATGAGAAAATGATCTATTTCCAATAAAAGGAAAAAAAATGTAAAAAAGAGGTATAGGTGTTGAACAAAATAAGTGGATTACATTGGCATATAAGATATTGCCTTAGTTAAGGAAATACTTTTAATACCACTGCTGTCTACCAGTACCCTTCCCCCAAGCTTGGCCTGGCGCCTGGTATTTTTATGGAGGGCATCTGGCAATTTTACCCATCAGCTGCTGCCTTAGCTCAGGCTTTCCTCACTTCCTAACTGAATTAACCTAGTCTCCACTCGCAACTCTGGTTCCCCTCCAGTTCTTCTACCACAAGCTGCAGAAGAAGCAGAGGAACATAAGCATATGCTGGCTGCTCATAGGCAAAGAGTGATGTCCCTAGGGGCCTCGGGAAGATGGACTCTTGTCAGCCACGATAATCACACAGTTGCCAACATAACTGGCAGTGCCCGCAGCAGCGAGAAAATACTGAACTCGGATGGCATTCTGAGAAACATATCAATGAGAAGGGCAGGAGTGAATGACTGTGACAGTGTCATTCCCAAGGTCGTGCAAGAACAATGCATAGTTGTTCTTGGTTGTCAATTAGACTATATCTGGAGTGCACTGCAGTTCACATATGGAGGGCACACCTGTGAAAGATTTTCTGCTTGGTTTGAAAGTAGATAAATCCACATCTAGTCCGGACCTTTTGAGGTAGGAAGACTCATACCTCTGGATCTTAAAGCAGGAAGACACAGGCTTCTAATCTTGATCTTGAGGCAGGGAAGGTACACCCCTTTATTGAAGGTACACCCCAAATATTAAGGCAGGAAGACACACCTTTAATCTGTACCACATCCTGTGCTTGGTACACACACACACACACATACACACACACACACACACACACACACACACACACACACACACGCACACACGCACACACACACCCATATGAGAGAGAGAGAGAGAGAGAAAGAGAGAGAGAGAGATTCATTGTATAAGTTCTGTGACTCTAGAGAACTATGACCACATTACAACTATAGAAGACTAACAGGAACTATAGCTCTGAACTATTAAGAACAGATTATTCTCCATAATATAACCATATTCATATTCTGTTTGCCAGAGATGGAACTTAGGGCTCTGTCATAGTTTGGATGAGAACAGTCCCCGTAGGCTCATAGGTTTGAATGCGATTCCTAATTGTTGGAATGGTTTGGGAAGGGTTAAGAGGTGTGGCTTTGTTGAAGGAAGTGTGTCACTGAAGGTAGGTTTTGAGAAAGCCCCTGCCATTCTCAGTTCTCTCTATCTGTCTTGGGCTTGTGGATCAAGATGTGAGCTCTCAGCCTTTCCTGTCAACATGGCATCATGGACTCTCACCCCCTGAAGCCATGAGCCCCACTAAATGATTTTCTTTATGAGTTGTCAGAAGCCATCTAGGAAATACTAAGAGGCATGCAAATGAGCTTCCTAGAGATGGCCCATCCTTTTACATAACTTTGATGGGTGAGCTCTAAGAGGACGGTCCCAAAAGACTTGGTTCCAGGACCACTTCTTGCTACTGATATGCCTTTCCTGTCACTATTGCGTAGCCTAAGGATTCCTGGGCATCAGCCCAACCTATTGGGCAGATTTTCTGCAGACCAACATGAAGATGTACTCTCATGTAGTAATGCTGTGTAGACAAATTGATGATTTCACAATTCCTGATAATGATTTTATAGAATTCCTAAATTCATGCAAATAATGTCAAGCCCTTTATAGAATAATAGCTACAGTAGAGCTCTGCAAACCTTGGTGTCTCACGGGCTAACTAAACTAGAAAAAGAAAGCAGGCTTGGAACAAATTTACCATCAAGGAAAACATTCCTTTTAGGTTAGCTATGAAACCATTATCTGGTAACTAAAGATCATAAACTGGGCATGTACAATTTATTGTAGGTGCAATGACAGAAAATAAAATATTGACTAGTTTATCTATACAAAACTTTAAAATAATTAGACACAAGGCAAATTGTCTCTTAACAAAGCCATGCTAACTTGTGACATAAAAAAAAAAAATTGCTTTAAACTTATTATAACTATCTAACCATTAGGAGAAAGAGAGAGAGAGAGAGAGATTCATTGTATAAGTTCTGTGACTCTAGAGAACTATGACCACATTACAACTATAAAAGACTAACAGGAACTATAGCTCTGAACTATTAAGAACAGATTATTCTCCATAATATAACCATATTCATATTCTGGGTTCACTTTGCTAGAGTGATAGCTCAGCAGTTAAGAACACCGACTGCCCTTCTAAAAGGTCATGAGTTCAGTCCCCAGCCATCTGTAAAATACGTTTGGGCTAGAGAGATGGCTCAGCGGTTAAGAGCACTGACTGCTCTTCATAAGGTCCTGAGTTCAAATCCCAACAACCACATGGTGACTCACAATCATCTGTAATGAGATATGATGCCCTCTTCTGGGGTGTCTGAAGATAGCTACAGTGTACTTACATATAATAAATAAATCTTAAAAAAAAAACAAAAAACTTACACCGGGCAGTGGTGGCACACGCCTTTAATCCCAGTACTTGGGAGGGAGAGACAGGCGGATTTCTGAGTTCGAGGCCAGCCTGGTCTACAGAGTGAGTTCCAGGATAGCCAGGGCTATAGAGAAAAACCCTGTCTCAAACAAAACAAAACAAAAAAAACCAAAAAAAAACCAAAAACCAAACCAAAACAAAACAAAACAAAGCTTACTATGAACTTGTTGGAATGTACAAGTATTTAGAAAATCATGTAACCTGTTATCCTGGTGTATGGGTTCTACCTGATAGTTGTATGAGATAATTTTTAAGAGAAAGTATAAATACTAAGAACAGAGATCACGGTGTAGTTGAGCCTTTTAACTATCAGCTAAGAGAAGAAGCCCGAATAGTTAACTTCTTTTCTTAACCCCCTGCTGCTAACAGCAGGTGTTAATCACCAAAAGTCAGTGACTTGGCCACAAAATAGCCAAAAGTTAAGAAAGATATATAAATATTACCAAAAGTAAGCAACTTGTGCCCTCATCGCTGCCTCCCTCAATACCTTGTGTTGCAGCTGCTCTGCGGCAGTAAGTTGCCTTGGTCATGGTGTTTTGTCACAGCAACAGAAAATAAGACAGTTCCAAGCGCACCGTCTATAATCACTGGTCAAGTAAGTACCAACTGCAGTCTCTGACACAAGCCAGCTTCCCCTCTCTGGATGAGGACTCCAGGGAACATCTTCGTCTTTGAAGACTGGCCTACCAATTAACACTGCAGTGAGGTGGACCAGTCAGAGTGTTGCAGGACCAGAACCTAATTACCTTATCTTGGATTAGTTTTAGGCCCCAAATAGGCACTCTTTGCCAACCTCTGTGTTGGAACTAACATTTATTTAAGTAATAGATAAAGACCATTTAGAATCTATCCACTCAGTATGCCGTTAGCTTCTACCAACCCAAAAAGCTAAAATTATCATCAGATCTAGCCTCTGGCCCATAGGCGAACTTCCCCTGTCCAGCAATAACAGCGTCTCTGGTGTACACAGGAAGGTTGTTTAAGTTGCCTGGATGATAGACAACATCCTTTGTTCTGTTTCTATAAAACTTCATGAACTATCTCCAGGTGGGACCATGGAACTTGGGCTCATGTAGCCTTGTGTGTCCCACGTGTTGGTCAGTCAAACTTGGCTCCAGAATGATCTCTTATTCTCTTTGAAGGAAAGAGATGTGGTTTTTGTTTGGTTTGTTTTCTGTGTGTGTGTTGTGTGTATGTGTGTGTTTGGTTTGGTTTGGGGTATTTTTTGTGTCAATTCCTCCTCTTCACATCTCCTCCGTGCCACTCCCCAGTCACCCCCTGGACACTCTGTAGCCTGTGGTAGTTCAGAGAAACCCCTGCTTTCCACTGCTGCTTGTAATACAAGGGGGAAAAAAATCACTACAAAATAGCAACAAAAGTTGTGCTTTAGTTAGGGTTTCTGATTGCTTCAATGAGATATACCATGACCAGAAAGCCAGCTGCAGAGGAAAGAGTTTATTTAGCTTAGATTCTAGATCATAGTCTATCATTGGAGGAAATCAAGACAGGAACTCAGGTAGGGCTGGAACCAGGAGGCAGGAGCTGATGCAGAGGCCATAGAGGAGTGCTGCTAACTGACTTGCTTCCTATTGCTTGTTCAGCCTGCTTTCTTGTAGAACCCAGGACCACTAGCCCAGGGACGGCACTACCCACAATGGGCTGGGTCCTCCCCTATTGATCACTAATTGAGAAAATGCCTTACAGCTGGATCTCATGGAGGCATTTCCTCAACTGAAGTTCCTTTTTCTCTGATAACTCTAGCTTGTATCACGTTGACACACATAGCCAGCCAATACAAGGGCTTTTGCTGATATGCCTCAGGGGTAGAACACAGGGTTAGCATGTGCGGATCTCTGGGTTCCATCTCTAGCACAGGACAGGATGGTTTTCAGGGGCTGAGGATGGGTGATCTAGACAATGCTTGCTGAGTTCTTCCCTAGCATCCCTCCTGAAATGTCTTTTGGGAAATCCTTAGCCGTGCAGCTTGGAAGGGACTGGCAGACACTGCCCTCAACACTAGGATGCTATTTAAACTGACAAGAGTATCCCAAGAGCACCTAGGGAGTTCACGGGCTTCAGAGAAGGGAGCTTCTTCCTGAAGAAGAAACAGGGCATTCTTCTTCAGAATAGTAAGGATGTAATGCCTGGAAATCTGCAGTCGTTACACACATGCATACACACACACACACCACACATGTATGTATACACACACACATAATGTGTATATGTATATATGTATGTGTATATACATATATGTGTGTATACATACATATACATATATACATATACACACACATACATACATATGTGTATATATACACACACATATACATATACATATATATATACACACATGTATATATATATCATGCATGTGAGTCAGATGTGCCAGCTCTATTTGAGAGGTAGAAGCAAGCCTGGGCTACATGGTGAGTTTCAGGTGATTTTGGGCTACACAACAGCACCATAGATATATGCATACAAGATTTTTAAACACAATGGAGTGTTTTATTCAGCCATAAAAGAGAATGGGATCACTTGTAGAACAGTGGGTAGAAGTGGAGACTCCACTACGCTCTGAAAGACAAACATTGCATGTTCTCTTCCATATGCGGAATCTAGGTTCTAGGTTAAAAATTTCAACCAAGATAGCTCTGTGGTGCGGAGCACTGACTGCTCTTCCAGGGGAACCCGGCTTGATTTCCAGCACCCACATAACAGCTCATAGATATCTTTAACTCCAGTTTTGGGGATCCAATCCCTCTTCTAGCCTTCTCCAGCACCAAGCATGCATGTGGTACACAGGCATACATGCAGACAAAACACCCACACCCATAAGTAAGTAAATTTAAATTTAGACATTAAAAGAGAAAGTGGCGGGCTGGAGAGATGGCTCAGTGGTTGAGAGCACTGACAGCTCTTCCGGAAGTCCTGAGTTCAATTCCCAGTAACCACATGGTGGCTCACAACCATCTGTAATGAGATCAAATGCCCTCTTTCTGGTGTGCCTGAAGACAGCTACAGTGTACTTGCATATAATAAATAAATAAATCTTTAAAAAAGACAGCGAGAGAGATGGGGACAACGGGAAAAAGGAACTAGTGGGAAGAAGGACATGAAACCAACAGAGTAGATATGACCCATGTACACGTATGAAAAGTCATATGTAACCCATCACTTTGTACAATTACATGCTAATAAAATGTTCCAATAGTAGAGTTTGTTGTGTGTATTCTACTGTTTGGAGGCCTTTCGAGGCAAGGTCTCGCGGGATCTCTGCTGAAATCACTGTCCCCTACCCGACCCTACTGTAAAAGCAAATTTCCTCATTCTTTAATATGGGGCACAGAGAGAAGTGAGGTGCTAGTAGATAAGAGTTCTCTCAGGGCAGCCCTTGTCTTCCCCCACACGGGCCTCCTTGGGTGTTCCCATAGGTGTGGCCTCCTGAGCCTCACCCAGAGTTCTGCTGTGCACTCCTCCCGGGCACTGGAGCCAAACTCTGAAGCTATTTGAAGAAGTCACTTTTCTCTTTTCGGGGCGGGAAGTGTTGGGGAAATGTGCAAAGTCCTCTGAGTGACTGCTGGGCACTTGAGGATGAATTAAAAGGAACCGCTAGCTGCAGCCACCCGGCAGCTCCAGCTCCGGAAATGCCCTATTAGAAACTAGCCCACACCCGCCCCAGAGCGGACTCATCTTCTTGTCGGCTCTCTGGCGCCCTCTTGTGTCTTGTTCCCAAATAGCCACCAAGTTACAGTCTGGTCTTTTAAAAGCGTTTTTTTAAAAATTCAAAACAGATTTTGCAGATGCTATGCGCGGCCACTCCAAGCCTGGAATCGGTCCCCTACTCAGCCACAAAGTTCCCTTTCTCCCACTCCTTCCCCTTCCGGGGCTTTTCCCTATGTTCAAGCCTCAGGAGGGCAGAGGGGACGGCGCAGAAAGCACAGTGTGGTGGACTGAGAAATGTGGGCTCTCTCTAGCATCCCTACGACCTCCGCCAAGAGCTGCTTCCAAGAGTGACAGCCGGGGCCGCCTACGCCCGGGTCCACCCTAGTCACCTGTGTCCCCAGCTGCCTCAGGCGAGTCTAGACTTCCGAAGGTTGCAAAGCTCATAGCCGCCCCAGCCTGCGCGCCCAGCAGAGGAGCTTCGGGGAACCACAGGTTCCCCTCTTTACCAACAAGGGCGCTCTCAGCCTGAGCTGGCCGTGGCTCAGCTGAGGTTTGTGGAGGGAGTGAATGGTCAGCCCCTACTCAGCGGATCTCCCTGTGGCCTTTGTGTACAGTATATAAAAGGTTGTGGCGGGAAGGAGATGACGGGGAGTGGAACAAGAGGGTGGGGAGGAGTGGGAGTGGAGAGAGGAGTAAGACCTCTTCCAGAGGTACTGGGTTCGGTTTCCAGAATTCCCGTGGCAGCTCTCAATTATTCACCTTCTCTTCTGGCTGCCCCAGGCACCAGGCACGAGGTATGCACAAATAGATACAGGTAAAAACATCCAAATACAGGAAGGGAGGGAAGAAAGGAGGGAGGGGGAGGAAAAAGAGAAAAAAAAAGAAAAGGAAAGAAAATAAGAGAAAAGGAAAGGAAAGGAAAGGAAAGAAAAGAAAAGAAAAGAAGAGAAAAGAACCCACAAAGCACTGTTTGAGGCCAGTCTGGTTTGCATAGCAAGTTCCAAGCCAGCCCAGCCACATACTGAGACCCTGGCGAAGGAAGGAAGGAAGGAAAGAAGGAAGAAAGGAAGGAAAGAAGGAAGGAAGGAAGGAAGGAGTGAGTAAAAAAATAAAAAGCTAAGTTGGAGCACGAAGCACTTTCCGGATGTGCAGCCTCTTGTATGTCACTGAATGGGTCTCGATGTCTTCTCTTCCTTCACATTGTAATATAGGAAGTTCTCATGTATTTATTTATTTGTCTTTCAAGAACAAGAGCTGTTGTTTTGTATTATTAAAACAACATCTAAGTCTATGTAGCAGAGAACGACTAGCAACTTCAAAAATTCTTCTCCGTCCACCTCCAGAGAGCTAGAATAGCAGGCTTTTGTAGTGGTAACTGGTTCATGCAGTACTCAGAATTTGAACCTCATTGTGTGCTAGGCAAGCACTCCATCACTGAGCTACATACCCAGGCCTGTGCTTCTAATTTATCTCTTTTGAGACAAATTCTCTTCTAACCCAATCACAGGCTTATGGCACCACACCAAACCCAACCCACATTTTTAATATATTGGTATTAGTCTGCTCAGACTTCTGATATGAAATGACACAGGTTTTTTTCATTTTGTTTCACCGTACCACCGTGAAGGCACCAGAGTCATCTGATTTTGTTTATCCTTTAATATTCACACAGGTTCCAAATACACAGTGTGGGAAACAAGAGGCCATTTGAGCATTAATAAAACTTATTTAAAAAAAAAAAAAAAAAGCTCTGGTTTAGAAAATTCTGCTCCAGAGCAGGCATGTCAACACACACCAGCACTGGTGGGGTGGGCGTGGGAGACTTGACAGTTACAGCATGAGACACTTAGCAGTATCTGGTCTTAAAATGCAAAAAGAAAGGATGAGGAAGAATTTTTTTTTTTTTTTGAAGCTTACCATCTGTCCTACCACTGAGAAAGCAAGGCTTTGTTTCCAGAATTCTCATAAATATTTCAAAGGTTAAGATAACCAATTAAGATGATTGTGATAGTGGTGTTCCTGAATTGGTATTTACTGTGCCAGGTAACCCTGCCAAGGCCATAGGAAGAAGGTCTCCCTCTAGCATTTATTCACTGAGCAGGATGCTCCCATGTCCTCTCCCTCCTGCATCGCCACCTGCACCTGTGCCTAACCTGCACCTGTGCCTACACCTGCACCTGCACTTGCGCCTACACCTGAGCCTGTGCCTGCCCCTGGAGAATCAGCTTCCAAGAAATACTAGATAACAGGCTTCCAGATAGTTCAAGAACCCAGCCGTAGGTGTTAGATGTCTGAGACAGGGTAGAAAGACAGAAGGCAAAAAGAGACCAGACTGAGCAGGCAGGACTGTTTATTTCAAAATCGCAAGGGACAGACACTCTTCTGCAGGAACACGATGTCTGCAGGAAGGGGATACTTGGAGCTTATATGGGAAGTATGGGGAATGGAAAGTTTACTGCAAATTGCTGGGGCTAAGTGCCTGCCTGCAGTTTCTCTCCCTGAACTTATTTGTCCAGACAAGGCTGTTTTATCTTTAGAAACTGTCTTGCCCATTATCAGCATGCAGGTGATAGAGGGTACCCTGCATTTGGCAATGGCAGTGAGGGGTAGGAGATGGAGTTTCAATATAGGGACGGGGGATTTCAGCAAGCCTTAGGGGAATGGAAAATTCACTGGTCAGAGTCTGGAAGAGTTTGTTCACAGTTTTTTCCAACAGTCAGGCCACACTACTCCACTGTGTGTCTTCCCAGATGAAGCCCAAATGTAATAGAACAGAATTCCTCACACGACTTTGGAGGATTGTAGGTCCCGTGCAGACATCTTGAACCCTCTGACAGGTGAGTCAGCTCTTCATGGTCAGTGGTGCCTCTCTCCAAATGTGTGAGCTCCTCTGCCAGGAATTCACCTGCTTTTCTTTAGAACTCTCAACTTAATATTCTTCAACATTTAGATGAGACCATTGAATAGGAAATCTACATGTATAACTTAACATTTAAAAGGTGGGGCTGGAGACCTGGAGAGATGTCTCCATGGTTAAGAATGCTGGCTGTTCCCCTAGAGGAACCTGGTTTGAATCCCAACACTCACTTGGCAGCCCTACAACCTTCTATAACTACAATTCCAGGTGATCCAATGCCCTCTTATGGTCTCCATGAGTACTATATACTAAAAAAAAAAAAAAAAATCTTAAGATGAAGGTGGAGCTGGCCATGGTGGTAAACATCTGTAATTCTACCTATTCAAAAAAACTGAGGCAGGAGGATAAAAGTTTGAAGCCAGCTTGGGTAACTTAGCAAGACCCCTGTCTCAAAAGAGAATTGTAAGGATTCATGATTTGCCAAAGAATGACACCCCAGACTCAAATAGTATGTGAACGCAAAGAGTGTTTTATTCTATAGAAGTCAGCATGCTGGGGTCTCCCAGTACCAAGATAGACAACCAAGTGAGCTCGCAGGTCTGATTTAAAACACATTAGGGGATTCTGGGGTAGGTGGCCTTTACCTTACTCCATCTCTAGGGACATTCTTTTACTGGGGCATGGGGGCTGGAAACTGCTGCAGATTGTCCTTGCCGCAGGCCAGGTTGGTGGGGCTGCTTCTGCTGGCAGGGCAATTTCTGACTAGCTACCTGAAAGGGGCAGGGGGGAGGGTTCTAGTAACTGACTTGCTTGGGCTTGCCCAGACTTGCCCAATTCTTAGGCCTACTCTTCTAAACTGCCAATTTGAAGCCTGTCATGAAGCCAGCCTCGCTTTCTCAGAATAAAAAGTGCTGGAGATGTAGCTCAGTAATAAAGGGCTGTGACCCAGTACGGTGAGGAGAAAAGCAAATACCAACTAATGCATAGTAAACGGAGGTCAGCCGTCTTGCCCTCCATCAAACATCCATTCTACTTTCTCTGCAGAGGCTCCTCCTGTATCCTCCAAACAAATCCACATATATGCAAATATATCTTTTCTCTCCCATTCCAAAATGCCTCCTTACTTTTCTCTACACTCAGTAATGTTAGCATTCTGCAATACCCAGATATGCTCCTCCCCACAGTTACCTGGCAACAGGTAACTACTATAAAAGGGGCTGCTTGCCCCCTCCTCTCTCTCTTATACTCTCTTGCTTCTCTCGCCCTCTTGGGCTCTTCCCTTCCCCCTTTCCTTCCTCCTCTCTCCATGTGTTCATGGCCAGACTCTACTTCTCTACTCTCTCTCTCTCTCTCTCTCTCTCTCTCTCTCTCTCTCTCTCTCTCTCTCTCTGCCTTTCTCTGCCTCTAATAACCTCTTAACTCCCCTCCCCATGCCCTGAATAAACTCTATTCTATACTATGGAATACTATACTGTCCTATAGTGGCTGGTCCCTCGGGGGGAAGGGATGCCTCAGCATGGGCCGGCTGAGACATCCCCTTCCCCCTACCTCACCACACACCCCATAGAACGAACATATTCCTTTCTCTTTTTATCTTTTTATAAACACATCAAGTATTTCCCTGGTTTTTATTTAATGTGTCTTGGGGTTTTCCCACTTTGGTACATTTAGGACTGCCCACATCAGCTGGCATAGAATTCCATTGTATAGCTATTTGCTATTCATATAAGCATGTCTCTACTATTGGCATTCAGTTTTATGTTGGTGTTGCACATAAAGCTGCAGAGTAGATCCCAAAAATGTGTACGCATGCTCTGTGTTTGATTCTGCTCTCATTCCCAGAGCTAGCTGGGGCACAGAGCTGATCCACCCAGAATTGTCCACCCAAGAGAACGACTGAAAATAAAGCAGGAACCTAATAAAAACTGCAGCTAGAGTCAGACACATCCTGGCCTGTCCATTGTGGAGCAGTTAAGTTTTCTTCTGTTTTCCCCATCCCTTCCCTTCTCTTTCTTGCTCCAGCCCCACTCACTCTGGCCCCAACTCATTCGCTCTGGCCCCAACTCGCTCTGGCCCATAGTAACCTATTATTATTATTATTATTATTATTATTATTATTATTATTATTATTATTATTATTATTATTATTATTGGTGGTGGTGATAGGTTATTATTGTTGTTGCTGTTATTATTATTATTATTATTATTATTATTATTATTATTATTAGTTTCTCATTACAGATGGTTGTGAACCACAATGTGGTTGCTGGGATTTGAACTCATGACCTCCAGAAGAGCAGCCAGTGCTCAACGCTTGAGTTTTCTTTCCCTTTCAGTTACCTCCTCAAACTCAGTTGAGATTTTTTTAAAAAATAACTAGTTTTATGTATATCAGTGTTTTGCCTGCTCTTATATATGTGCACTTACGTGCATGCATAGTACCCATGGAAGTCAGAATACGGTGTCAAGTCACTGGAGTTATAGATGATGGTAGACCATACCATGTGGGTTCTGGGAATCAAGCCTGGGTCTTCTGTAAGAGCAATAAGTGCTCTTAACTGCTGAGCCATCTCTCCAGTCCCCATTGCACATTTTTATTGGTGAACCTTTTAAGGATCTCACAGCTAAAATGTTAGGTGAAGAAAACATAGTGTGATTGACGTGTCCTGGGGTGAAAGGCAGAGGCCACCACCACATGGCTGGTAGTTTGGTGCTGTGATAAAGACCATGAGCAAAAGGAACTCGGGGAGGAAAAGGGTTTTTTGGCTCACTCCGGCCCAAAGATGTACTTATTATTATACGTAAGTACACTGTAACTGTCTTCAGAAGAGGGCGTCAGCTGTCATTATAGGTGGTTGTGAGCCACCAGGTGGTTGCTGGCATTTGAACTCGGGACCTTTGGAAGGACAGTCAGTGCTCTTACCCGCTGAGCCATCTCGCCAGCCCCAAAATTCTGCTTTCTTACACAATCCAGGACCACTGGCCCAGGAATGGCACCTCCAAAAAGTGGGCTGGCCCCTCCCACATCAGTCATCATCAAGAAACTGCCACAGAGATCCCCTTACAACCCTAATTACTGGCCAACCTCAGGGAGAGGTTTCCTCAAGCATTTCCCTCCTCCTGGAGGATTTGTATCAACTTGACAGAAAACAAAGTAGCACAAAGTCCTATCTCGTGCAGGTACCTTATGGTTGCTGGGACTTTGAGAGTTCAATGACCATGTCACATCATGCCGGGAGTCAGTCATCTCAACCATCCCTGTCCCTCTAGCTGTTACATTCTTTCCCTAATTTCTGGGATGTTCCCCGCCGAGCTTTGGCGTGGATGATACAAACAGCCCACGGAATATTCCACAGTCACCTAGTCCCCATACATTGACCAATCACATCTCTGCAGTCCCTGCTGGCTGCCCTCCCTTAACATCCACCTTAAACTTGTATAAAACTGTTTCTTGATAAACTCAGGGTTTGCTTCCTAAAAAATGAAACCGCGTGGGAGAAAAAGAGAATACTTGCATTAAAGTGTGACTTGAGCACTTGCTCAAACCCTGTGCAAAATGGGAGTCAACAATAACGCTTGATTGACACTGCTGTGTGCTGTGGGGTGTTCGCTTCTGTTGGGGGAGCCCTACCTAGCTCACCGGCCGCCATCTTTGTCCTGCTTTCTAGAGACCGACTTTATTTCAGTTAGATGGCTCAGGAGTTAGAGACAGCAATGAGTCGGGAGAAAGTGCTCGGAACCACATGTCCTTTTTCACTCTTCCCTGTTGCTTACTCTCCCTGGGGACTCTCCTCCAGGGCCATGGAATGTTCCTGTGCCCCCTAAACATTGCTACCCTGGAGACTGGGAGTCCTGAGGTTCTGTTGCTCTGACAACTCACAGCCCATAGCCTGGTGCATCAGTGCTGCCAAGGTTCTAGAAGAAAGGCCTGAAGTTATTGGCACCGTACGTGCTCAACTATGACCAGTCTTTCTGTGTTCAGGGATGTACCCATAGCCCAGAAGCTAGAAGGCAGCTTACTAAAGACCTACAGACAAGATGACTATTCTAGCAAGATGTTCCTGGCCTACAAAGGTAGGAGACAGTCATTTTAGGGTTTAAGATTTTCTACCTTTCAACTGGCTGTATGTGGGCATTGTCCCCAGTAGAGGGTTGAAGAATAGCCCGGGTCTCTGCTGTTGGAAAGGTTTTAGTTTATTAACAGAACTGCCCAGCACGGAGATCAGTGAATATCCCGAGTCACCCCGTACCCTGTCTGGGGACTTCTGGGAGCTCGGGAGGGGCCAGGTTTTCTCCCTCCTCTCAACCCCCACCTTTTTTAAATCCACTATTGCTTCCTCTCTTGCTCCTCCCAGTTCTCGGTGGTGTTTTGTTTTGTTTACAGTCCTATGCAAATCAGGCTGGCCTTGAACTCAGCGCTATAGCTGAAAATGACCTTGAGCAGCTTCTGGTCCTGCCTCCACCTCCCAAGGACTGGAGACACCACCACACCTTGCTTCTCTCTCGTTCTTTCAGGGGTTTCTGTTTGTTTGTGTGTTTGTTTTATTTTGTTTGAGTTTTTTTTTTTAATCGTGTGTGTGTGTGTGTGTGTGTGTGTGTGTGTGTGTGTGTGTGTGTGTGTGTGAGAGAGAGAGAGAGAGAGAGAGAGAGAGAGGAGTATGCGTGTGTACGTCCATGCAAGTGTTTGAGACGGTAGCCAAGAGGCATTGATTTCTCCACAGAGCTGGACTTACACTTGGTTCTGAGCTGCCTGGTGAAAATGCTGAGAACTGACTTGAGCTCTCTTCAAGAGCAGTGTGTGCTCTTAACCACTGGACCACCTCCCCTGTGGCTGCTCTCACTCATGAGTCAAGAAATTAAGCTCTCTGAGGGGATGTGGCTCACATTACAGAGGGCTTGCATAGCCTTCCTGAAGGCCCTGCGTTCAATTCCCTATCACATAAATGAGGCATGGCACATGCCTGTAATCTCATCCCCCTGAGAGGATGATCCGATGTTCAAAGGCACTCAAAGCTACAATAGCAAGTTCAGGAAGTCTGGGGTGCTAGCTACTAGAGGGTAAGAAAAGATGACAAAGAGACAGAGAGAGAGAGAGAGACAGAGAGAAAGAGAGAGACAGAGACAGAGACAGACAGAGAGAAAGAGAGAGACAGAGAGAGAGAGAGACAGAGAGAGAGAGAAAATGTAAACTTTAACCTTTAAAACACAGAAGCAGTTTCAGCTGGCTTTGTTATTATTGTTGTTTTGGGGGGTGGGTTGGGTTTGGTTTTTTTTGGTTTTGAGACATTATCTTGCTTACATCTCAGGCTAGCCTGAAACTCACAATGTACCAGGTTTGCCACCACCCATCCCCCACCCCCCAGTGCTGAGGTGACAAGTATGGGCTTGACTTAGCTGTGAGTTTTGCTGGTGGTTGTGTTTTGTTTTGAAACAGTCACTAACAGCTCATTGTTTTCTGAAAAGAATGAATCAAGAAAGAGGGGAGGGAGAAAAAAAAGTAAACTTTCACAGGCTACTTTAGAAAAGCACCAAGAAACACAGGCCAGACTTGTGGTTTGGTGGGCTGCCCAGGCCAGGTATCCAGGGCTCCCTTTGAAGTCTCTCCACAGTCTGCATGACCGAAGAAGGCCATCCCTGGGTTTCTGTCGTGGTGCACAAGACCCGCCTGCAGATTGCAGAGGACCCCTCTCTGAACTATGAGTACTTGCCCCTGGTGGGCCTGAAATCGTTCATCCAGTCCTCTCTGGAACTCCTCTTCGGAAAGTACAGCCAAGCCATTGCAGAGAAAAGGGTGAGACCCACAGAGATACAGGGTTTCGTGACCTTCAAATCCACAAGGGATCATATAGGGGGCTCCACCTTGACAGAGGCAGTTCCCAAGACTCTGAAAGTCCCTAGCCTTTTGTACTGAAGAGCAAAGCTGGGATCCAAAACCAAGTCCTCATTCAGTCACTAACTTGCACCTACTCATGCTGTTGATTTGGAAACTATAAATAGGTCATTTCAATATAAAAGGGGGGTGAGGGTTGACTGGAATGCTCCTAATGTATAAGACTTTCAGTTCAACACCAACACCAAAGATAAGACAAAATTCTAGTCTGGGGTGTGCTGGTCTAACCACTGCTTCTTTCAAATATTCTCTCCACATATTGCTTGCTCACAGGTAGGGGGTGTGCACATCGTTGGTGAGAGTGGAGCCTTCCAGCTTGGGGCTCAATTCCTCAAGATGTGGCGTAAGAATTTGAAAATCGTTTGTATCGTCTCATGTCAAAAAGGTGAGTGTTACCCAGGTCAAGGACAGCAGAAGACCCTACACCCTGTTCCCAATTCCTGTCCTGCGTGTAATCTCTACTCTTACCCTCATTTTCTATCAAGAGAAAAATGGCAGCTATGCCAAGCTAGGTCCAACCCTTTCTTGTTATTGTCCCACTGTCTGTCAATAATCCTCACCCCACACTCTGGTATCCCTGCCTTCGTTTCTCCATTTTCATGGACCCCAGCTGGTGGGGGTCTCTGTTCCCACAGAACAGTATGGACTCATCTTCCAGGACATGGGCTTTACAGTTTATGAGTACTCCATCTGGAATTCCAATGATCTCTGCTCAGACCCCAGCATGTTTGTAGAAGTTCTACAGGTAGAGCCTCCCAACCCCCCACTGGGAATCTCCTCCCAGACCTCATTTATGGCCTCATCTCCCCCACCCAACACACACACACATATACACACAAACACACACACACACACTCACACACACTCACATACACACACACTCGGGACCCCTGCTGGGTTTGGATTTGCCAGGCTTTTTTTTTTTAAGATTTATTTATTTATTATGTATAAATACACTGTAGCTGTCTTCAGACACATCAGAAGAGGGCATCGGATTCCATTACGGATGGCTGTGAGCCACCATGTAGTTGCTGGGATTTGAACTCGGGACCTATGGAAGAACAGTCAGTGCTCTTAACTTCTGAGCCATCTCTCCAGCCTTCTTTGCCAGGCTTTTTAGTGAGAACAAACCCAAGAGATTGTTTGTACTCTAAATGCCCCGTGTCACTCACCTCTGCATGGTAGAGGTGGTACCTTGCTAAGACGATTAACTTCTCCTGCAGCATATCCCAGTCAGCAGTGTCCTTGTGATTGGGAACATCATTGACTGCAGGTTCACACAGAATCAGTGGACAAAACTGTTATCCATCATTAAGGTGAACACAGCTTCCTGCCACCAGTCCCCTCTTTCCCCATCTGCCTCATCACCCTATGGGCCTCATGCTTTTTAATCTCTTCCCTCTCTTTCAGAGCAAGCAGATATTCCCATTCTTTGACATTCCCTGTCAAGGTTTAGTCACTGGTGACCTTGTGGAAGATACCAGAATCTTACAGTACTTTGTGTCTCTAGGCTTCGAGTTCTTCTGCAGCCAATCTCTGTCCAAGAATTTTGGCATTTATGGTATGTCATGGGCAGAAGGATAAGAGAAACAGGGAACAGAATTGAAGCCATACTTATCATGCAAGTGATGTTTGGTTTGTTTTTAGTAAGCTTATAAATAATGGGTTTCTTATAATGTTCTCTGTCTCCTCTCTCTCTCTCTCTCTCTCTCTCTCTCTCTCTCTCTTTCTCACACACACACATACACACACACACACACACAGAGACAGAGAAAGAGTACACACTGGACACAGTACCTTCCTCATATTTTCCCTGCTGCCGTCCCATATCCCTCCTCCAAAGGATAAATATTTTTGACATCACCTATCCCCTGTAAGGAGCCTAGTACTCCGGAGAAACCACAGAAGAGGCAGTTAAGAAGAGCAGTGAGCTAGGAGTCGGTCTCTGTGACTAAGCCCAGCTACTTACCCACACCTATTGGAGTTAAAATTCCACCCTCTCCCGCCTCTGCCCACCTTGGCTGGAAGATGAGGAGAAGGCACTCAACTGTCGGGTTTTTTTTGGTTTTTTTGAGACAGGGTTTCTCTGTATAGCTCTGGCTGTCTCGGAACTCACTCTGTAGACCATGCTGGCCTCGACTCAACAGTCTTTTGAACTCTTCCCTCCTTGCACACCCTTGCTTACGGATACTCTTTCTACCAGAGGAGGTTTGGGTAACATTTGGGGCCAAATACCACCTTGTGTGGGCCGAGCTGATGGCTCCGCAGGTTAGCCCTTTCTCCTCAAGGTCGAAAGGGAAGGCTGTAGGTGAGATTCTGCACAGGAGAAGGCTGAGGGTGACACTGTCTTCTCGTTGCTGCAGATGAAGGAGTGGGGACCCTAGTTGTGGCAGCCCTTAGCAACCAGCACCTGCTGTGTGTCCTCTCCCAGCTGATGGGTTATGTCCAGGCCCTGTGGGGAAACCCTCCCGCCACTGGTGCTCGAATAATCACCTCCATCCTCTGCAACCCTGCTCTGTTTGGAGAATGGTAAAGGTGGGAGGGTCTGGGCGGAAGAGGGTAGGGAGGGCATTTAGTTATTAGGAACAGGACTCCTGGTAGTCCCCAATGACCTAACTCTCTCAGACAATCAATAGTGACACAGCCTTTAACATACAGGCCTTTCAGAGATGTTTAAGACCCAAAGGTCAGCAGAATCAAACCTCCTTCCCACTACGGGCATCACAGAAACCAGGTTCCACCTGTGTGATTCCAGACATGTGTCCCACTGTGGAAAGGTGGGAAAGCGGAGGAGAGGAGCTAGAAGGACAAGTAGGCCTTTGCAGTCCAATTTCTTGCTCTCTGCTTGGCAGGAGGCATAGTCTAAAAGGTGTTATGGAGAACATCATGCTGATCAAGGAGAAAGTGAAGGAGAAGCTCCGGCTCCTGGGGACCCCTGGGTCGTGGGATCATATCACCCGACAGAGCGGGACCCATGGTTATCTGGGACTCAATTGTAAGTTCTAGAACAGGGAGACTTTCCCCTTCATGACCTTTCTTAACACTGTCTTAACACCGAGCTGCATGGACTAGTGGAGCAGTCCCCAGCTTTGCTTGGGGCCTTCCTCACATCCTTGGAGAAGTGGGGCTGCCTTAGAGACCTTGATAGGACTCCCCCCCTCCCCCCCCACACAAATGCATCTTATCCTATATATTTCTTCCCCCTGGGCTTGAGACGAATTCTGAGTTCTGTGACTGTCACAGCTCAACAGGTGGAGTTCCTGGTCAAGAAGAAACATATCTACTTGCCCAAGACCAGCCGGATCAACTTCACCTGCATCAATGCCAAGAATATAGACTACATCACTCAGAGCATCCACGAGGCCGTGATGCTAACAGAGGCTGAGAGGGTGTCTTCCCAAAACTGCCCCTGACTGAAATGAAAGCTTTATGTCATCTTTGAAAATAAAAATCCCGAAGGAACTAGTCACTGCTATGCTCTCCTTTTCTGTGCAATGTGCTGGCCTCAGTAGGTCGGTGGACTTCAGGGCAACACGTGCTGAGCGTACGTGGAGCTCTAGATTCCAACCCCAGGAGATTGGGATGGGGTGGGGTGGGGTAGGGGTAGTGTAAGAACAGTTAACCTCATAGGACGTGGTTTAGTTCCTAGCCGTGTGGCCGATAACTAAGCAAACAGAAGTTGGTAGGTATTGAGTGGTGCATGTGTGTGTGCAGTTGAAACATTCACCTGCTGTTTCTTCTAGAAACACAAGCTACGTTGTGCTCAAGTCGTTCCCTAGTACATCAATCATGCTTGAGAAATCAAAAAGCTGGCCTAAAATTCATGTGTAAACACCTCAAATTTGCCAGAATAAATTTGAAAGAGATCTCGAAGGTAAGAGCTTGTCTTAGTTACGGCTCTACTGCTGTGAAGAGACACCAAGAGGACTTATAAAAGAAAGCATTTAATTGAAGGCTTGCTTACAGGTTTAGAGGGTGTGTTCATGATAATCATGGCAAGGAGCATAGCAGCAGGCAGGCATGGGGCTAGAGCAGTAGCTGAGAGCTTACATCCTGATCCACAGACAGGAGAAAGAGACAGAAAAATAGGGGCTGGCACAGACTTTTGAAATCTCAAAATCCACACCCACTGACACACCTCCAACAAGACCATGTATCCTGATCCTTCCTAAATAGTCCACCAACTGAGAACCAAACATTCAAATTATTGGCTTCTGGGGGCCATTCTCGTTCAGATCCCAACTCAAATCACAATGGCCAATGCTACCTAATTTCAAGTGCTATAAGTTAACAATTATCAAGGTCTTGTGAGATAAAAACCAAGATAATGAAACAGAACAGCGTCCAAAAAGTCATTTCTATTTATGAATAACTGACTTCTTACAAAGATATAGGAGCAACACAACGAACTATGCTACAAAAATCAGATTGGAAGGGATAGGAGGAGGAAGAAAGCTAAAGAGGACTCTTGGAAATGAGTGTGGGTGTATCAGAGAGAGGCCAGAGACCCACATCTCCCTGGAGCTACAGTTACACATGATCATAAGCCACCCAAAGTGGGTATGGGGGGGCCCACCCAACTGGGGCCCTCTGCAAGAGCACTACATGAGGATAACTGCTGAGCCAGTTCTCTGGATCCCAGAGGGTTGTTTTCTGAAGTCACTATTAAAAGAAAAACAGGAAAGGCCAAAGAAAGGAATATTTGCAAATTATATACTTGATAAAGGCCTTGTATTCAGAATATGTTAATAACTATGAACTCAGAAATAACAAAATGAACATGACTTTTTTTTTTTTTTCAAAAATGCATTTTTGTTTGTTTTGTAGCATTGGCTGGCACGGAACTGCTATGTAGACCAGGCTGGCCTCAAACTCTCAGAGATCATCCTGTCTTTGTCTCCTAACTGCTAGGATTAAAAGCATGTAGCACCATACCCAGTATAATATTGCACTTTTAAATGAGCAAAAGACTGGTTGTCTTGGATGGTGAGGAGAGTTTGGGGGCAAGGAACAGGGAGAGATTACTAATGGACACAAGGAAGCTTTGGAGAAAGGTGACAGATATGACCATTAACTGGATGGTAGTAAATAACTCCCAGATGCACACATACATCAAAACTCATCCGATCGCTGGGAGGTGGTGGCACACGCCTTTAATCCTAGCACTTGGGAGGCAGAGGCAGGCGGATTTCTGAGTTTGAGGCCAGCCTGGTCTACAAAGTGAGCTCCAGGACAGAGAAACCCTGTCTCAGAAAGAAAAAAAAAAAAAAACCCTCATCCGCAGACTTTAAACATGAGCAGTTTATTGCATGTCAAACTATCCCTCAGTTTTTGCCAATTATGATGGTGTATGTCTGTAACCCTAGCATTTGGGAGGCTGAGGCAGGAGGACTGCAAGCTCAAAGTCAGCCAAAGCTGGTGGGCACAATGTTTTTGTGCACTGGGTAAAGATTATCCTTGTATTATTCAAATGCTGATTTCTCTTTTCCCGCATCTAGTTGCAATCCAGACAGGGCACTGTAACACTTATACAAAGAATCTCCTGATTCAAGTTTGTGTAAACATCACTTCCCATTTGTTCTCTGACTTGTCAATAAAAGCTGATCAGCCAATAGCTGGCCAGAAGAGAGAATAACACTGGGCTTCCACCAGGGATGGAAAGAGAGAAAGAGGAGAAAGTGGGGATTTGCCATGAGGAAGGGGTCCTGAAGATATCATGAGAAAACACCTGAAGCCCAGAGAGTCAGACCAATACTAAAATGCAAGTAACTTGGGGGTTTTGGCTGGAAGGAAGCCAGATTAGCTTAGAGGATTAGACTAGATCAATAACTGCCCAGGTATTGTGCTTGTGAAGCACAGGTAAAGCTTGATTAAATAAATATAGTATTCTCGGGCTGGAGAGGTGGCTCAGTGGTTAAGAGCACCGACTGCTCTTCCAAAGGTCCTGAGTTCAATTCCCAGCAACTACATGGTGGCTCACAACCATCTGTAATGGGATCTGATGCCCTCTTCTGATGTGTCTGAAGACAGCTACAGTGTACCCATACACATAAAATAAATAAATAAATTACACACACGTGCACATGCACACACACTCTCTGTCTCATTTGAGAGCTAGCCAGGGATAGGGAAATACTTGCTGGTGCACACCTTTAATCCCAGCACTTGAGAGGCAGAGGCAAGTGGATTTCTGAGTTTGAGGCCAGCCTGGTCTACAGAGTGAGTTCCAGGACAGCCAGGGCTATACAGAGAAACCCTGTCTCGAAAAAAAAAAGAACTCTCAACCCTCATGAAGGCCTCAGCAGTCCTAGTTGACTGGATCTGATCTATAAAGATCAAAGTGTTAACTGGACAGCACTGAGATGGTTGGTCCAGGGAGTGGCACTACTTGAGGTGTGACCTTGTTGGAGTAGGTGTGTCACTGTGGGTGTGGTCTTTAAGACCCTCTTCTTAGCTGCCTGGAAGCTAGTATTCTGCTGGCAGCCTTCAGATGAAGATGTAGAACTCTCTGCTCTTCCTGTACCATGCCTGCCTGTATGTTGCCATGTTCCTGTCTTGATGATAATGGACTGAACTTCTGAACCTACAAGCCAGCCTCAATTAAATGTTGTCCTTATAAGAGTTGCCTTGGTCATGGTATCTGTTCACAGCAGTAAAACCCTAACTAAGACAGAAGTTGGTACCAGTGACTGGGGTATTGCTGTGATAGGCTTGACTGTGCTTTTGTTTGGAAGAATGTGGATTTGGGGACTTTGGATTTGGAAAGCAGTGGAATGCTTTAAGTGGGGCTTAAAGAGCTATCCTAATTAGGAATATAAAAGTTGTGAGTGATTTGAACTGTGTGGACTTGGCTTAAGAGCTTTCAATGGAGAAGAATTTCAGAATGTGGCCTAGAGACTGTTTTTGTAGTATTTTGATGAAGAACATGTCTGCATTTTGCCCTTGTCTGAAGAGTCAGCCTGAGGCTAAGGTGAAGAGACTCAGGTTAATCGCACTGACAAAGTCTCAGAAATGCCCATTATAAGCTGTGTTCTATGGGTAAGTTTCATGAAGAGCGTTTTGAATAAGCATAGAAAGCTTAGAAAGGAAAAATATAAAAATATATGGATCGAGTATTAAAGGAGTACCTACCAGGAAATGCAATGGAGGTGAATCCCGTATTGAAGGATATTAAATTGAATTAAGGGAGTGGTGACCTTGGGGCAAGATCCCATCCAGCAAAGTTTAAGTCCAGGCTTGGCAGAACCAGCCTAATCCCAGACAGCAAAAACAAGCAGGTCTCTCAGTTCAAGGCCAACCTAGAACAGAGCAAGCTCTAGGAGAAGAAAAACTTAAATCCAGGCTTGGCAGATCACATCTTTAATCCCATTGCTTAAGAGACAGGCATGCAGATCTCTGAGGTTAAAGTCAGTCTACAGAGCAAGTTCCAGGACAGTCAATCTTAGGCAGTGAAGGAGTTGGAAAACAGAAAGCTGTAATAATGTAATTGAACAAGGGGGCCAGGTTCCAGCTCCTGCAAGCAGTAGAACTCAGCAGCTTCAGTTATGTGGCTCTGGCTTTAGAGTGAAAAATAGAAGGGACTACTGGGACAATTGATGCTGGTTAGCTGGAGCTAAGAAATTAGTGATTAAGAAGAGACCAGCATCCCTGATGTGAAATCTTCTGGGAACTGTTTTCTGAGAGCACAAAAGAAGCTGTGTCCCAGAGATAGCCAAGGTTGTACCTCGTGCTGCAGCTGTACTTGGTAATGTGTAAGAATCACCCAGGTGGTACTGGTTTTGAAGGCATGAAGGGTTATGGAGAACAGCTGAGGCCTGGCAATGTGACAGGCCATGAAAGGCCATGAGTAAAGGGGCGGCCTCAGTTACAGTTGACAGACCAGGACTGAAGGAGTCATGCAAAGGATTTGAGGCATGGCACCATAAATAGAGTCTATGAGAGGCTATTGGTGAAGTCTAGTCGCCGCGAAAGACCCCAGTGTATTGGAGATGCCAGTAGTATGGAATGAACACCAAGAACAGTGGCCTGAGCTGATCTACTCCACTGAGTGCTGCAGAGGGCAGAGCTGGAGAAGTGACACCAGGCCTTTGGAGGAGCCCAGAGGATCATGTGTGGATCCTAGACATTGAAACAAGAAACTGTAACATTGAAGTTCCAGATGCCAGAGCCATGGGCTATCCACTGAGGAATGCTGCTAACAGGGAGTGGAACCAGCCCAAGAGAAAGAAGTTGTTGCAGTCAACAAAGATGAAAAAGGAGTTGGAGATCTGAAAACTGCTTTGATATCAGATATGGAGATGCAGACTTTGGAGTTTGGCCAGTTGGTTTCCTGTCTTGCTTTGGGAACTACAGTTAAGTGATTGGATGAATCTCAAAAGAGACTTTGAACTTTTAACACTGTTGAAACTGTTGTAAACTATGGAGGCTTTGAAAGTTAAACTAAATGTACTTTCTTATTATGCTATGTTTAGTTAGGTATAGCCCTATAGATTCATGTTTTTGAACTAGCCTATGGGGGCCAGGAAGTAGAATGTGATGGTTTATATATGCTTGGCCCAGGGAGTGGCACTATTTGGAAGTGTGGCCCTGTTGGAGTAGGTGTGTCACTGTGGGTGTGGGCTTTAAGACCCTCTTCCTAGCTGCCTGGAAGCCTCCAGATGAAGATGTAGAACTCTCTGCTCCTCCTGTACCATGCCTGTCTGGATGTTGCCATGTTTCCTCCTTGATGATCATGGACCAAACCTTTGAACCTGTAAGCTAGCCCAAATTAAATATTCTCCTTTTAAGAGTTGCTTTGGTCATGGTGTCTGTTCACAGCAGTAAAACCTTAACTAAGACAAACACCTTCTTGTGGCAGCCCAGACATAATGTTGTTTGAGGGGGAAAGAATGTTATTTTTGCCTGCTGGCTGTTCTTCTTGCTGGTGACTACGTCTAGTCTGCTGCTGCTACTGCTGCTACCACCCTTCACTGACAATGAAATCCAGCTTCTTTGGCCTTCCAAAGTAAGCTGAAGATCAGTGGCTCTCCAGGAATTCGCCAGGCCTACAGCACCACATCGGAATGGCTGAGGCATTGTTAAACTTGAGATGCCCAAGAGAAAGACCAGTTCCACAATTTTTTAGCCCAATTTAAGCAAGCTTTAATTAAATACTGATCAGGATGATAAACTCTGGCCAGGGAAATTCCAAAGAATATTCCTAAGAAATGAAGACAAGTGACATTTTCCAGAGTCTTAAAAGGGCAAAACCGTAAAGCTGTATTTCCCATCAGGTTCAAACAGGGCAAAGCAAATATCCTGATGAGCTTCCTACCTGTGTTCCTCCTCCTTACATCCAGTCAGGCACCGAGTGTACATTCTGATGTATTTTCTACCTACATGCCTCCTGCCTACACCTGACCAGGCATAGCACAGTCTCGTCAAACAAACATTTAGGGGAGTAAAAACTTGTGGCTTCGGGCTGGAGAGATGGCTCAGCCATTAAGAGCACTGACTGATCCTCCAGAAGTCCTGAGTTCAACTCCCAGAAACCACATGGTGGCTCACAACCATCTGTAATGAGATCTGATGTCCTCTTTTGGTGTGTCTGAATATGCTGATATACATAAAATAAATAAATAAATAAATCTTTAAAGAAACAAAACCAAAAAACTTGTGGCTTCTTTTCTCCTGTAAACAATATCCTCTAGCATCTCAGGAAGTCCTTGGGCAGGGGGTTTAGGCACAGTAATTAAAACTTAAAACATAACTTTGGTTCTCACAGCATCCAGCCTGTAGCTACTTCTGTAGCCTGGCTTCTCCTGTGTGCAGGCAGCCATTGTTAGATTCCCTAGCCCATACTATGCTAACCTTTCTAATAAATCCCCTTTGTAACATATATTCATTCCATTAGTTCTTTTCCTTCAGAGAACCCTGACTAATACAGGCAGTGTGGTCAGACTCTAAGTCCCTGCTCTTCACTCAATACGATCGTGCTTCTAGAAGGCAGCTTGAAAAGGTGGAAGATGTAATTCAGCTGGTAGAGAACTTAGTTAGCATGCACCAGCACAGCACAGAGTAAGGATGCTGTAGCTGCATGCTGGAAAAGTTGGAGGCTAGTCAGAGATAAGACAGCCTGTCTAAGAGTGAGTGCATGCGTGCATCATGCATGTGTGCATGTGTGCATGCGTGTGCATGTGCGTGTGTGTGTGTTACAACAATGGTTGTAAGGCATCACAGCCCAGCAGCTTGCGTTCTTCCAATGAAAATGAGTTTCCTATGTATAAGATTCTGTAATTAAATTAGCTTTACTTAATTTTCTTACAATTTGTTTTTTAAAGGAAAGCCAAGTGATTTGGAAAGTGTGCTTAGGAGTGAGATGATCGGGTTCAAATCTATGTTCTGTCTTGATCTGTGGAACACTAGAGAAGTTACCTACACTAAGTGTCTAATATTTCCTTTGTAAAATTAGGACAAAATACTCTTTTTTAAAAAAAGATTTATTTTATTTATTTTATGTGCATGAGTACACTGTAGCTGTACAGATGGCCGTGAACCATCATGTGCGTGGCTGCTGGGAACTGAACTCAGGACCTCTGATGGCCCGCTCGCTCCAGCCCAGCTTGCTCCAGCGTAATTTACTGCAGCTGTCTTCAAATGCACCAGAAGAGGGCGTCAGATCTCATTACGGGTGGTTGTGAGCCACCATGTGGTTGCTGGGATCCGAACTCAGGACCTTCGGAAGAGCAGTCAGTGCTCTTACACGGTGAGCCATCTCGCCAGCCCGACAAGATACTCTTGTATGTTTGGGTGGGGTGGGTAAGTTCATATGTAAGATCCACTTACACAGAGAGTCTGACTCGTAGTTAGTACTTGAGGGGTTAGCAGGAGTCTTCTAGAAAGTTCCAGCATCACTAGTCTCCAGGAAGGAATACAGGAAGACACCAGGGCCAGGATGCATTCCAGAAAACATTTGAGTAGCCTTCTCATTTCTCCAATTTCCAACGAATGTCTGCAATACTGGGGTTTGTTTTTTATTTTGTGATATAGGGTCTTGCTACATAGTCAGGCTAGCCTTGAACTTCCAATCTTCATCCTTCAACCTGCTCGGTGCTAAGATGCTGGGTGTGCGCCATGGTTCTTCCTGGTGTGTTTGCAGTTAGACCATTTCCTTCTTCCTAGCTCTTAGCTCGTTTCATTTTTGCGATGTCCTCCATACTCTTGGATTTCCTCCGACACACATGAAGCAAGTGGTACTACTGTAGGACACCATGTCACTCACAGCCCTGGATTCTTCCAGAAAGAAGCGTGAGACAAAGGAAAACCCCAGATGTGTATCTCCAAGGAGGGCTGGTGGTTCTTAGCCTCTCTGGCCCGTCTTAGCTAGGGTTTCTACTGCTGAGACAAAATGCCACGATCCTGTCCTCCCCAGAAAAGCAAATTGGAGAAGAAAAGGTTGATTTGGCTCACACTCCTACAACACTGCTCATCATAGAAGGAAGTCAGGACAGGAACTCAAAACAGGGCAGAAACCTGGAGGCAGGAGCTGATGCACAGGCCACGGAGGGGTGCTGCTTACTGACTCAATTCCCATGGCTTGCTCAGCCCGCTTTCTTATAGAACTCAGGATCTCCAGCCCAGAGATGGTACTCCTCACAATGAGCTGGGCCCTTCCCCATTGATCACTAATTGAGAAAATGCCTTACAGCTGGATCTCAGGGAGGCATTTCCTCACCTGAGGCTCCTTTCTCTCAGACAACACTGACTTGTATCAAGTTGACAAAAAACCCAGCCGGTACAGGACCTAAGGTAAGAACCTATGACCCTAGAAAAAAAACATTCTGACATACACATAAAATGTCTATGAAATGTCAGAAGCTCTCAGACCCCATGAGCTCCACCTGGTATTTCCTCAGAGTCTGAGGGACCCTGGCAGCACAGATACCATTGTCAGTATCTTCCCAAACAGTCACCCCAGAGTCACAGCAGCAGGGAGACAACCCTCTACTTCCCTCCCCTGGGCCTTCACTTGAGCTGGAGGTACCAATACCAGGAAATAACCAATGCCGGAAGAAAGGCTAGAACACCACAGGCAATCAGTCACAGCTTAAACCCAGCCCTCAGGCAGTGGAGAAGCTGGGAAGCCGGAGGTTCTGAGCTTCCAGAAGCTTCAGGGTTTCAGTAAATCCCCATTAGGAGTCACTGGCAGTAGCTGTGACTGGGAATCACAGTGGCTGGGGAATCTGGCTGTGAGAAGGTAGCTCAGATGTGTTTCTAAGACTATCATGAGCACTGCTTTGAAGACTGGCTGCCCAAGTTTGTGTGCATGTCGCCAAGATGAATGAAAAAAATAAAAATAAAAAGGAAAGGGTCTGGCTGCTCCTGGGTATGCCGGAGGGGAGTGTTATTGAGATAAAAGAGAGAGCATAGCCAGAGGCAGGGACCTCTGGGACTATCCAGAATGGACATGCCCCAGAGCAATGAGGGAAGAGGGGAAGGGAGAGGAGGGAGGGGAACCACGTGCAACAGCCAAGAGAGCAAAAGATAAAAAAAGGTGGGGTAGGGCAGGTAACCAAAATGGCTGCATCAGAGTTCAGGGTTGGAGGGCAGGGTATGCCAGGCATATCAGTGTAACAGGTAGGGACTGAAGGATGCTGGGAGAACCTGGGAGTCAGGTCTATTTTGATAGGCATGTCCCAGGGTTTGAGACTTAACATAAAACACTTCCCTTTGAGATGGTGTCTCACTATGCAAGCTGTTCTGGAATTCACTGTGTCTGGGCTGACCTCAAAGCCAAGATCCTACTGCCTACACCTCCAGAGGACTTGTAATGTTTGGCCTTTGGCAGCATAGAGACCCTGTCTCAGAAAATACCCTTCCTCCTTCCCTCCCTCCCTCCCTCCCTTCCTTCCTGGTGTCTGTGTGTACACTCTTGTTGTGGATATGCAGAAGGCAGAGGACAACTTGCCAGAGTCAGTTCTCCCCTTTTGTTATATGGGGCCTGGAGATCAAACTTAGATCATCAGGCTAGGCAGCGGGCACCTCTACCTGCTGAACCACCTCACCAGCCTACTGGGATGTAGTTGGCACAGCTCTTGCCTACTAGGCACAGTGTCCTATGTTCCCTCCCTAGCACCAAAACAAAACAGAAAACAGCAACAACAAAACCCACAGGCATAGGGACACATACCTTATCATTCCAGCACTCAGAAGTTCAAGGGATCAAGAAGTTCCGCAGCCACACAGAAAGTTAGAGGCTAGCCTAGGCTACAGAAGGCCAGGTCTCAAAGAGAAAGTGGGAGATGAAGGGGAAGTTTCTAGACAATAACTCCTCTAGATCTTTTAGGGTCTGTCACTACAGGAAGGAGTTAGTGGCAGCATTTTGGTCTGTGAGCTGTACCATCAGCAACAAGTTGACAGTGGGATATCCACTGTGGTCCAGCTGGTGGAAGGAACATAGAGTTATGGGAAATCGGTGGGCTTTGTTGGAGGGGGTTACAATGGCCCACTGGTTTGTCTGTCTTCCTTCCCTCTGCTTGCCTTTTTTTTTTTTCTCTTCATTCTCAAACTTAGTCTAAGAGGATTTCCCTGGTCATCAAATTTTGAGACAGCAGGTGGCGATGTTCAGCAAACTTGGGCACTAGCAAGAAACGTGAACTTTGAACTTGAGAATTGGTCACCTATAGTCTGCTAACCACCTCCTTTTATGACTACAGCCAAATATGGTGCTGGACGTAGGACTTTTCTTCCTTGTTAAGCTTTGCAGAGCTCCTCAGTGGGTCAGAGGACAGAATGTAGCTGGGATCTGAGATCATGAGAATGTGAGAGAGAGAGAGAGAGTGTGTGTGTGTGTGTGTGTGTGTGTCTGTGTGTGTGTGTGTGTGTGAAATCGGCATTGCCGATTTCAAATGCCTTTGGAATACAGTTGTGTGTGTGTGTGAGTGTGTGTGTATGTATGTATGAGTGTATGTGTGTGTGAGTGTGTGTGTATGTGTGCGCGTGTATGTGTGAGTGTATGAGTGTGTGTGTGTGTATGTGTCAGTGTGTGAGTATGTGTGTATATGTGTGTGTATGTGTGTGTGTGCCAGTTTCAAACACCTTTGGAATGCAGTTCTGCTGAAGTGCTGGGTGGAGGCCACTGAAGTCTTTCTGGAGAGGTGAAGAAATTCAGAGGTGTCCCCATGCTGCTTCTGCTGAGCACACAGCACCCTCAGTAGCTCTGCCAGCTCCTCATGGTTCTGAGTTTGGTACCTTTCCTCAAAAAGCTGAGTTTAGGATGGGTGGTGATGGCATCCATCTTTATTCCAGCACTCAGGATGCAGAGGCAGCTGGATCTCTGAGTTAAAGGCTAGCCTGCTCTACAGAAAGAGTTCTGGGACAGCCAAGGCTACAAAGAGGAAGCCCTAGTTTTGATCCTCAAAACTGTCAAAAAACAAAACAAAAACAGAGGGAGCTGAAACTCTGCAGTAAAACATAATCTTGATTTTATATTTGTTAAAAATATTTCTTATTTTTAAAACACTTTTATTTCATGGGGGTATGATTTGCATGTGCTACCACATGAGTATGAAAACATGAGAACAACTTAT
>NW_022196905.1:168663368-168688368 GCF_008632895.1 Mastomys coucha | reverse complement strand
GCTCCCCGCTTCCCAGATGACCCTACCTTGTATCAAGTTGACAAAAAAACTAGCCAGCAGAGTGGGTAAAGATACTTGCCACGGAGGCCTGAGAATTAGAGTTGATCCCTGATATCCATGCTGAGGAGAAAAGAGCAGATACCATAATGTTGTCATATGACCTCTATACCCTAGCTGTGGTACATGTTTGTACATGCACAATACATACACCATACATACACACATATACATGTCACACACACACACATACACACACACACAGGTACTAGACAGAACGGTGTTCTGAAACATGGTGTTGGTTGAAGAGCTCATGGGCGAAAGCTGAGACTGAAGTCCACAGCACCAGATGGCCTGTATATTTATGCATTAAAAAAATGATTCTTGGCAGGGCACCTTTAATCCCAGCACTCAGGAGGCAGAGGCAGGTGGATCTCTGAGTTTGAGGCTAGCCTGGTCTACAGAACGAATCCTAGGATAGCTAGGGCTATACAGAGAAACAGTCCTGAAACAAAATGAAGCGAAATGACAAAAAGTGATTCCTGGCTCCATAACATTGTATGGCAGGGAAGTGTTTGTGCTTCTGTGGAAACCCTCATCATCTGCAGCACTCTCTGGGGTGTCCAGTTTAGAGTCAATAGCAGCTATAGACAGACACGAACAATGCAACATTCATGAAAACCAATTGTCTAGCTGTGACACTGCCCCTGCTCCACCATGGAAAAACCAGTTCTGCTTCTGTCTGCCATTCGTTAAAATATCCCTGACTTATAAATGTGTCTGTCTTCAAAGGCTCACCTCTGAACAGGTCATAGCATCTTACCAGTTTCTCTTAGTAATAACTTAAATAAAAATGTTAATGATCATTTTTTATCTGTCTCATCTTTATCCTTTTTTAATTTAATTTTTTAATTAGCTCAGAGGACGGCATGCTTCCCGAGAGCATTAAACTCTGCCTCCTGAGCGTGCTTCTCCCTCATCCAAGGTACATGTGTTCTATTACCCTCCTTACTCACGTCCCTGAGGCCCCTCCTCCACCTCTCATGAGCTCCGCACACACTCACCCCACATAAATATACATGCATTAAAATTAGGAGCTAGAGTCTGATGTTTTTCTTTTAGTCTTAAGTTTACTTATTATCTGTGTGTATATATGGAAGAGTCAGCTCCCTCCTGCCACCACGTGGGGCTTGGGGCTTGAACTCAGATCCTTAGGCTTGGAGGTGAGTGCCTTTGCCATGGAGCCCTCTGGCAAGCTTTCTTCCTTTCTTTCTCTCTCTCTCTCTCTTTTTTTTTTTTTTTCGAGACAGGGTTTCTCTGTGTAGTCCTGGCTGTCCTGGAACTCACTCTGTAGACCAGGCTGGCCTCAAACTCAGAAATCCGCCTGCCTCTGCTTCCCAAGTGCTGGGATTAAAGGCGTTCACCACCACTGCCACTGCCCGGCTAGGGTGTTCTTTCTTATGGTGCTGGAGATCTTGCCCAAGGCTCTGCTGCTGAGGCACACTCCCAGCCTCAGGACTTCATTTCTAAGAATTAACTATTAGCAATACACAAAAATTAATTCCAGGGCTAGACTGCAGCTCAGGTGGCAGAGTGTTTGCTTAGCATGCAGAAAGCCCTGGATTCAATCTTAGGATCATCAGTCAGACTTGGTGGGATCACAAGCCTGTGATCCCAGCACTGCAGAGGCAGAGGCAGGAGCTCTGAACGTCAGGTCATCCTCAGCTGCATAGAGATTTTACAGCCAAGGACTAGTGAGAAAGTTGAGTACACAGAGATGCTTGCTGCCAAGTCTGACAACCCAAGTTTGATATCTAGGACCCACATGACTCAAGGAGAGAACTGACTCCTGCATTTTGTCCTTTGACCTCCTCGTGCATACCTCCGCATGCACATGTTCACATACATGTACATATACATTAATGTAATTTTACAAACTGAAGAAAAAAAAGAAGAGAATTTGAGGGAGAAAGCATCCAGGTCGCTTGCTAATCTAAATGGGAAAAGGAAAGCTAGGAAAACATCCCACAACCCACTGACCACATGAGAAAAGACTGATAAATCAAATTTCATTAAATTTAGGAGCTGCCTTTCAGCAAGCAATGCCACTGAGTGTAAAGGGGGCAGGTCAAAGGTCAGAGAAGATGTGTGTGTGTGTGTGTGTGTGTGTGTGTGTGTGTGTGTGTGTGTGCTAAGTTGGCTTGGACCCCCTTCCATTGTTGAGGTTGGCCTTGAACTTATTATGTAGTACAGGTTGTCTCAAACTCTTCATCCTCCTGCCTCAGCTTCCTGTCAGCTAAGATAGAAAAATATTACGAAGAAGACAGAGGTGGGAGAAAGTATATAAAGACGTGCTGGAGTGCATCACAAAGACCCTGCCCATGTGGCAGAAAGTGAAAAAGATCATTAGATATTGGGGAATTAAAAATTTAAACTACTGCTCAGCCCCAAGTAGGGAAATGCTTCTTAAAACGACAGCAACAGCTGGGCAGTGGTGGCACACACTTTTAATCCCAACACTTGGGAGGCAAAGGCAGACAGATTTTTGAGTTCAAGGCCAGTCTGGTCTACAGAGTGAGTTCAGGACAGCCAGAGCTACACAGAGAAACCCTGTCTCAAAAACAAACAAACAAACAAACAAAACAAAACAAAGCAAAAAAACAAACCAGCAACAGTAAAGGTGAACACGACTGTGCAAAACTGGGTCTTTCAAACATTGGGAGGAGTATGAATTGGTTTGCCTCTTTGGGAAACTGTTTGGTAATAGCTTTTAGTGACAAACATATACTTAGCCCATGACCTAGCAATTCCATTCCTGGGTGTGAGTATTCATCTGTGTATATGCACCAAAACAGTCATAGGAGGAGATGTAGTAATTGTATTCCCAAGATCCTTTGGCTGCTAGAAAAATATACTCTAAGCTTGATAACTTAAAAATATCGAAATTTATTCTCTTCCCAGTGTTCTGAAGGTTAGAATCCTAAAGTTAGGGTATCACTAATGCTGAGCTCACTCCAGGGACTGCGCAAGATTTTATTCCTTGTCTCTTTCAGCTTCCAGTTTCTTAGTACGTATGTTGGAGGTTGTGTCACATCACTGGAACTAAGATTTAACATGTAAACTCTAGGGGATGTTGTGTGACTGGCGAGCCATGTCTAAACCCCAGAGTACCAAAGAAAGGACTCTGCCCAACACAGCTTTGTGAACCAATGAGTTGGTTGCTGTCACTTATAGGAGCATGCCCAGGGGTCACTTAGTGAAGTAGGAGTGATTCAAAAGCAACAAGGTCACAAAAAGCCCTCTCTCTCAGGACAGCTATATCCCAGGAGCTCCACATGGGACTACCCTCTCCCCAGAAACTACTTACTGCTTGAATAACCTTGGCAAAGGGCCTTGTGGATTTTGTAGCTCTCTGAGCTTCTTGAGCAAAACTCCCGCTTTCCTGATATACCACAAATGGCTCTAGAAAAATCAAGGGAGGCTTGTAGCTAGAAGTAAAGAATATTTTCACATCTGCAGTTCAACATTCTACTTCTGATATATACCTCTTCTTTACTTTTGTAATAAAAGCAAATAAGTAAACCTTGAATTTTGAAAGTGTTTGTTCAGGGCAGTGCTATAGCAGTTGTAGAGGTTTAATGGCTAGATGCTAAGGGGTTGAGCCATTTATTTTTTAAAGATTTATTTATTTTATTTATCTGAGTACACTGTCACTGTCTTCAGACACACCAGAAGAGGGCATCAGATTCCATTACAGATGGTTGTGAGCCACCATGTGGTTGCTGGAAATTGAACTCACAACCTCTGGAAAAGTAATCAGTGCTTTTAACTGGTGAGCCATCTCTCCAGCCCCTGGTTTGAGTAATTCATGTCTCTTCTACTTAGCTCTCTTCTACTCACAAGGAATTGGAAGACCTAGAGAGCTAGCAATGATGATCCAGAGGTGAGGTGCCTATTTCCTGTGTACAAGAGAAGAAAAGTGTTCAATCAAAGTGCCAAGGAACAAACTAGAAAATAGGAGACCCAGGAGGTCTTTGTACAGAAAGAGTGGAAGTGGGGGCACCTCTGTTCGATGGCCATGGAGTTATAGAGGAATCTCGAGCTTTCTCAGGGAGCTCTTGACAACACCTTCATGCTATCGATGATGCAGGCTTGTTCAACAGAGGCATCAAGGATGCAGAAAAGATCGATGGACATTATCCCCATCCATTTCTGCCAGTTTTTAAATTTCAAAACTTTAGGGGCACAGCTGTGTATTTCTTCTTCTTGGCAATCAATACTATGCACTGAATCCAGGGCTTCATGACAAGGCTCTACTCCTTCTTCTTCTTCTTCTTCTTCTTCTTCTTCTTCTTCTTCTTCTTCTTCTTCTTCTTCTTCTTCTTCTTCTCCTCCTCCTCCTCCTCCTCCTCCTCCTCCTCCTCCTCCTCCTCCTTCTCCTCCTCCTCCTTCTCCTTCTGCTGCTGTGGCATCCCTTCCCCCTCAGGGACCAACCACACAGTGGTATAGTACAGAATGGAGTTTATTCAAGACATGGAGAGGAAAGTTAAGAGGGTAGTAGAGGCAGAGAAAGGGAGAGAGAGAGAGAGAGAGAGAGAGAGAGAGAGAGAGAGAGAGAGGCAGAGACAGAGACAGAGACAGAGACAGAGGCAGAGAGACAGAGACAGAGACAGAGACAGAGACAGAGACAGAGACAGAGGGGGGTGGGGGGTAGAGGCTAGCCATGAGCACATGAAGAGAGGAGGAAAAGGAATAGAGAAAGCAGGAACAGGAAGGCAAGAGCAAGAGAGAACAAGAGAAGGGCTCTACTTCTAAGACACACAGGACAATGATGGTGGAGACCTGTGCTTCCTCCTATGAGTCAGCCAAGAAACTCTTTTTCATTCCCTGTCATAGTTTGCTTTCAGTTGCTGTGATGAATACCATGTGCAAAAGCAACTGCGTCTGTGTATCCCTGGTCAGCTCATAGTCAATCACCAAGGGAAGTCAGGCCAGGAACTCAAGACAGGATCTCAGAGGCAGGAACTGAAGTAGAGGCCATAGAAGGATACTGCTGACTGTCTTGCTCAGCCTGCTTTTTAATACAACCTAGGACCACCAGCCCAGGGATGGCACCACCCACAGCGGGCTGGGCCTTCTCACGTCAGTCATTAACCAAGAAGATCCTTTGGGGACAGCCTATAGGCCAATCTGATGGAGGCTTTTTTTTTTCTCAGTTGGAGTGTCTGTCTTCCCAAATATATCTAGGTTGACACCAACCAACCCGCATGCTCCTCAAACCTTCACACAGAAGGCAGTCACGGCCCATCTAGTGGGCAGGTGCCAAGACAGCTGGACACAAGAGGCTAGACAGCTATTTACCAAGAGCTGGTTGAATGAATCACTGGACGAGGACATTTGTCACCACCACACCCTGGAATCTGCAGCAAAGGCAGCCATCATTACCAGACTCTTCCAGCCCCTCCTCTGTACTGCCTGCCGCAACATCCATCTAAAATTCCCAGTGATCAGTTTTGAGTTAACCCTTCCTGGGGCAGTGGTTGGCGATTAGGGCGGCAGTGACAAGGGTCCCTTTGCAGGTCTGGCTCTTCTCCCCTCCCCCAGCACGGATGAATGAGGAAGCTGCTGGCTGGCCACCACAGATTTGCATTCCTGGTGGACAGGAGCTGCCTGCCCAGCCTGGCCGCTGCCTGTGGAGAGGCCCGGGAGCCTTCCTGCTCCCAGCTGCGCTTTGCTGCCTTTGGAGGAGGACGGCTGCCCTGCCTGTCCAGTCTAACCTGCCCAGCACCTTGTCTGTGTGCTCAGGGTTGACTGAAACTCTCTTCCTCTTTCAGTTGGACCCAGGAGTGGGCGGGGCAGGGTGGGAGGAAGAGCAGTTCTCACTCCGCCCTGACCACGGGAGGTATTTACAAACATTCTCAATGACCCTTTATGGTTACAGACCTGCCTCTGGGATAGCCAGCTGCCTGGGAGTGGTGGTGCAGTTAGTTGGTGGGCGGCCTGAGCCTTCCCGACTTGTAGCCCTTGCCACTGTGCCCGTGTATCCCTAGTCAGGTTACAGTATTGTCAAAAGGGGAGCAGACAGACTCCCACTCAGTCTTGAACACAGTGTGCCTAGGCCCCAAGAAAGAGGAAGCAGCCATCTCGTAGGTCCACATCTGGCTGGAAAACACCTTGTCCCCTCTTTATTGACCTGTCTGATCGCCCGCTCACTACCACCATCGCCACTAAGCCCAGCCCCAGGCATCTCAGCTGAACCCAGCTGGGAGTCAAAAAAAAAAAAAAAGACCCTGGTGCGTGCTGGTGATGAGGTGGCACTGCCCTCCTCCACCCTGCCATCTCTCTTAGTCGGAGTCTCTGACAGAAACTCAAACACATGAGGTCACAAATGCTCATGAGTTCTTTCTCGCTCTACCTCCCTCTCTTTACCTCTTCCAGGAATGAAGAGATGCTGTCTCCTGCTCATCCCTAGAGACTAGCTAGCTAGGGTTCGATCCTTGCTTGCTTCTTGTGAAGGTAGCACAGAGTGTGAGTGTGGGAGCTGAGCAACATGACCCATGTCTGTAATCCCAGCCCTCAGAAGACAGAGACAGAACAATGAGAAATCTGAGATCAGCTTGTTCTGTGTGTGTGTGTGTGTACATATAGTAAAAATACATATTTAAAATTTTTCAAATTTTATGTGTATGGGTGTTTTGCTTATACGTATGACTGTGTAACATACATGCCTGGTGTCTGCAGAGGCTAGAAGAGGCTGTCAGATCCTCTAGAACTATAGATAGTTGAGCCACCACGTGTGTGCTGGGAATAGAACCTGGGTCATCTGGAAGAGCAACAAGTGTTCTTACCTGCTAAGCTATCTCTCCAACCCCAATATATACATACATACATATATTAAATATAACACACACACACACACACACACATATTTAACGTAAGTGTGGAGGAAATCAGAGCTGTAAACTTATAGAGCCAATTTGGACCCCAGATGTAGATTTCATCTAGTCGGGGCCACTGGACCAGCAGGACAGCCGACTGAGTATAGGCAGCAAGGATGGGTAAAGTGAAGGCAGATGGGAAAGAGGGCAGACAGTCCCCAGGGGGAAATGAAGGCAAACGGCTGTCGATGCTCTTCACCAGCACAGACGCTGTCTGGCAACTGGGCTCAGTTTAAGGATGCCGCTGCTCACAACCTTCCAGGGGCTAGCTAGCTCAGTCTAACACTGAGGTATAAACTCCAAATCCTGGTGTTGATAATCTGCATGACCCAGGCACCTTGGCAGTCCTATTTTCTCTACCCCACTGCCAAGACTGAGAAGCAGGGGAGTTAAATACGTCACTAGCCTTTCAGGCAGCTATGTCAAGTCTTTCGGGAAATCTGTGAGAAGCAGGGAGGAGTACCTAGGTAGATAAGGGGCAGCTGGGGCCTCGAGGGAGAGAAACTCTCTAAGCTCCAGGCTTGTTTACCCAGAAGTCAAGGAAAACAAAGGGGTGGGACCCAAAAAGGAATGCCTTCAAGTCTCTTAAGTGAGAAGTGAATGCAGCTGGCGGTAATTCAACCCTGCAGGGGTTCCAGAAGTCAGGAAAGCTGTTGGCTGGTCGATGGGAGGGAGCCCAGTGGAGGGAAGGGAAGGCTGGAAACCTTGGGCGACCTAGGCAGGTATCCACCCAGGCCTGGGATCTTGAGAATGTTGTAGTGCAGGAGGTGTAGTAAATTCTAGCATGGGAGCCAGGGCATCAGGGTTCTATTCCCAGCTTTAATGTAGGAACTCTGATGTGTCACATCTTTCCTGAACCTCAAGGCTTTCAAAGTTACATTTCCACTCTGAATACTTGACACAGGAGATGTCAGCCTTTGAAGGATGACCCGAAACACACAGCGAAGTCACCAATCTACTAGACACTGACTGGGGACAAGAAAGCCAAGCGGGAGGCCAGAGATGGAGCCTAGAGCAGAGGCAGGAGGCTTACGTACGAAGAAAGGGGGAACCGAGGGGTTTGGTTTGGCAACCCCGTTTCCAGTTCCTCCTTCTTGCTCTTCCTAACCTAGCCTTACCTTATGTGGTAAGGGCAGGGTAGCACAGGCTGGTCCCTAATCTACCCTCCCATTCCCTCTAGCAGTCTCTCACAACATCCCTGGCGCCCCGCCTTCCTCCAGAGCAGTACCCAGGGAACCAGAGCAGGAGAAGCATCCTTGGAGTCATCTGGCTTAACCCGAGCATAGCTGACCCATTCGGAGTCCTCCCCATGGGCAAGCAACTGTGCTGAAAACTTAAATGCATTACTTTCTTTATAGCAATCCAAGGAGTCACTGTCACTTCGTTTTACACAAGAAGAAACAGAGGCAAATTACTTTGCAGATTACTATCTACACAAGACCACACATCTGCTGCTTGGCGGGGCAGGCTTGCCCCCGCTCCCTCGTACTGCACTCAGGCAGCTGGGGACCACTTAGTGCATCCTCACTTCTCTGATCCAAAAATCTTCAGGCGGCGCCAGCCCACGTGACCTTTAGGTCCCCTCCTTCTCCGAGAGGCCCGCCCCACGGGCAGGTGGCGCGCGGGCGCGGGGGGCGTGGCGGGGGCGTGGCCGGAAGCCTTAAAGCGGCCCGCGAGCTGGGTGGGCGGTCCAGACCGAGGACAGCGACTACCTTCTGGCCTCCCAGCCGGGTACGGCGTCCGCCACCATGTCCCTGGTAGCCTCTGCGGGCCGGGGCCCGGGGACCATGTGGTCCCCTACACACGTGCAGGTGACGGTGCTACAGGCGCGGGGTCTGCGGGCCAAGGGTCCCGGGGGCACGAGCGACGCGTACGCGGTGATCCAGGTGGGCAAGGAGAAGTACGCCACGTCCGTGTCGGAGCGCAGCCTGGGCGCGCCCGTGTGGCGCGAGGAAGCCACCTTCGAGCTGCCGCCGCTGCTGTCCTCCGGGGCCGCGCCCGCCGCCGCCGCCGCCACCCTGCAGCTCACTGTCCTGCACCGCGCGCTGCTCGGTCTCGATAAGTTCCTGGGCCGCGCCGAGGTGGACCTGCGAGAGCTGCACCGGGACCAGGGCCGCAGGAAGAAGCAGTGAGTGGCCGCGGGGCGCGGGGAGTCGAGGGGGAGGAAGGACGCTCGGGCAGCGCACCTTGGGGGGTGGTGCGAGCGTGGCAGCCACCGCGCGATGGGAGGGAGGCCTTTGGCTCCCCCTCGCCCGCAGTCTCACCTAACCCAGTTTCTCTTCGGTCTGCCAAGTTCCACCTCTCCCGGTTATGGGGGCTTTTGGGAGATGGGAGAGCTTTTGAATCCTCAGGGTGCCCTTAGACCGCACAGCACTCTAAGCCCTAGATGGAAGTTTTGATGAACTGAAACAATATGCAGGTTGGAGAGTTCGTACTAGGTGGGGTATCCGCTTTCTCTTACGTGGACACTCCCCTGCGTATTTTGTTGAGTTTGAGGTTTTGAGCTGAGAACCTCTGGGCCAGGGAGGGTAACTGATTGGACTGAAAGCACAATATCCCGGAGCTGGACGATCGCTGGGAGGGTGGATAGAAGAGAGGTGAGGACAAGAATGGGGAAAAACGCCAGCCTGGTGATTGCTGATTCTTATGCCCACCTGATTCTACCTCTCAGAATGAACTCTAGAATAGTTTGTTTGTCTGGGGTCCGAATTAGTGGTAGGTGATCGTTCCGAGATCTGTCACGGGCTCAGTAGAAGTCAGCATTGTTGCTCTTTGGAGTTTGGTAAATTCTGTCTGGTTCTAATTCCTAGTACAGTGGCTACTCGCTAGCCTACCTGTGGCTCCTCAACTGAGGGTTCTGTCAGGACATCCTAATTCTGCAGAGAAAGTTGGGCAAAACCCAGTTCACTTTAAAGTCTTACAGATTAATTTGATTTTGTTTGTTTGTTTTGTTTTTTTATTTTTTTTTGTTTTTATTGTTCACTGGTGTTTGCAAAGGACACTTTAACCAATGGAACCTTTCATTATGTTTCTCTCGTGTACCAGAGCTTGGATTAGCCTAACTGGTTAGTTTTCTTGACCAAAACGCTACAAGTGGAGAAACATACCCGTGTGCCCCTTTCTCATATACTTCAGATATTCTGGGCGTTTTAACTTTTCCTTGGGATGGGGCAGGATCCAGAGGAGCTGAATTTTCCAGGCTAGGGTGGGATCAGTTTCAGCAAGCATATTTATAACTGAAATGCCTGATTTCGTTTTTGTGGCCACAGATGAATAGGAATTTCTGACCGCATGTTTTAAAAGGAAAGCCGTGACGCTAGCTGGGGTATCTTGAAGCATCCGCTTACCAGCCATACTGTAACTGCAGCAGGGAAGCCAAAGTTATCCATCCAGGGGCTTGGGTTGTTGACGATTGGCTCTTCATCTGGCCCCATTCCAACATGGATGTTCATGTCTCCATTTAACAGGGTTTTTTTCTTTTAAGATTTATTTACTTTTTATTTATTTATTTATTTATTTATTTATTTATTTATTATATGTGAGTACACTGTAGCTGTCTTCAGACACCTCAGAAATGGCGTCAGATCTCATTACAGATGGTTGTGAGCCACCATGTGGTTGCTGGGATGTGAACTCCCGACCTTCAGAAGAGCAGTCTTAACCACTGAGCCATCTCTCCAGCCCTATTTAACTGTTCCTTATATGACTATTTCATCCCCCTTGCAAGATAGATTGCACCCCCATGCTGGAGATGGGGATTCCCCAGTCCTAGGTCTGATGTTCACTTGCTCCTGACTCATAGCTGGGTTGCTCTGGCTCCAAACACCCCAGTTTCCCTATTTATAGATGGAGCATGCTGCTACTTAACGCTTGGTGTTTGTAAAGAGTTGCTGCTTCCTGGATTAATGAAGCCAGTGTGAAGGTTCAAAAGGTCCTGCGCTGCTGCGTGAGGGATGGAAACCTCCTTACGCTCTCTGTATCCCTTTTCCTCATTTTCTCTAAGGTAACCCTAACCCTGCATGGTCACTCCTGTTTCTGTCACATGATCTGGTTACCACTTAGTCACAATGTTGACTGGCAGGGAAGTTGTGCTTATTTAGTGGGGTTTTTGTAACTGACATAGGATGTCTTTGCTTTTCAAAAAGTAGGTGAAATCGCAAAGTTTCCGTCTACTAGGTAGGGAGCTAGGGGCTTTCCCAGCTGCTGAGGGAAGCCATTTAAACTGAGCCGGTGGATGCCCTTGGATAACTCCAAGGTGCCCCAGGAGCTGAGAGGTAAAGAACACAACATAGCCCGGGAACTGGAAGTTTTAGCAGAAAGAAACAGGTTTGGCTAGAAAATCGATTTGAACTAGTTACTAATGGTTTGATTCCACCTTACATGCTAAAAATCAGAAACAAAGCCAAAGCTTGGTAGGCTGTGTTTGTGTGTGTGTGTGTGTGTCTAACAAAACAGTTATTGAACAGAGGGTGATTTTTCTTATGGTTTCAGACACTTAAATTTGAGGTCCATTATCACATTAAGAGCCAGATTCTTTTTTTTTTTCTCTTTTTAAAGATTTATTTATTTTATGTGAATGAGTACACTGTAGCTGTACAGATGGTTGTGAGCCTTTCGTGTGATTGTTGGGAATTGAATTTTTAGGACCTCTGCTTGCTCTGGTCAACCCTGACCGCTCCGGCCCAAAGATTTATTTTATTATTATAAATAAGTACACTGCAGCTGTCTTCAGACGCTCCAGAAGAGGGTGTCAGATCTTATTATGGGTGGTTGTGAGCCACCATGTGGTTGCTGGGATTTGAACTCAGGACCTTCGGAGGAGCAGTTGGTGCTCTTACCTGCTGAGCCATCTCGCCAGCCCCAAGAGCCAGCTTCTTAATTGTTCTCTTGATAAGCCCTGTATAGCAGATTTATTCGAAGACAAGGAAACATGCTCTTTATCATGGTTCTGAAGTTGCTGACCTCAAATTTAGTGTAATGACACACTTTGAAAGTACCAAGCAGCCTAATATATAGGACAGCCTACTATAAGGGCAGGATCCATTTAATAGCATGGAATATGTGGCCTTCAGTTAGGAAAAATAGACAGGAATAAATATTACTCTTTTGTATCTGTTAAGAACCTGAGGCTCCAGTGGGTGTTGGCTGAATAGTAGTCAGTTAGGTATCGAGAAAACGGCTGACATGAATCAGAAGTGTTTCAGATAAGCAGCATGCAGGACCCTCAGCCCAGCTTGCTAGTCTCACGCATGTAGTGACTGGTTTAAAACAAAAGCAGACAAACCTTCTTAAGATGCTAAGAGCAACAAAACTGAAGAAATAATCTCTTAGAGGTACTTTAAAATACTTATTCAGCCTGGGGAGCTGGAGGCTCATTATGCAAGTAAACACCATAAAACTTAGTATTGCAGCAATCGTCAGGATTTTAAGACAGGGAGGGAAAGGTGGAGGGTCCATTTCTTCTATCTGTTGAAACTCAAATGCCTGCCTCTGCAAGCTTTGGGCTATTGCACAGGTTAGATATTTTGAAAATCTTTAAAAAATAGTAAGATGCTGAAATAAGTTCCCAGTGGGAAAAACTGGGTTATTAAAAATAAGCATTGAGTACTTGTTTTCCTGAGAGGCATAGAAAAAATGGCTTACCTGACAACAGAGGTCATTAAGTCTCAAAGTAAGCATCTGGAGGTGCCTTTAGGCTTCTTAGGCACATTCAGATTATTTTATAGCAGGGTGGAAAATTCAAGCAATACTGTTACTAGTTTCCTCTCTCTCTCTCTCTCTCTCTCTCTTTCTCTCTCTCTCTCTCAACATCTCTCTCAGCATTTCTCTCTCTCAGTAGGCAGGATGGGCTCCTCCTGCCCCAGTGTAGAAAACTGAGCTCCAGGCTTTGGCAGATCCTGTGATAAACAACCCTCCCTCATGTTGGCTGTGGAATGAAATGAACACAGACGAGAGCACATCAAAGTTGTCGCCAGGTGATGGTATGACTAGTGATTTCACTTGTCAGACATTCAGTTAGCACAGAGGAAATTCTGGCTCCGCCCCCTTCTCGTCTCTAAAGGACAGCCATTTCTCAAGACAGGGTTTCTCGGTGTAGCCCTGGCTGTCCTGGAACTCACTCTGTAGACCAGGCTGGCCTCAAACTCAGAAATCCTCCTGCCTCTGCCTCCCAAGTGCTGGGATTAAAGGTGTGCGCCACCACTGCCCAGCTACACCCATTCT
Organism: Mastomys coucha; assembly: GCF_008632895.1. Taxonomy (NCBI): domain Eukaryota; kingdom Metazoa; phylum Chordata; class Mammalia; order Rodentia; family Muridae; genus Mastomys; species Mastomys coucha. The sequence continues at coordinate 168,675,211 of NW_022196905.1, read as the reverse complement.
TTTAATAAATACTTTTCCCCCCCTCTGGTACTAGGAATTGAACTCAGGGCCTGATGTATGCCAAGTGAGCTCTCTGAACCTCTGAACTCTATTCTCAAGCCTCCAAAATACTTCTGCGTGAGTGTGAGTGTGTATGTGTCATTGGCATTAGATGATTTCCTCAAGACTGCTCTCTACCACGTGTATTAGGTGACGTCTCTTTCACTTGAGCAGAGAGTGTCTAGCTAGCCAGCTTGTTTGGGGCCCCCCTGTGCCTGTAGCAGACTGCTGCTGGACCGCCACACCTGCTGGATATTTGATCCTCAAGGTAGGGAGGCAAGGGTTTTGCCCACTAAGCCATCTCTCCATCTTCCCCCACCTTATTATTTGAGATAGGGTTTCTGGATGAACCTGGATCTCATTAATGTGCCTAAGCTAGCTACCCAATGAGCTACAAGGTCCTACCTCTCTTTACTTGCCCCAATGCTGGGGTTACAGTCACCGCCTTCTGTGTGCCTGGCTTTTGCGTTGTGCTAGGATCCAAACGTGGGCCCCTATGTTTCCATGACAGGCACTTTGTATATTTTACCAGTTAGGCCAAAAATATTCTTTGGGATTGCTGTGTGCCAGATGCCAGAGAGGCGATATGCGTGCTTCAGGAAGTCCAGAGCCTTGTTGGGAAGTAGATCTTAAGCAAAAGAACACAAGAAAAAAAAATGTACTGTGCTAAATCGTGGAGAGGGAAAGAACAAGCTATCAAAATCAAAAGGTCAGCACTGGGGAGATAACCGGCAGCTAAGACCATTGGCTGCTCTTTCAGAGGACCAGGGTTTGATTCCTGGCTAACAGCTGTCAGGAACTACTGCTCTAAGCTTCCCAGCACCCTCTTCTGGCCCCTAAGGACACTGCATGCACATGGTGAGCAGGCATATGTGCAACAGGAAAAAACACACACATAAAGTCAACATAAAAAATATATCTGAGAAAAGAGATTCATAAAATAAAAATGATCAGGGGCTGAAGAGATGGCTCAGCAGTTAGGAGCGTTGTATGTATGTGAGTCTGAGTCCTGGGTTCGATTCCCAGAACCCACCCGGCAGCTCACGGCTGTCTGTAACTCACATTCCAGAGGATTTGCTGCCCTCTGTCCTCTGAGGCTACTGGATGGAGATAGAGCACTTGCATCTGTGCAGACAAAACACCCATATGCATAAAATAAATAAATCTAAAAGGTTTTTTTTTTTTTAAATGGCCAGTAAGAATGTGAAGAAGGCGATTGGAAAGGAGGGCATGTAAGAGTTTGAGGCAGAAAGATCACTTGAGCCTGAGAATTGAAAGCTAGCCAAGGCTGTACAGCAAGAGCCTATTTTGTAAAGTAGTAGTTGATAAGCCTTTGTTTTATGCTTATGGTGTTGGGGATTAAACCCAGGGTGTGTGCATGCTGGGAATGTACTGAACTACTACTGAGCTGCAGCCCCAGCTATGAATATTAATGGCCTCTGAGACATTTCTAAAGAATGAAGAGGAATCCAAAGGGCAGCTGTGCAAAGGCCCTGAGGTAGAAGTAGGGTAAGGGCTAAACAGAAAGGAATTTGGAGGCCACCGAACATTAAAAGGATCGGTCCGTGATCCAGTTTGTCCAAGTTCTTGAGTGAAAAGGGATTTGAACTTGGCCTAGTCTGGAATCCTGCAGACCAGATGGGAGGCTGTTGTAATAATTGAGACGGGGGTGCAGTGGTTCCGTCCAATATGGTGATGGCTGTGGAAGTGGCAAGTAGTGAGTCCTTTCAGAAATATGTTATAGATTGAATCATTCTGCCTTGGGACAGATTGGATGTGATGGGGAAGGTGGGGGGCTGTGCAGGGAGGAGGGGGAAGGAGGCAATAAGATTAAACAGGTAAACTCCGAGCTGTGTGTGGAAAGCGAACCAGGAAACAGCTCTGCTTTCTCACTCCAACAGTCACCCTGATACCAGGGTGAGGTCACCATGACAAAGACGGCTCTGGGCAGTGCCACTTGTGAGCTGAGTCTTCTGTTGAAGGCAGTGACTCCATTGAAAGTGCCATTAAAAGCAGGGCGTGGATGCCTGTGTCTACAAATGCCGACTGCTTTAGTGCGGGCCAAGTGCTTGCTTGGTAATTGTGTGGCTGGTGTGTGACCTCCGTGGAGTGTTCTGGCAACGTTGATGATGACACAGTTTCAAGGAATACGGGAAAAGAAAACCTGATATAACAGAACAGTGGGGAGAACACCCCTGTGCAAAAAATAACACTCCAGTATGCGAATGGTCTGTTGCACATCTGGGACAGCGAGAGGTGGAGAGCCATCTTCCTGAATTCCCTTCTACCCCAAGGCCTTTACAGTGTTTTAATAGCTGCCGTCTGAGGAAGACTTTTATAAGCAGTACCTGATCGACCATTTGAATTGTAGCTATTAACCATGAAATGCAATAATTATATTATAAGCAGTACGCGTACTTGTTAAAATGCTGCTAACTCCCAACCTGTAGCTGCTTAGCTATTCATTGAAACACTCTGCCATAGGAAAGGTCGCTTCGTCCTCTCTCCTCGGAGGACAGCTAGTGCTGGCTTAAGCTTAAGCTCCAGGAGTGAGAGGGAACTCAAGACTGAGGTGGAGGAGAGCGTGGCTAAGAAGAAACCATTTGATCTTTACATCTTACAGCAATTCCCAGCGTTGCCTTTGGCTCTGGATCTAGGGCAGGCCTCTAAACCTTCAGAGCCTTTGAATAACACCCAAGCCATGTATTGATTGAAAAGTGGGTCTTCAGCCAGGTGTGGTGGCGCATGCCTTTAATCCCAGCACTTGGGAGGCAGAGGCAGGCTGATCTCTGAGTTCAAGGCCAGCCTGGTCTACAGAGTGAGTCCAGGACAGCCAGAGCTATACAGAGAAACCCTGTCTCAGAAAAAAAAAAAAAAAAAAGAGCCAGACAAAATTAAAGAGACAAAAAAAAACAGAACAAAACAAAAAAAACAAAAAACAAAACAAAACAAAAAAACAAAAAAAAAAGAAATAAAAAAAAAGAAAGAAAGAAAAGTGGGTCTTCCTCCCCACAAGGTGCCCCACTTAGACAGAGTTCATGCCCCAAGAGGCCATGCCTGAGATGCCTGCTTTCACCTGACCACTTCTGTCTTGTTTATTGTGTGATCTGGGACTTGGTCATTGTTGAGAGGCATTGAGTGGCTTACCGAGTGAATAGCTGACATTCCTGCATGGTAATGGTAGTATGCATTCAAAGTTTTCATTTGTTTGGCTAGTTGGTTGGTTGGTGTGAAACAGTAGCCCAGTCGGGCTTCAGACCCTTCATCCCACAGCTTCTGCCCCCTGAGGTCTAGAATTTCAGGCGTGCACCTCCACACCTGGTCAGGAGAACCTCTTTTCACAAAAGGAGGAAGAGTGTTGATAACCTGGTACAGAAAAACCAAGGCTCTGAGTATCCAGGGCTGTCCCCAGGGGACATGAGGAATGTGCCCTGGAAAGAAGGAAGGCAGCTGTAATTATCTTCCGTGAATGCCGGCCTTTGAGCTAGCTACCCAAAGGGAAGGCCTTAACAAGCCACACCAGAGCCATCCTAGAGATGTGGCTGCCACACGCTTCATTTTTCTGTGCCCTTCTGTGATCAAGGGCACAGCTAAGCACCAGCAAAAGTAGATCCTCCAGAAAGTCCAGCCTAAAAAGGCTTTTTTTTTTTGTTTGTTTGTTTTTTTGTTTTTCGAGACAGGGTTTCTCTGTGTAGCCCTGGCTGTCCTGGAGCTCACTCTGTAGACCAGGCTGGCCTCGAACTCAGAAATCCACCTGTCTCTGCCTCCCAAGTGCTGGGATTAAAGGCGTGCGCCACCACGCCCGGCTTTAAAAAGGCTTCTTGTTATCACCAAGAATGGTGTCCGATCTGAAGAGCAGTGGCGGCCGTGACCTCTTAGGGCATGGTTCTCTCACAGAGAGTGAATGTGAACTGCAGGTCATCAAAATAGAACCTTTCATTTTTACTGACCATTTGTTATTAAGATATGATTTAACATAACATTCTTTTTTTTTAATTAGGTATTTCCTTTATTTACATTTCAAATGTTATCCCCTTTCCTCCTTTCCCCTCTGAAAACCCCCTATCCCCTCCCCTCTCCCCCTTCTCACTAACCCATCCACTCCTGCTTCCCTGTCCCGGCATTCCCCTACACTGGGGCTTCCAGCCTTCACAGGACCAAGGGCCTCTCCTCTCATTGATGTCCACAAGGCCATCCTCTGCTACATATGCGGCTGGAGCCATGGGTCCCTCCATGTGTCCTCTTTGGTTGGTGGTTTTTAACATGAAGTTCTCTGGGTGTGTTTTCTTCCTGCCTTGAACTTACAGCGATAAAAGATAAGCCACATATTCTCTGCTCCCTTGCCAGGAGCTCGTAGAGGGAGCATATCCATCTGTTACAGGGTGAGGAGCCGGACTGAACGTTCTTTGATGTTGGTCACCAAAGTTTGTTTTCTCTGGCCACGGCATGGAGTGCCAGACTGTGTACTTTCTTCTCCCATCCCTGAGCGCTGTTTTCATGAGGATCTGTCACTGTCGCGATAAATTCCTTTGGCAGGCCAGGCATGATACATTGGTGTCAGTTATATCTGATCTCAGGTCTCATTATAGAATAGTACCACTTATGGCTTTCTGAAAGATGATCAACTTTATAAGGAGACAGTTGTACGAAATGAGTTAAGTTTTCTAATTTGTAGAAAGCCTTTCAGATGGGAGCTTGAGTTTTTGTTGTCTGCTTAGAAATCACGCGATCATATGCTGCCGCTGACTGCACTGCCCAGCTATATTGCTGATTGCAGGAGCTGTAGGTTCCCCCTTTTACCCACTGGTGTGAAAGCCACAAAGGCCTTGGAGATGGATGGCCTTTACATCCCTAACGAGTTCCAGAACATAAACTTTGATCATGGGATTTTTAAATTCTTCTATTAAAGAAAAAAGAAGAAAAAAGAAAAAAACACCATCTAGAAATGATATAAGAAAACTAAACTGAAATTATGTAGTACTAATTGTGTAGGTGAAGGTGATTGTTTTCCTATACAAATTCAAGTCCCTTGATATTTACTTTAGATGGGCATGTTTGAGTATTTGGTAACTAACATAGAGCTATTTATCTTCATGTCGGGAACCTGCTGACTTTGGTCGGCTGTAGCATTCTCAGGTGTCATGTAACCATCAGACTTGGTGGTGTGAAGATTATAACTGTTAGCTTACAGGCGATTCCACTAGGCTCTCCTGGGGACCTAGCAGCAGCTTACAACATCACCTGCTGCCTGGCAGGGGCTTCAGGTATGTGCAGCGGATAAAAGGACCTCCACCCTAGGGTACTCGCCCTCTCTGTCTCTGTCTCTGTCTCTTTCTGTCTGTCTGTCTCTCTGTCCCCCACCCCATGTGTTCCTAGCTGGTTTCTCCCCCCATCCTTTCTGTCCTCTATGCCCTATCCTCTTCTCTGCCCTCATGGCTCTGCTCCTGTCTGTCTGTCTGTCTGTCTGTCTACACATCTACTTGTCTGTCTCTACTCCTTCTCTGGGTGCTCATTCCCCTCCCTTCTCCCAATAAGCCCCCTTTAATGACTGATCTGTTGCATGGTGTAATTTCTCAGAGGAACACCTTGGCATGGGCTTGCCAGGTACCCTCTCACCTCATTATAGTTCCTAACTATGAGGCATGTGCCCTGTGCTACAAATAAAGTTGCTTGTGCGTTTTGATTCAGCTGAGTAATAATTACAGCTGCAATTCACAGCAGGCTGAGTTCTAGACACTTACTTAGACCATCTAAACTTCATGAAATCCTTCTGCAGCAGGTGCCCTCAGCTTTCTTTCAGAAGGGGAGCTGGGACCAGAGGAGAGTTAGACAAAGGTGCACAAGGTCTCTCAGCTCAAAACTGCTAACTGCACAGGGGGAAAGCCCCAGAGGAAATGTATGAAACAGTAGTTGTTGGGCTAGCGTGGTTTGAGTCCACTTTTGAAGCATACTTGATTTTTCTTTTTCTTGTACCACGTCTTTCTTTTGGTATGTGTGTGAGGGGGTGGTTTTGCTTTTGTTTTTGTTTATTTCTGAGATGGGATCTTGCTGTTTAGCTCAGTCTGGCCTAAAACTCTCAAATCCTCCTGCCTCAAGTCTAAGTGCTGGGATTCCAAGTGAAGCTCCACCATGTCCTGGTGTCTTAATTACTGAAGGCTAGACAATATGAGACAGTACTAGAAACATTCTTTTACATTTCTTTCTCCCCCACCCTCTGTGTGTGTGTAGAGGTGTATGTGTGTGTGTGTGTGTGTGTGTGTGTGTGTGTGTGTGTGTGTCACTACACATGTAAAGTTCAGAGGACAACTTGAGTCAGCTTGGTTCTTCTACCACATGAATCCCAGGCACCTAACTCTGGTCATCAGGGTTGGCCACAACGACTAATCTGCTAACCACCTCGGCAGCCTCCATGTCGTTCTTCACCTGCCTTTCCTGTGTCTTTTTTCGTTTTTTCCATGTCACTTACCAGCTCTTAGGACCAAGTTTGGTGTCTCCTAATAAATAGCCTTTTCAGTGCTTCTAAAGTGTTTTAGAGATGAGACTTAACACAGCAGCGGGAGCCGTCTGTCCACTGCTCTCGGAATAGACCAGTCCTGCCAGCAGCAGAAGGAAGGACTCGGGTGGAAGGTTAGCCAATGGGTAATTCTATAATCAAAGCTCGGCCCTGATTGCCACCTACCCACCTCATTCCACAGTAAAACTGGCTCAACTGCATAGCTGCTGTAGAGGACATGCTGCCAGCATGTTAGAGGCCGTAAACATCTCTGTCCCTGCTACTCCGCACTGCTGCCACACTCTCCAGGGCAGACGTTCTTTTAGAACCTCAGTGGCCCACAGTATGGCATTCTGCCTTATGTATAATCTCTGGGAAGACAGCTCCTGAGCTGCTCCATGAAATGTCCCTGTCTAGGAAAAGATTGACTGTGTTCTGCTTTCAAACACCCTGGAGGGGTGTTCTGTTCCTGCGCCTTCCTCCCAGAGGAGCCATAGTCGGCTAGGCTGACGCTGGGTTTCTATGGGGATGACGCCGATGTGTGCCGCAGCCTGTAATTGAGATTTAGCCCTAAGAGAGAAGTGGGTAGCTGTGCTGACCCTGAAGTCTAAGCTAGACCCTGAGAGCCTGAAATGAACACTGACACATCTATAGAGTGGTGAAGCTGTGGTCTTCTTGACCTTCCCGTTTCTGGACTTTTTGGTGTTCAAAGTAGATGCTATGTTTATTAGTTTTCCCGAGAGAGGTGGCTGTGTATTCCCCTGGGTCTTAAGTTATAGAGTCTTCATGGTGAAGTCTGTACTTTAGTGGGAGTGTCCTTTTATGTGGAATATTTTTACCTTCTTCACAGTGAGGAAGTTTCCAGCAGTTGTCTCAGTGTTTAAAGTTAGAAATTAGCAGCAGGACTAGCCTCCAGGCTCTTACTTACTGAGTAAAGGCAAAACCCTTCAGTACCCAGGAGCCACTCCAAACCAGCCCTTACAAGACGTGCTCACCACGGCATGGTTGCTCACACATGCTCATACAGTATGTATGCGCGCACACACAAATAAATACGTAGACAAACAAACAAATAAATGTGATTTTCGGATGTGTTTACTTTAGAAAAAGAAAGCAGGCAGCTGCTGTCCCGTTGCAACTAATGCTTTGTGATGTTTGGTGCCCAGGCTCCTCCCTGACAGGAGGCAAGCCATGGCCCCCTTCATCACTCTTAACTACAGTGCAAAGAGGATAAATATGTTTGCATGGATCTTGAAGACTATGATTTCTCTCTCTGTGGCTGCCTCGTGGAATGTGAAAAGCATGTTTGCTCCAGCCACAGAATGATTGTTTCTGAGGCGTTCCCGTTCCTCATAGCCCTTTACCCAGCAGCACGAGCTTTACATCTGTAAGGGATGATCGGGAGATCTGGTTTTCCTCATCTGTGGAGAAAGATCCTGCCCTCCTCCACATTCCCCAATTCATCCTCGCTTCTTCCTCCTCCCTGTCCCCAAACAAGGAGAGGGTCTGTCTCACTATGTACCCAAGGCCAGTCTCCATGATCCTCCTGTTTCCCTCTCCCAAGTACTAGGATTATGTGACGACTGATCTCCTTAAGGCACCATCGAAAATATGTAGGAGACATAAACAAGGTTTTATGTATTTTTAGATGTTAACATTATCTTGGAATCCTCACCCCCATCCCCCACCCCCTACCCCAAAGGATCCCTGCAGAAATGCCACAAGGTAGGTAGGTGGTTCGGATAATGTGTAATTTTTACTTATAGCAATAAGACTGTCACTTGGGAGAGAATACAAAACAGGGCGTTGCTTCTAGGAGAATATGGGAAAGGGAGGACAGAAGTAAAGGGACCGAGTTTCTTGTTCTCTGCCATACTGTGTGATTGGGGATTTATCCTATTATTTAAAAATAGTATATATTCATTTTTATTAATTATTAATATATTAATACACGCAATATTACATATTAATATTTAATATACATTAGAATATCCTATTGTTTTAAAATATTATAGAAGGGCTAGACATATAGCCCAGGGCTGGAGCTCTTGCCTCATATACATAAGACCTTATTAGGTCTGATTCATACACCACATACCCACACGGGTTTACACACCAAACCCCAAAATGCTTCTGTGAATCTCCCATCACTTTCTACAGGTTCAGAGATCCTTTTAATTTCAAAGAACTAGATTTCAATTATAATAGGAACATATAAATTTTAATTTTCTAAATATAATTATAAATTATCAAGCATACAACAAATGATATACTTTGAGGAGGGATCATTTGACTTTTTAATTTTTTGATAGGTGGAGGACTTTTTTCATATCATGGGCTTAAAGCTAAACTTGCTACTTGAGATTGTGGCTGTCTTACTGTACTCTGCCCTTTGGACAGAAAAAATGAGCCCAACCCTGATCCCACGATAAAGGCTGTGTCCTGGGCCTATGTGAAAGGTAATGCCGGAACACATACATTGCTACTTTATGCTTTGTGGCCATGCTGGGCCAGATTATTTATTAACTGCTTCTCTAGGGGACAGGAATTAAGTGAATTGGGGAAAAAAAAAAAAAAAACCTTCACTGAAAATGGAGTTGATTGTAATGTTGAAGCCCACAGCCATAATCCGATTTGGGATTCCAGAGGGCAAGTCATTCAAGAACTTTGTTAATGGAGTTTTTAGGCTCAAAGCCTGGGCCCCTGGCAGATCAAAGGCATGCCCACTAAAGAGACAAGTCATAGTGAAAAACAGGCAAGGGGGTGCGTTCAACATGGCCACAGTGGGAAGAGGTCCGAGTCTGATTTGGGGGTGGGTTTAAGTTCAGGGCAAATGGCATGCATCACTAAGCAATTCTGTCCTAGTGAGGCCCCCTGCCCCATCATCCAACAGCACTGCCTAGCTCCTGTGTACCTTGTAAGGTAGTCATAAGGTAAGTTGCTAGAACTGTGAAATCTCTTTCTCAGAGACAGTTTCCTCTTCTAGTTGGCTTCCTTCCTCAGTGTGAGACTCCTGAGGAGATTTTAATATTTGGGACACAGGTGTGTCTCTTCAGAATATCCTGTCTGATTACCAGAACATAGCCCACAAGATCAACTAAGCAGGGCTCACAGGCGCTCATGGAGACTGTGGCAATCACAGAGGCAGCGTGGGTCTGAGCTAAGCCCTCTGCATGTGCGTTTTGACAGTAAAGCTTGCCTTTGTTGTAAGACCCCTAACATCGAGGGTGGGGCTGCCTCTGACTCTTGCCTGCACGTGAGATCTTTTCCCTCCTACTGGGTTGCCTCATCCAGCCTTGATAGGAGGCCATGTGCCTGGTCTTATTGCAACTTGATATGCCCTGTTCAGTTGATATCCCTGGGAGGAGTGGAGGAGGACTGGGAGGAGTAGAGGTGGAAAAACTACATTCAGAACACTCTAGGTGGTATTTGCCAGGGAGCTTGCTACCTCTGATTGCACGTCCTCTATTCACGCCCCTAAAGGAGCCCCGCTGGCAGAATTCAGGTCTGCTTAGCAAGCAGCAAGAACAGTCGAGGTTTTTGCTCCACATGTGCTGCTGCAGGTTTCCAAAGCCAGTCCTGCTCCAGTGTATGAGCCGCGCAGTGGGCTATCGTTGGTGGGGAGCATTCCGGAGCCGGCTCTGAGTTTGCTTAAAATAAGCACTTTGGTCCAGGAAACCTTTCGAAAGGCAAGCCTTGTCCCAGGGTGGCATTACTGTGTTGCAGGCATGAATGTGTTTGCATGCCTGACTGACAGAAAGCCTCTTGGAGAAGCCCCCGTTCCAGTCCCTTCTTTCTGACTCCTGCAGCCCCTGCTGTGGTCCTCTGAGTTTCTCCTTTTCAGGTTTCTACAAGTGACTGTTACAAAAGCCCAAACACCTTTCATCACCAAGGCAACTGTGACTATCAGGGAAGAAAAACACAAATAATCTTCTCAACCTCTTGACAAATATGCAAAGTATTCCAGGCAGGGCCAGGCCCTGGAAAGATAGAGAGGGGCTCCCGGGGCAGAACTGATATGATAAAAGGCCCGCATCTTCCCAGCCTCGGCTGGTCCTCCCTCACCACTCCTTCACATCTGTGTCTCTAAAACCTTGAAAGATCTCTTTGCCAGTCGGGGCTGGCATTTCACATGACTTTGCTGGTCCTGGCTGCATCTCTCCATGCACTTCAGGTTTTTCTTCCTGTCAGTTCTCTGTGCTGGACCTTCCTTTGCTGTCATCTTACAGGTTATGGCGGGTATGCTGGCGCTTCCCTCTCTCCTTTGATTTTGGGATATTTAAATTGAAAGTGTATGTGCTGGGCTTTTGCTCTTAGAGCACTTGCCTACCACCCACAAGGCCTTGCAGGTCATCCCTAGTACCCCACCATCATGCACACACATGTGCACTCACTCCTGTGCCCCTGTACACCCAAAGAGGAGTGGAAAGCGTCTCAAACTCTGCCCAGAAAGAACTTGGAGATGAAGCAGGAGAACGAGCTTAAAGCAAGCCTCTTGGTCAAGGAGAATGGAGAGGGACTCAGAGAATGCAGAGTCCTTGCCATGGTCTGCAGGAACTTTGGGATCATAGCAGTTTCTAAGCTCCCTCTCCTGTACTGTGAACACAGTTCCCACTGCGTGCCATCCTGTGAGGCGCAAAGGCGAGAGATGCAGGGCATGCGGTGAGGGCGAGTGCTGCTGGAGGGTTAGGGTTCTACTTCCCTGTGTGCAGTCAGACAGCGGGAGGAGGGGGCGGGGTTGGCCTCTGCTGAGTCAGAAGGTGAGAGGGGAAGTTGTGCTCATTTGCACAAAACCATCATTTCCTTAAAGTCCAGGCCCTAAGCTTTTAAGTAGGTCACTGAAGAAGAAAAATGTTCTCCATTTGTGAAGTGGCCTGTGGGTGGCTCTCTGGAGGCCAGGTATTGGGAGCTGTTGTCCCTTAATGGCCTGCAGTGAAGTGGCCTCCCAGTTTACTAGAGATCAGGTTTCCAGAAGGAAAAAGGAGTGCCAAGGAGAACCCCCATTCAGAAGTTTGCAGTCAGGATGTGTCTGGTACCCTGTCATTTGCCATATCTTGAAGTAAAATGTTTGAATGATATTCCAATATTCTTTTTTGATAGCTAAGTCAGACGTGAATGCTTTCTGGTCTGGCTTTCATTACTTCAAATTGTAATAAAATACAATTATATAATTATATAATATAAAATTATATAATATAGAATATAATAAAAATTATATAATAATGGCCTTTATTGAAAGAAAATATGGGCAGTGGTGGCGCATGCCTATAATCCCAGCACTTGGGAGGCAGAGGCAGGTGGATTTCTGAGT